>NC_133666.1:682158250-682458250 GCF_037893015.1 Macrotis lagotis
AAGCTGAAAGACGACAGATCCAGATTGCAGAGACTACTAGGCGATGCCAACAGCTGGCTCAGCCCCCTATCAGGGGTTGGGGGGGGCTCGGAGCTGTAAAGGGTGGGGGGCTGGAGCTGAGACCACTGTGTCCCTAAAGACCATTTGCTGGGTGTAGTCCCCAGGGCAGGCATTTCATGGGGAACAAATCATTCATCAGTCCCCACACCCCCTTCCCCCGATTAGTCACCCGGGGAAGGGAGAGCACAACAGTCAGACTACAGACAGAGAGCCAGCCTAGACATCCGTCCACATGTGGACGGCAGATCAGAAGATGACAGACAGAGAGCCGACGGAGAACCTGGGAGACCCCCATAATCATCCCCGTCGTAGCTAGTGTTTATATAAGGTTTGCACAAACCCAACAACCCTGTCAAGTAGATGCCATGGTAATAGACAGGATAATTATAATTACAGTATATGAGACCTGAGGGAATTGAGGCTGAGAGCACTAAAGTGAGAATTTAGAAGGTCCCAGGCAGGGGTGGAACTCCAATCTTCCTGCCTCCCTACCCAGCCCCTAGTGGCCTGTAATCCAACCCAACCCTCATTTGACAGATGAGGATGCTGAGGCAGCAGGCCCAGGGAAGTTGGAGGACTTGCCCAAGGACAGGCTGGTGGGGGGCACCGGCCCCGAGGTCTGCAGGCTCCAAAGACTAAACCCTTCACACCAAGTCAGACTGCTTCGTGAGGTCTCGCCACTGGGCCACTTAGAACGGAGCAAAATTAGCCTGGCATTGAGAATCAGGGGAGGGCAGAAATGCCCATCAGAGGAGGGCAGAAATGCCCATCAGAGGACTCCCTTCGGGAAAGCCCAGCCAGGACTCTGGGCCAAAGGAGAGTCTAAAAAGGTGTCAGAAAAGTCGCCCTCCAGGAGGGAGAGAGATGAAGGCAGGATGGGGCAGGGCAGGGGAGGGCAGGGCTGGACACTTTGTGTTTACATTCTCTGCCCAACCAACGGAAGAGTTATAAATTTGTTACTAATTAAACACCACATGGCCAGCCTGTCTGTCACAAGCTGCTCCCGGGGAGGGACCATTTCTCCAATTATTTTCCAAAAAACAAAAGTCTGGCAAAAAAGGCTCTGCCACCCGCCCCACGCTGCCCCCCTGCTTACTACCCCCTCCCCCGCCAGCCAAAAAGCAAAAGCTGGCTCCTAAGCGCTCGGGGTGGCACGAGTCCCCCAGCCCGGGCCCTCTCGTGCCCCCTCGGAAAACGGCGGTGGGCCAGGGGCCCCGGCGTGGCCCCTGGCTCGGGCAGCGGCCCCCTTGCCCCAACCTGTCCGGCCTCGCTGTGGGGGGCGCCGGGGTCCCGGCCCCAGGCCTGGCACACTCGCTGGAAGCACAAGGCGGGGGGCCGGGCCCCTCCTCCCGCCCCGACACTGGGGAAACTGAGGCAGGGGCGCGGGAGCGCGCCGGGAGCGAGCCGGGGAGGCGGCGGCAGCGGGGCCCCCACCCCGGGGCCCTACCTGTGCGCCCCAGGCCGGTGTGGCGGGGGGCAGGGCCCTTCCCGGTGCCCCTCCCGGTGCCCACTCGGGTGCCCCTCCGGGGGCCCCTCCCGGTGCCCACTCCCGATGCCCACTCCCGGGGCCCCTCCCGGTGCCCACTCCGGGTGCCCCTCCGGGTGCCCACTCCCGGTGCCCCTCCGGGTGCCCACTCCCGGTGCCCCTCCCGGTGCCCCCCGCCGCGGCCGGAGGCTCCGCACACAGCGCGAGTGTCCCCGGCCCCGGCGGCTGCCCACGGGGCACGGGCACGGGCACGGGGGCTGCGGGCACGGCCCCCCACACTCACTCCCGCTAACTTTGCGCCCCGCCCGCAGCCGGATGTCCATGGGGAGGGGGCTCGGGGGTCCCGGGCGGGGTCGCCCCCCACGTTTCCGGGTCCGGGGGCCCCGAGCCGCCCCCCCTCTTCGGCCCCCGGCGGGGGGGGCTCCGGGCCGCGCCCCCCGCCCGCGCCCCCCGGCCCGGGCCCGCGCGCTCACCGAGGTCGTCCATGGCGGCGCCGGCCCGGCCCGCGCGCTCCCCGCGCTCCCCGCGCTCTCCGCGCTCTCTCCGTCCCGCAACTTTTCGGCCGCCGCGGCGAGCTTGGCCCGGAGCGCGCCCGCGCCCCCGCGGCCCCTCCCCCGCCCGCCTGCGCGCGCACGCCCGGCCCCGCCCCCGGCCCCGCCCCCCGGCGCGCGCGGGGCCCGGAGGGGGAGGGGCCGCGGGGGTGCGCGCGGGGCCCGGCGGGGGCGCGCGCGGGGCCCGGCGGGGGGAGGGGCCGCGGAGGCGCGCGCCGGCCCCGGGCGCCCCCTGCCGGACACCCCGATCGCCCCGCGCAGGCGCCGCGAGGGGCGCCCCCTCCCCCAGCACGTGGAGCCCCTCCCCCTCCCGGGCTCCGCCCGCCGAGGGCCCCACGTGGACCCCCCACCCCGAGGTGCCCCCCCCACCCCAGCAGGAATGGGGCGTCCCCAAGCCCCGCCCCCCGCCTGTCCCACGTGGCCTGGGCGAGGTGAAGCCCCCCGCCCCGCCCCCAGCCCCGAGCCCCAGCGGGCGTGGGGGAGGGGCGTTCGGGATGGGCAGGTAGATGGGGGAGGCTGGGGGAGGGGCAGGGAGCTGCCCGGGGGCAGGAGGACCCCCGCACCCCCTTTTACCCCCAGAAATGATGAACACGAAATGAACAGAAGCCGCAAAGCCGCGGGGATCAGGCCATGGGGGGCGGGGGCTGAGTTCGAATGCAGCCTGGGCCTGCGACCTTGCCTCACCTAGTGGGGCGGGGCCCCCCAGCAGCCCCGCCCAGTCCAGGTGTGGGGGCATGCGGCGAGCCTGGGCCCCAAGGAGCCCCGGGCACCCCGAGAGGCCGGGCCGGCCCCCTCACCCCGGATCTCAGCGCAGTGCCGAAGGGCTGTGGCACTCCTCCTTCCGGACGAGGAAACTGAGGCAAGCTGGGCGAAGCCCCTTGCCCAGGGTCGCCCACGGGGGCCGGGGCGCTCACACTCGAACTCGGGGCGCCCTGACCGCAGACCCTGCGTTCTGTCCGGTCTGCACCCACTGCACACGGCAGCTCGGGGACCCAGGCCCACAGGATGGCAGCAGGGCGCACCCCCTCACCCGCCCCGGTCTCAGGCCTGGCCCTGTCGGTTCGGTCTGCCAACCTGCCCTAAAGCCCCTCAGGTAGCTCCCAGTCTGGGGGGGCAAGAGGACCGGAAAGGAGGGGCCTTTGGGGAAGCCTTTCTCGCTTGGCTGCCTCCAGCCTCCATCTCCAGGCTTCCCACCCCCAGCCTGGAAATGGGCATTGTTTTAATAGAATCCAGGCAATTTCATACTTAGAAATGATGACACAGGCAGAACTAGGGCCAAGAAAGTGACCTCAGGGTCCCAGAAGTGAGGAACTGGCCTAAAGGAAAGCCGTCCTCACCCAGGGGCCAGACTCCGGCCAGATGGACGTCGCAGAGACAGCGCCAGTCACTGCTCGCCAATCACAGGGTTATGGGGGGGAGGCGAGAGAGACTCAAGGTCACCCCCGAATGTCCTTCATTTAAAAATCATTCTAATACACTCTATTAATCGCTTTCGTTCTTACACCCCTTCCATCTCCCAACATATTTCCATTTCCTCTTCCCAGAGAGCCATTTTCCCTTACAGTGAAGAATAAAAAAAAAGGAAAAAAAAGATGACAGTTCACCAAAATTACCCAATATATCAAAATTAAGTTTGTTATTCTAGGCAACACCCTGGGGGAAATAGGAGGTACTTTCTCATATCTCTGCATGTTGTCTCCCTGTTAAACTGTGAACTCCTGAGGGCAGGAACTATCTTTCGCCTCATTTTGTATCCTCAATATTATTTTGTTTTGTTTTGTTTTGCAAGGCAATGGAGTTAAGTGACTTGCCCAAGGTCACACAGCTAGGGAACTATTAACTGTCTGAGTTTGGATTTGAACTCAGATCCTCCTGACTCCAGGACCCATGTTCTCCACTTTGACACCTAGCTGCCCCTTGTATCCTCAATATTTAGAAGAGTCCTTAGCACAAAAGTAGATACTTAATCAATGTTTATGGATTCACTGATTGATCTCTTTCTTAGGATCTAGCTGGGTCATTCTACCATCACAGTATTCAGGTTTTTTAAATATTATCATTGAATATGTTATGACTTTTATTATTCAGCATACTTCATCTTCAATTAGTTTATGTCTTCCCACATGCTGCCATTCTTTTAACCATTCCCAAATGAGGGCATCTACTTTGTTTCCAATTCTTTACTACTAAAAGTATTTTGCTTATTTGGGGGTTTAAATGGCTTTTTGTTTTGTTTTTTTACCTTGACTGCCTCCAGGAGATATAAACATAGCAGTAGAGTCTTTGGATCAAAGGTATAAATGTTTTAGTCATCTTCTTCACCTAGTTCCCAATTGTATGATGGCTGAATCCACAGCTCCACCAACCAGGCATAAGTGTTCCCATCTTTACACTACTCCAACATTTTACTGAGTGTGTTGTGAAAATAGATTTATAGTTCTCTTATTATCAATGATTTAGAAATTCTTTCATATTCCAGACCCCTAATTTTATTTTATTTTATTTATTTACTTTTAGGTTTTTGCAAGGCAATGAAGTTAAGTGACTTGCCCAAGGCCACATAAGCTACTTAATTATTAAGTGTCTGAGACCAGATTTGAACTCAGGGACTCCTTACTCCAGGGCCGGTGTTCTATCCATTGTGTCACCCAGCCACCCCGAGACCCCTAGTTTTAAAGAAGAAAAAAACAGAGTCTGAGAAAGGTAAAGAGATTTGCCTAGATGGTAAAATAGAGATTTAACTCTATTTTCTCAGTCACACACACACACACACACACACACACACACACACACACACACACACACACACACACACACACACAAACACAAACACAGACTCAAACACACAAATATTTGTTAAGCACTCTTTAATGGGTACCCAACACTTCTATTTGGGAGAGTTAGGATATAAATTAGTAGTTTATGAACTAGTTTGAGAAATCAACTCCTAAATAAGCATGTATTAAGCTTTTTCTCTTTATTAGGCTCTGGGGATCAAAACCCAAAAATGAAAACAGGATCGGTCTTCCAGAAACCATATTGTACTAGTAACTCAGAAAGCCAAACTGTGACTTATTATTGGTTTTTATGTTAGTCGTGATATCTTGTTCAAGTCATTTTTGTCTCTAAGCCTCAAAAAAGAAAATGAGAAAGGAAAGAATCTCAAGGGTATTTTATATCAATAAAGGAAATTGTTCTCAAAAAATAGAGACCAGGAACACCTTAAGATTAAAAAGATTCCAATAGGTTTACTTATATCTGTAACTATACCATCCAGAGACTGGTTATCACAACCTCCTATGGAGAAATATTATAAAACAAAATTGGAATTATTAAACCAAGACTAAATCTGCCCTTTAAACCACGAAAGAACCATAGTTCTTAGATTCTGATAATTCTTTTTTTGTTTATGTTTTTGCAAGGCAATGGGGTTAAGTGACTTGCCCAAGGTCATACAACTAAGCAATTATGAAGTATCTGAGGCTGGATTTGAACTCAGATCCTCCTGATTCCAGGGCCAGTGCTCTATCTACTGCACCACCTAGCTGCCCCAGTCCTGCTAATTCTTGAATTTAGGATTTAAAAGGTCTTTTAAATTCTGTTGAATCCTCACTTGTGATCCTGCTTCCCCAAAGTCAGTTTGTGGACTCTGCCCAAAAAACAGACAAAAGGGATTGTAAAGTGACTGAGATTGGAGATTGCAAGGTAAGCCACACTCCCACAAGTCTCTTTGAAGGCAAATAAAACTAGGGAAAGCTGACAGTACTGCGGTTCTTGTTTGTCCTTCTTTCTCAAAGAAGACCAAGACACACTCCTGCCTTCATTGTACAAATGTACCAGCGGCAGAATCCCAGACACCTAGGTGTCATTTTGGCCAGTACAAAGCTTCCTTGGTCTTCCTACACTTAAAATGCACACAGTAATAGCATACCTCTTCACGGTGTTGCTCTCAACAGAATTTAGAGCTGGACCCAACATCGGGGATTATGTAGTGCCACCCCCTTGTTTTACACCAGTGGAAATTCAGACCCAACAAGAGCAAGGTCACAGAGGAATTTAAATCCAGGGCCTCTGAATGAATAAATCATTGAATAATTCAGTCATTGGATTAATAAACATTCAAGAGGACTCCAGGTTAAATGGTGGGGAAATGAGCTGCCTTTGGGGTCAGAAGGCCTGGATTCAAATCCTGCATCTTGGAATGGGGTGACCTCATCATGCTCAGGAATGTGGCACTCATCAAAACTAATTCCTTTTCTTTGAGTTCCATGTGCTTATTACTGTGCCTTGAAAGTAGACACTTTTAACAAACGCTTGTTGAATTCAGTTGGATTTGATGATCTTAGAGGATATGGGGGTGGAGAAGAAGGGAGGCATGAAAGAGCAGTTTCAGTCTTACTGGGCACTGTGCCCATAGAACCAACTAGAATGGACCTTGTTTCCTTCAGGGGAAAGAGAGGAAAAGGGAGAGGGGGAGGGAAGGAAAGGAGAGGGGAGAGAGAAAGAGAGATTGGGGAGAGAAAAGTGAAACAGCCATAAGAAAGAGAAAGAGAGAAAGAGAGAAAGATGGAGATGTGTGTGTGTGTGTGTGTGTGTGTGTGTGTGTGTTTGTGTGTGTGTTTGTGTGTGTGTGTGTGTGTGAGAGAGAGAGAGAGAGAGAAGTGAAACAGCTATGAGAAAGAGAGAGATAGAGAAAGATAGATGTAAGACAGAGATAGAGAGACAAAGAGAAAGAGCAAAAGAGACCAGAGAGATAGGGAGAAAAAGAGAAGGATTCAGAGAGGTTGGGGAGAGAGATATGGGAAACAGCTATGAGAAAGAGAGAGAGATAAAGAGACAGAGATGTGAGAGAGGAAAAAGACAGAGACAGAAAGAAGATGGAGGGAAAGAGAGGAAGAAGGCTTCACTGACTAGCTGACCCAAGGATTAAAACTGTGGATCTGAAAAGAACCAGACTAATCTGTTAACTAGTTTTTTAAAATCATATACTTAATAACTGACACAAATAAGGGACAAATCTTACCCAACCTCTGAAGCTTTAAAAAGAGACTAATATGAACAAACAAGGGGAAAAATGCTTATGTGCCAGGCCTCCACCTTAGCTAAGTTTGACTCTAGAAATGGTCCTGAGTTGCTTCTAATTTTGTAAAGTGGTTTCTGGTACAAATTTTGCTTTGATCCTGAGATTCTTTGACCGGTTCACTGTAACAGGGGGCTAGGGAGGGGTTCTTGACTGAGGGTGGGGAGACAAAGAAGGGATTTCTGCTGGCTGATAACATGTTAGATTTCTGTCCCTTCAGATATGCGTGTGACTGCTTCTAGGCTCAGATTGCCTCCTCTGTCAAGTGACATTTTTTGGAGTAGATGAATTCTAAGGTCCCTCCAAGCTCCACGTCTTTGATCCAGTCCTCTCTGTCCACTTGGGCCTTTGGAGGATGTAGAGGTATTGCAGAAATGTCTGTAAGACACAAATGTGAAAAGTGACATTCTGCACAGAAGCAGGACAGACTCCCCAAGACCATGTGTCAAAGTGGGTTGAGTGTTAGACTTGGGAGTCAAGCAAAGGGAGAAGCCCCTGTGATTTCATAGATGTTCCAGATGATGAAATTCCCTCTATCAAAGCAAGTCTTCCCAAACTTAGTCTTAGAAAGTTACCCAAAACCTTAAAAAGTTGAGTGACTTGCCCAGGGTCACAGAGCCAGAACCTGCCAGGGTAGGGGTTTAAACTCAAGACCTTCCAACCCCAGGGCCTGCTCTGGATCCACTCTGTAACACTCTTAAACCAAGAAGACTTGAATTAAATTCTACTTCTGATGCATACTTTATCTGAGTGATCCTGGACAAATCGTTTTCTAAATCTGTAAAAATTAGAATATTGTACTAGATATTTGAGTTTCCTTCATGCTCTCAATCTGGTCTCAGTTTCCTTAACTATAAATGGGGAGAATAGTGAGAACAGACTTGTTGTGAGGCTCACATAAGACAATGGATGTAAACATTAATGCTAACATTAAGACCTCTTGTAGACATCAGCTGTTGCCATCTGGACTATGAGTCGATAGAAGGTAGAAGTCACTTCGGGCCAGAGCGGCCAGGGAGGGCATATGAGCAGCAGAACCATTAAAGGATAGAATTG
Organism: Macrotis lagotis; assembly: GCF_037893015.1. Classification (NCBI taxonomy): domain Eukaryota; kingdom Metazoa; phylum Chordata; class Mammalia; order Peramelemorphia; family Peramelidae; genus Macrotis; species Macrotis lagotis. Next base: position 682,166,484 of record NC_133666.1, read on the forward strand.
AGAGGGACCTCGGAGACCACCCGTCCTTTTATAGAAGAGAGAACTGAGCCCCAGAGGAGAAAAGAGATCTCAAGACCCACAGGAAGTGACTTTTTTAAAAATTTATTTATTTTCATCCATATGCACATGTATATTTTTATGTTACAAAATCTCCTTCCACCCTCCCTTCCCACCTCTCTCCCCTCAGTGGCAAACAGTCAAGTTAGCCTTGTACAAAACATATTTTTGATAAACATAGTTACATATCAGTTATTTTCGGTATGAGGAATTAGGATTGTGGGGAAAGAGATACATAAGAGATAATTTTTATAAAGTATTCATCAGATTCTGAAGGGTTGGTTTTTGTTTTTGTTTTGTTTTGTTTTTCTTCCTCTGGATAGGGATAACATTGTCCATAGTGTAATGTGGTTATCCCAGCTCTCTGCACTGCTGAGAGGAGCTGCATCCATCAGGGTTGATCATCTCACAGAGTTGTTGTTAATGTGTACATTGGTTGTGCTCCCCTCATCATTAGTTCCTGTAATTCATTACATGTTTCTCTACAGTCCGACCATTTATGGTTTCTTATAGAACAATAATATTCCATAGTATTCATGTACCATATCTTGTTCAGCCATTGCCCAATTGATGGGCATCCCCTCAATTTCCAATTCTTTGCCACTACAAAAAGGGCTGCTATGAATATTTTGGAATATATGGAACTTTCCCCATTTTTTATAATTTCTTCTGAATATAGACCTAGAATTGGAATTGCTGGGTCACCACAGGTAGTTAGTTACATCTGGGTTGAGGATGCCCAGGTCTATAGCTGGAATGCACCCTCAGTCACCTCTGTGTCTTAGAATCCTTTGTTTCCAAGCTCAGTCCAAGTATCATCTTCTGTGAAGCCTTTTCTGAGCCCCCCCCAAGGTGTGAGTACCCTCCCCCAAAAGTTACCTTACGTCTATTCTGTATATATCTGTTATCGTATATATAATATACACTACAGAGGGTGACCACTACTCTCCGATTCTAGGGTAACCTGTGAGTCTGCAATTGCTAAAACTATAGTCCATAAGCCCCTACTGGTAATCCTACCTTTAATAAGTCAGCCAGTAGATACAATCAGCTCCAAACAAGGGTGCTTATAAAGCCAAGCATAATAAGACTAATAGTTGCACAATATTACCCACTTGAATCTGGGGTGCCCTCTCCCACAACACATGTGGAAGAGTAGATACAAACTTATACCAGTATACCAGTTCAGCTCATTCCTCTGGTGTTCAGGGATTTTGTGTTTCTCCTGGATACCACTGTGGCTCAGCTCTGCTCCCAGGGAGAACGCCTTTCTGTAACTCAATTCTCAATAACCAGGACTAATTTTCTCTGGAATCTATTGTCAATACTTTTCTTTGCTGCCAGAGATTCTGTTCTTTGAAGTTGTTTCCTTCCTTGAGTGACTCAACTCCCTCTGCATGCTTTTATCTCTGTGGAGAGTGTGTCTCCCAGTTGGATGCTTCAGTCTCCTACTGGTGAATAGCTCTGCTGCCATGGTGGGTGGGGGAGATGTTGTGGAAGATAGGAAAAGATTCCCCATCATCCCCCATAGAGGTTTCAGGGTTATCAAATTCCACAAAGTTGTTGCCTCCAACAATAGATTGTTGGCAAGCTAGTCTTTTTTGTTAAGTTTTTAATTGTTGTATTTTTTTATATCAGAATAGTTTCCCCCATATCCTTCTCCCACCCACTCCCTAGAGTCATCCCATATAACAAATAGTATTTTTAGAAACAAAAAAAAAGGAAAAGAATTCAGCATAACTGATCAAAACATTGAAAAAGTCTGAATATATGTGCAACTGTGCAACATAGGGACCTTCCTCTTCTGCAAAGGGGTGGGGTGGGAGTGCCTTCTCATATCTTTTCTTTCAAAACATACTTGGGTTTTTTTCCCAATTACATGTAAAGATAATTTTCAATATTCATTTTTTGTAAGATTTTGAGTTCCACATTTTTCTCCCTTCTTCCCTTTCTTCCCCTCTACCCAAGACAGCAAGTGATCTAATCAACAATCTTGCTCTTTATAATTTCTATAATGTCCTCTTTTGATTTGGGAGGGTTATTCTTTCCATGTTTCTCTGTATTTCTCACATTTGTCACTTCTTATAGTTCATCATTCCATTACATTCATGTATAGCAATTCGCTAAGCCTTTCCCCAGTTGATGGGCAACCACTGTTTCCATTCTTTGCTATCACACAAAGGACTGCTATAAATATTTTGGAGTATATGGGGACTTGCTTCTTAACAGTGACCTCCTAGGGGTACACAAGCTTAGTAACAGAATGGCAATTCAGCTTTTTAAGGGCAATAAGGGGCATGGGAAATCTTCAACCAGCCAGTAGTGGTTACTCTTCAGATTCAATCAAGGCACTTTATCATACTTCTTCAGAGGATGCATGGAATGTATAAGACTTCAAACACTGAAACACCTCCTTATCTGCCTTTTACTTTCTGTAGACTAGTGCTGGGGTCATTGGGATGAAAGTTGTGGGTGTTACTAAGATTCTCTCTCTCTCTCTCTCTCTCTCTCTCTCTCTCTCTCTCTCCCCTCTCTTCTCCTCTCCCACTTCTCTTTCTGTCTTCCCCCTTCTCTCTCTTTTTTTTTTTCAAGGCAAATGGGGTTAAGTGGCTTGCCCAAGGCCACACAGCTAGGTAATTATTAAGTGTCTTGACACCGAATTTGAACCCAGGTCCTCCTGACTCCAGGGCTGGTGGTTTATCCACTGCGCCACCTAGCCGCCCCTCCCCTTCTATTTCTCTTCTCTCTCTTCTTCTCTCTCTCTCTCTCTCTCTCCTCTCTCCTCTCTCTCTCTCTTCCCCTTCTCTCTTTCTCTTCTCTCTCCTCTCTCTTTCTCTCTTCTCTTTCTCTTTTTCCTCTCTTCTCTCTTTCTATCCCTCTTCTCTCTTTCATAAGACCCATATATACCTATGTACATGTTGTCTAGATTTCTAATTCCTCCCAACAAGGACTGTTTTTTCCTCTTTCTTTGACCTTCCTGGTTCTCTAACAGTGCTGGCCTCATATAAGCTCTTTTGATTGAATGATACTCAGGTTTTGAGTTTCCATTTCCAGCCTCTTTCCATTATTTAGCTTACAAAACCCCATTAGAAGAGGCTGTAATCTGGACTCAAAGACTAAAGGAATGAGAAGAGGCATGAGAGCAGGGAGTGGGGAATGTTTCTTGGAAGAGGTGAGCTTGGAATCAGCTTCTGGAGAAAGGGAGAACTCCAGATCAGGGAGGAGGCTAGGAGGGAGACAGGCATTCCAGGAGGGAATGGTATGTGCAAAGGAATGCAGACAGGACCAAACTTGTGTGTGCCCCTTGAATTGAGGAAGGTTGAGACAGAAATGGTTCCAGCTGCTTGGGGTCGTTCCTCCCACATCATCCTACCCTAAGAAGGAACTAATTCAGAGGAGTACAGAATCCTAGGACTTCAGAGTGAAAGGGATCTTAGGGCTCAAAGGATCATCCATTTGGGCTTGGAAAGGACCATGTGGGTTATCCAAAAGCAGAGGAAAGCCTGGGAGAGGAAGAATCACTGACTCTGGAGTCAGAGACCTGGCTGTTACTAGCTATAGGACCTTGAGCAGATTATTTCTCCCCATGTCTCCCTTGCCTCAGTTTCCTCACTTGTAAAATGAAATAGTTGAACTCAATGATCTCTAAGCTTTCTTGTAAGTCCATGATCTTATGAACACTCATCTATGTGACCCTGGCCAGATTCCCTTGCTGAGTCTCAACTGTAAAATGGAAGGTTCTTTTCCACTCAAATTATCCTATTAAGATAAATAGTCAAACCCAAGATTCGAACCAAAGTCCTCTGCCTGGAGTCCAAGTACCCGTTCTGACCATGTCACAATGACTATTTTATTCTCTTCCTCATTTTTTTTTTCCTGATTCTCTATTCTATCTTCTTTCCTCCACCTCATACCAGATCAGGGCCTCTCTAGGACTTCCATAGGACCAGGAAGCAAGCACATTGTATTGTTCAGTTTTTTCAATCTTGTCTCAATTCCTGTTTCAATCAAATCAGGTTTCAATTCATGAACCCATTTGGGATTTTCTTGGCAGATACTGGAGTCTTTTGACATTTCCTTCTGATTCATTTGACAGATGAGGAAACTGAAGCCAATAGGGTGAAGTGACTTGCCCAGGGTCCCACAGTGTCTGAGGCTGGATTTGAACTGTTTAGATGAATCTTTCTGGTTTTGTTTTGTTTTTTAGGTTTTTGCAAGGCAAATGGGGCTAAATGGCTTGCCCAAGGCCACACAGCTAGGTCATTAAGTGTCTGAGGTCAGATTTGAACTCAGGTACTTCTGACTCTAGGGTTGGTGCTCTATCCACTGTGCCACCTGGACACCCCTAAATGAATCTTTCTGACTCACAACTTGGTATTCTAATCATGAAAGTGAGATTTAGTAAAAAGAGAACTGGATTTTGATTCAGAGATCCCTGGCTTCAAATTGTGATTCTACTTCTTCTTAAAGTAATAAGAAATGTAAAGACTATATCAGATTGCTTTCTGTTGGGGAGAGAATGAAGGGAGGGGGTAATTGTTAAATTCAAAACCTTGCAAAAAAAAGGATTGGTAGAAACCACCATTATGTGTAATTAGAAAACAAATAAAATATTTGTATAATTTAAAAAAGTAGTAGGCAACTCACTCACCATTCTGGACCTCAGTTTTATCATCTGGAAAATGACTGGTTCAGACTAGTTGGTATCTAAAGTTCCTTCAACTCTATCGCCCTGGTCCTAGGATGGACCACTGGGAAACATCTCTTAGAAAATATTTGGGTGGCATCAAAGGGGATAGAAGAAAGAACCTGGAGTCAGGAAGACCTGAGTTCAAATTCAGCCTCAGATGTTTATCTGTATGATATTGGGAAAATCACTTAATTTCTGTTTGCCTCAGTTTCCCCAGCTGTAAAATGGTGATGATAATAAGCACCTATCCCCCAGATTTGATGAGAAGATCAAATGTGATAACTCTGAAGTGAACATAATAAGCATTCTATTTCAGGGGTTTTTTTGTTTTGTTTTGTTTTGTTTAGTTTTTGCAAGGCAATGGGGTTAAACAGCTTGCCCAAGGCCACACAGCTAGGTAATTATGAAGTATTTGAGGTCTGATTTGAACTCAGGTCCTCCTGACTCCAAGGCCGGTGCTCTATCCACTGCACAACCTAGCCGCCCCTAAGCATTCTATTTCAGTGGTAACTATCATTATCCATTGATGTCTTTTTTCTTAATATTACAATACTCCTCCAAACTGAAGCAGCCCTAATTTAAATAAGAGCAATGGAGCAAAAATATAATCCAGATATTGTCCAACAATGGTTCCATCTCATACCCCTCTGGTTTAAGGAAGAAAAATTTAAGAACTTTCTTTTTCTCCTTTGACTGGACAGAGATCAAAGGCCTCTGTGACAGATAGAATTAGCTACTCTCAAATGCTCCCAAGAGCCTCTCTGACTCAAAATGTAAATAAATAAATGCAAATAAATTTGAGCCAGAATAAAGGTATATCCTACATTCTCCTAACTTCAAACCCATCTCATGCCAGTCTTTTTTTTATGCATCTCTGTCCATGGCAAAATATGATTACTTTGGAATTGTGGAGAGAAGAGAATAAAAATTACATGAATGCAAGGAACATTTATTAGGAGCATATTAGCTTCTTAAAGAGGGGAGAAAGAGAGGCAGAGAATTTGGAACTCAAGATTTTAAAAAATGAATTAAAAATTTTTGTTTACATGTAACAGAAAAAAATGAAAATTAACAGAAAAACCTATTTAATGTCAGTTTGGGAAGAAGGAAGAGAGGCTATTCAGAACTCAAAATGTAACAACAAAAAAAATAAAATTCAAAAAACAAACTCAAAAAGAGATCAGATTTAACTGTTTCCCAACAGATTCATTATCTCTTCTCAGGAAGTTTCAATGGTTTTTCCATTACTCAGAGTTCAACTTCCTTTGAGTGATTTTTTTTTTTAAAATGTACATTGTTAAGTCTTTGTGAACTCCAGGTTCTGCTGGTTTCCTCACTTCAGGCCTGGATAGGAAAGTCCTGTGACCTCTGCCCCTCCAGCCCCTCTCCCAGATTGGCTGCTTCCTCCCAGAAGCTCCATTTTCAGGTGGACTCTCAGATCACTCACCTTCTCCAGGCTGCGCTCCTGACTGTCCTCCAGGACTTTCCGGTCCTCTCACCCGATTATCTTCATCTTCACATCCCACCCAAGCTTCCTTGTTTGCATGGTCTCCCCCGTTTAAATGGAAGCCCCTCAAAGATTGCCCCTATTGCCTTTGTGATTGTTTCTGGCAGACAATGCCTCATCCTAATATTCCCTTAGGTGGTTCAATGGAAAAAGAATGGAACACGGAGGTCAGCCCACCTTCATAAGCTCAAGTCTGGAGCTGGAAGGGAGCCTAATGGACATCCAGTCTAACGCTCTTAGTTTACAGATGAGGAAACTGAGGCCCAGAAGCTAAAGTGACTTACTCAAGTTTTGTTATCATTCAGTCCTTTCAGTTGTGTTCGACTCTCTGTGACCCCATTTGGGGTTTTCTTGGCAGAGAACCTACAGTGAGTTGTCATTTCCTTCTCCATTTCATTTTACAGAAGAAGAACAGAATAAGAGCAATTAGGGCAAAATGGCCAGCTCAGAGTCACCCAGCTAGAAAACGCCTGAGGCTGAATTCGACCTCAGAAAGATGAGTCTTCCTGACTCCAGGTCCAACACTATCTAGTGCCCTAGTTCTGCATGACTCCATGAAATATCCCTAGGATTTTCTTGGCAAAGACACTGGAGTATCTAGCTTCCTCCTCATTGCCTCGCATCCAGGGCCCTCTCCAGATGTCCTGATGCCTATCTGGCCACTGGACCCACGTGACTCTGGAGGAGAAAGTAAGGCTGGTGACTTAGCACAGCCCCCCTCACTCAAATCCAATTCACTTGTTTGTCATGACATCACCTCCCTGATATCATGACCTTCTTCAAGAACAAAGGACAAACATCATCATGACTGATGAAGAAACTGAGGCAGAACAAAGTGATCTACCCACAGCTAGTTATAATCTGAGACCAGATTTGAACTCAGGTGTTCCTGATTCCAAGTCTGACACTACCCTAGCTGTTCATTCAATACCTTAATAATTAATTATAATGCATTAACTTATTGATAACCTAAGCATCTTCCCTGTGCAGGATGATGGGTGTACAAGAATATTTAAAATGGCAAAGATCCTACCTTCTAGGAGCTTACAGCTCTGGGGTGGGGAGAGAACCCTTCCTTCTGGAAAAAGACCATGACACCAGGGGAAGTGATGCCATGACAAATACATGTATTGGATTTGAGAGAGGGGCTTCTGTGCTAAGTTGCCAGCCTTGCTTTTTTCCTCCAGAGCCATCTGGGTTCAGTATAGCAGTAGATAGGTAAAAGGATACAGAAGAGGTAGGGAAAAACCAAAAGGATTCTAAGAAGGGAAAGAATATTCTGCTTTTCCATCTTGAAAATGAGGAAAAGGTGTCTAGAGATTTCCCTTAGATGCTCTGCAAAATCCCTTCCATCCCTAAGAGTCAATGAGTTTATGAATCTGTGATTCATCTTCCTCCCCAAGAATTCAAACCTCATTAAGTCATTTGAGCTCGATCAGGTGCACATGCTAATGAGATTAAGAGAGGGCCTGGATACTGCCCAACTCGGGGCTCACTCAGACTGGGTTGGCCATGCTGACTTCTTAGTTGGTCATGCTGACTTCTGGGTCTGGCTATTCATTCCTTCTCTAAGGAGACCTAGATTGTGTGATTGGTAGGAATGTGGAACAAAGGACCTAGAGAGGAGTCTCTGCTCAACCCACTTCCTTCTGACCCCCAAGTCTACCAGGTTCATTCACCAGACCACCAAGGAGAGGAACATCATCCTTGCCCTATCTTCTCTGCCCCACATGGTGACCATTTTGCCAAGGGGAGTTCTAGGCAGGCAGATTAACAACTAGGGATGTGATTGGAGTTGAAATGAATTTTTTTTTAAGCCTTTTTGTTGTTTTTTTTTTTCAAGGCAATGGGGTTAAGTGGCTTGCCCAAGGCTACACAGCTAGGTCATTATTAAGTGTCTGAGGTTGGATTTGAACTCAGGTACTCCTGACTCCAGGGCTGGTGCCACCTAGTTGGCCCTGAGCTCTATATCTAAAGAGGGCTAAAGATACATTAAATTTACAAACCACAGAAGATTTAAGATTTCTTTCTCTGCTTGTTGAGAAAGAAGCTATGGAGGGAACTGCATTGGCAGAGAATAGTTTGTGTGGTGATTCTACCACAAAAAGTTAGTAGCACTGGTTTTCTTGGTAATGTGTTCTCTGGTTACACATGTTCTTCATTAGGTAGTGGTGGTAACCTGTGGGAGGAGACCTTGGTAGAAGAGAAATCTTGCAATTTATTTTTGCCATGCTTTTTTATTATAAGCATCTTTTGGTTGTTTGTGTTCTCTCTTTAGCCTTTTAAAATAACCACATCAGTAGGGGCTTGTAGATTTGCAGTGAAAATACACAGAAATAACAGAAACCTGGGGAGGTGGACGCCTAGGTGTAAGGGGCAGCCCCACTTTACTTTTTAATTTGATACCAGTTAGGCCTTGTTCTGGTCACTGATTCTCACCTCTGCAGGTTCACTGGCTGAATTATGGACACGCATTCACAGAGGGTGGTATTACAAAGGATAATGGGTCCAGGTTGCCATGTCTTAGAAGTAATGACATTGGACAGATCACCTCCCTCATTTGTAAAATAAGGATAAGGAATTGGATAAAATGATCTCTAAGATTGATTCTATGAACAGAATTTAGGGACTGAGTCCCACTAATCAGACTCATCAGAGACTGACTAGTAAAGGGAAGAAGACTGTGATTTTACTCATTTTCACTGAGGAAATACGGATTAGGTAGGCTGGTCAGCATGTTTTTGTCCCCTGGAGAAAAGTCTGTTTAAAAAAACAAAATTACATCAGAAATTTAATCCATTCTTTAGTACCATAGACTGGGTAGATGTAGACTAGTTTTAATCTTGGGGTTGGTCCTCCAAATCATCACTTGAGTTTCAGAAATACAACTGAACCATAACATGTTATATTTAACCCTACAGTTGAGAGTACAAGGATCCTGGGATCCTGTTCCAGCACTCATTGTAACAACAAACAAATTTAGTATAAGAGCGCTTACAGACTACCCCTGTAGAAAATACAGAAAATAGAGTTAGCCACTAATCAATATAATCACTATGAAATTATACTCATTTGGATACTCTCTTGTTTCTTGTAACTCCCCAAATTTGTGAGTTTGTAGCTTTGCTACTTAACTGCAACCTTCTATGACTCAGTTTCCTCATCTGTAAGATGAGAAGATTGAATAAGATCCTCCTGGTTACTGACATCTAAATTGCCTAATCTGTCTAACCCCCATTCAGATAACTTCGGATTGTTCACCTTAGTTCTATAATTCTGATTTTGGAAAACTGTATCTCATGCCGGATGATATCTGCTAATCGCTCTGCGTCTCAGTTTCCCTTCCTGTAAAATGGACATGATAGCTCTAATTCCCTAGGTTGCCTTGAGAACCTTTCAATCTTCATTTTTGACTGACTTTAATCACCCTACGAATGGGAGTTGGGTTGGACATTTCGTCCTTGTTTATGTGGTTTCTTCTCAGTTTCTGTTTCAGAGGAGGCATTTTTTTGGATCAAATTTGGGTTGGGAAGGGGTGGAGTATCTTAAAGGGAAGCCTGCAGACCCCTCTACATTTGCCGTATCCTTAAAGTTTTCCGAGGAAGAAATGCAGGTCTGCTGTATCCATCCATCCATACTTCTCACTCCATGAACAGTGTAGCTAAGAATGAAATCCAGATGTCCCCCTGACCTCCCAGCCTGCCTCTGAAGTGGCGAGGTTAAGCCGCCCTCACAGCCAGAGGTTGTGGTTGATGCCACAGAAAAGCCCTTGTTTCGTGGGCAGAGTCTACCAGCTGTCTCTTATTCAGAGGCTTGGTCTTAGTGATCTTCAGCTGGTTTAGGGCAAATGACCTGGAGGAGGGCAGAGACTTCAGATTTTGGTTGGTTTCTTTTCTTTTCTTTTTTTTTTTTTTTTTAGGTTTTTGCAAGGCAACGGGGTTAAGTGGCTTGCCCAAGGTCGAGCAGCTAGGTCATTATTAAGTGTCTGAGACTGGATTTGAACCCAGGTACTCCTGACTCCAGGGCTGGTGCTTTATCCACTACACCACCTAGCCACCCCGGTTGGTTTAAGAGGGGAACAAGGCGGGGGGGGGGGCAGCTAGGTGGTGCAGTGGATAGAGTACTGGTCGTGGAGTCAGAAGGAGCTGAGTTCAAATTCACCCTCAGACACTTAATAATGACCTAGCTGTGTGGCCTTGGGCAAGTCACTTAACCCCATTGCCTTGCAAAAAACTTAAAAAAAAAAAGAGGGGAACAAGGCTCCTTGGATCAGATATTTTATGACCAGGTTGCAGCTCCCTTCCAGGTTCAGTCTAGTGGTGTCGACCATGAGACTTGCCCTAGTCTTTCCAGTTGCTGGTTGATTCTCTTCCACCTTTCTCCCCCATAATTTACTTTGAGAGGCATCATAAGTAGCTGGTGATCTGGTCTCAGTACCTGGAAGACCTGGACCCCAACCGTGTCCCTGACCCATTCCCAGCCATGTGACTCTAAGCAAGTCACTCAGGGTAACTCTCTAAGGAGTCCATTGTGGGAAGGGCTTTCTTCGCCTGGGAGTTCTCTCTACTCTATGAAATCATAACTCTACTTTCTAGCCTTATTTATTTTTGCATAACAGTACCTACATCCCAAGGTTGTTGTGAGGATCAAATGAGATAATTTAAAAACCGTCTTAGTACAATGTACTTTATAAATGTTAGTTACTATCAATCTTATTTACCTTATATATACTTCATGGTAGACTTGGGTTTCTAGATCCAGGGCTGGAGAGTGCCTCAGAGACCTCTCCTTTTACAGATGCAAAGGTGCAGAGGTGCAGAGAAGTTAAAATAACATGCTCAAAGTCACACAGACTATAGGAGCTAGAGCAGCCAAGAGGTCTAAAGTCATGGAAACCACATAGATTGGAGCCAGGATTTGGGTCTGAATTCCAAGTTTTGCTACTGGCTTCCTCTGTGACATTGGGGAAATGACTTATTTGTCTGGACTGCCATTGTTAAATGGCAAGATTGGATGGGTTGACCTCTTAAGTCTTTGCCAGTCCTAAATCTATGACCATATGACTCTTTTTTTTTAATTTATTTTTATTAAAGATATTATTTGAGTTTTACAATTTTCCCCCAATCTTGCTTCCCTCCCCCTACCCCCCCCACATAAAGCACTCTGTCCATATGACTCTTAAATCCAATGGTTCCCCCACTAGACCATGGTCACCTTTTCAGTCTCTCTTCCCACCCCAACAAAATGTATTCTCTTGGAACACAGTGTTTCCTTCTTGTCTTCATATTGTCTTCTTCATATCAATCAATAAGACTGGATTCTCTCTGAGGCTCCCCTCCAGCTCTGTGATCTTCTGAGGCTAAGAATTGAGTGGGAATCCTACCTTTGATATCTTCTGGCTCTTAACCCTGAGTAAATCACTTAACCTCTTACTGATTCAAGCAATTCTCTTAAGATAGAAACTGAATGTGGAGCAATACTGATAAGCAGAATTCTGGGCCTGGTGTAAGGAAGATCTGAGTTCAAATCTCTCAGATGCTTTTTTCTTGAATTTTTCATATTATGATGATAGCCTTGTTGTAAAAGTAAACAAAATTTCCCCCCCACACACACACACACAAAGATGAAGAAATCTCAAGAAAAATAAAGTGAGAGGAAAAAAGTGTACTTCAGTCTGCGTTCAGATACCATTGACTCTGTCTTTGGGATGGATCACATTTTTTGTCATAAGTCCATCAGAGAAGTTGCTTCAATATTTATTCCCACAGTTGCTAATGCTAGCTGTGTTTCCCTCCATCCTGTTCTCTCTACCCCCATTTATTCTGTTCTATTTCTCCTTTTACCCTGTCCCTCCTTAAAAATGAGTTGTATCTGACTCCCTTCTCCCATGATCTTTCCTTTTTTCTATCACCTACACCTCTACCTTTCCCCCTGTCCCCTTTCTCCCATCCCTTTCCTCTAGGGTAAAATAGATTTCTATACTCTATTGAGTGTGTATATTATTTTCTCTCTGAGCCATTTCTGATGAGATTGAAGGCTCCCTCATTCTTCCTCCCCTTCCCTTCTTCCACTCCATTACAAAAGGGTTTTTTTGCCTCTTTTACTGAAATATATTAGCCCATTCTACTTCTTCTTTCCCTTTCTCCTAGTACATGCCTTTCTCCCCCATTAACACCATCTTTATAATATCTTATAACCTTCAACTTCAATTCCCCCCTTGTGCCTCATCCATATATACTTCTTCTTCCTGCCCTAATAAATGAGAAGGTTCATATGAATATTATGTGCATCATCTTCCCATGCAGGAATACATGCAAATCAGCATCATTAAATCTCTCATCATTTGCTCTTCCCATCCACACTTTCTATGTACTCTACCAGAGTCCTCCACTTGGAGATCAAACTTTCTGTTCAGCTCTGGTCATTTCAGAAAATTTGAAAGTCTCCTGTTTCATTGAATAACCATCTTTTCCCCTGTAAGAGCATGTTCAGTTTTGCTGGGTAGTCGATTCTCGATTAAAATCCAAGATATTTTGCCTTCCGGAATATCATATCCCAAGCCCTATAAGCCCTTAATGTAGATGCTGCTAAACCCTGAATAATCTTGACTGTGGCTTCCCAATATTTGAACTGTTTCTTTCTGGCTGCTTGTAATATTTCCTCCTTGACTTGGGAGTTCTGGAATTTAACTGAAATATTCCTGGGAACTTTTATTTTGGGATCTCTTTCAGAAAATGATTGGTGAATTCCCTTAATTTTTATTTCACCCTCTGCTTCCAGGTTATTAGGGCAATTTTCCTGGAGAATTTCTTTTTTTTAAATTTTATTTATTTAAGGCAACAGGGTTAAGTGACTTACCCAAGGTCACACAGCTGGGTCATTATTAAGTGTCTGAGGCTGGATTTGAACTCACGTCCTCCTGACTCCATGGATGGTGCTCTAGCCACTGTGCCACCTAATTGCCCCTGAGAGTTTTTTGAAAAATGAGGTCTAGGCTCTTTTCCTGGTCATGACTTTCAGGTAGCTCAATCATTTTTAAATTATCTTGAATCTTGGACCTGTTTTTCAAGTCAGTAGACCTTCCCTCTTAACCTCAGTTTCCTTAACTCAGTATAATAAATAGCCCCCATTTCCTAGGGTTGCTATAAATATCAAATGCAATCATTCTTGTAATGTGTCTGACACTAAGTAGGCCCTATATAAATGTTAGCTATTTATTGGTACTTATAGGAGTTCCCTCACCAGGCTCTTCCTTACACTAATAAAATCAGATCCACACCCCAGTACCCAGCAGAATCCTTCCCTATATTAATGCTGGTTGAATCGAATTGACTTGACTCAACTCAAATTGAATTAAACTGAATAGAATTGAATTGACTTTCCACTGGCCTCCGCAGGTTTAATTCTCTTGGCTAGGGGAGAATTTCATAAAACTAAACTCTTGGGAAAGGTTACCAGAGCCAAGATGCCTAGGCTCTTGGCAGCAATGGATGACCCGGCTCTGTCCAGAGACAGACACCTACCTAGGCCCCCAGGCAAGGCATATTTTTAATCCAAAGAAAGCCTGCTTTGACTCCAGATAATGAAGGGATTGTTATATGGCTGGCCCCTCCTCCTCTCCCTCCCTGGGAAAGGCCACATCCAAAAGCAGATCTCACTTTCTCCAGGGCCAGTGGGTTCACCCAGACTCTCTGGATGGGGGTTCGAGGGGAATTGGCTGATGCTTCCAAGTAAAGATATGGGGAGGGAAAAGAAGGGGGAGCTTGCCCAGCCCTGGAGGCCCATGATCTAAGAAATGGATTATCTCACTCTGATCCCCTGACCCAGTCCAGAGCCAGCCCCCCACCCCACCCCACCCCATTGCTTCAGCCAGAAAACAAGGAGGGAAGAAGACTTGGCCAGTTGTCTGGAAGAAATAATTTCTAAGATTAGAAACTCAAGCCAGCTCACCCCAGGATCTGCAGAAAAAAGGAGTGGAGGCAGCCAGTGGTCTCCTAATCCCAATATTTCCATTAAATTACAAAAAGGAATCGTGGTATTGACCTTTGAAATGATCCTCTGAATATTAAACATAAAAGGATAGTGGAAGGGTGACTTATCCTGTGACCAGTTTTCTGTTGAATATTTTTTAAAAAGTTGATATAGGAGCGGCTAGATAGTACAGTGGATAGAGCACCAGCCCTGGAGTCAGGAGGACCTGGGTTCAAATGTGATCTCTCAGACATTTAATAATTACTTGACTGTGTGGCCCTGGGCAAGCCACTTAACCCCATTTGTCTTGCAAAAAACCTAAAAAAAAAAATCCCAGCTCCTCAAATTACCTCTGTGACCTCTTCTAAGTTACTCAGCTGCCTTGTGTCTCAGTTTCCTCATCTATAAAATGAATAAGTTGAACTAGATTCCCCCTTCCAGGTCTAAATGTGTGATTTCCAAGTCCTTTAATCTCCCTGAGCCTCAGTTGCATCACGTGGAAAATCAGAAGATTGAACTGGATGGTTTCTAAGGTCTCAGCTCTCCATCTGTGATCTTATGAATTCTTCTGGAAGAAGATAAGCAAATGGTATAATAGATGTCAAATATTTTACAAACCTCAGAGGTCTAGGCGATCTTATTGTTCCCATGTTTCAATCGTGTCAGACTCTTTGTGATTTCATTTGGGGTTTTCTTGACAGAGATATTGGAGCAGTTTGGGGTTTCTTTCTCCAATTCATTTGATGGATGAGGAAAATGAGGCAAACAGGATTAAGTGTCCTGCCCAGGATCATTCAGCTAGCAAGTGTCTGAGGCCAGATTTAGCCTCAGGTCTTCCTAACTACAGGCCCAGCACTCTAGTCTAGGTTCCTCTATACAAATGTTAGTTATGTTCATTATAATTATCATTATTATTAGTAATTAACTACTGAAACAATTCTAAAACTCTTTGGGAGGCACCTAAGACTCAGACTACCCAGAGCTAGGACATATGCCAATGAAAATGAGCCCTGACCCTCCCACACACCAGACAAGGATGAAATAAATGATAAGAGTAATTACTGATTAATGTAGATTATGCAAGGAAATGGTAGAAATTGTGCAACATATTTCTGACTCAAATGGATAAAGCTCAGGGTCTGGAGTCAGAAAGACCTGAGATCAAATCTGACTTCATGGGCCGCTAGGTGGCGCAGTGGATAGAGCACCAGCCCTGGAGTCAGGAGGACCTGAGTTCAAATCCAGCCTTAGACACTTAATCATGACCTAGCTGTGTGGCCTTGGGCAAGCCACTTAACCCCATTTGCCTTGCAAAAACTAAAAAAAAAAAAAAAAGATTTAGCAGAAGAGACCAAAGTCCCAGGAGAACAGGATTACATCCATGTCGATTCCCATCAACCTATCTGCAACTAGACACAGCATGTTTTAATCCATAGAAAGCCTCCACTGACTCCAGATAATGACTGGATTCATGCGGAGCTGACGGTAGGGGATCTCGCGTTTGAATCCCAGCTTTGTCTCTCTGTGGCCTTAGATAAGTCACTTCATCTTCTCCAGACTCGGTTTCCTTATCTGTAAAATAAGTGGGTTAGACTCCTGTCTTTTTGGTGATATGGTCCTCTGCATTCACCCTCTCCTCCATGTGTGGAAAACTCTTGGGAAAAGAGAAGGGGTTACAGAAATGTGATTTTTTTTTCCCCTTAGGAGGCACCTGGGATCAGACTGCCCACAGCCGGTGAGCATGCCAGCAAAGGCACCTCCCATGCTCCCACACGCCAGACCCCAATGCATCCTGTTCATCAGATTCTCGCTCCTTCAGACTATTCCCTTTCCCCTCATTAGCCTCCTGCTCCAGCCAAATACCACAGGGCACCAGCTCTTCCTTCCTGAGTTAATGGATACCCACCTACACCCCCCCACAGATGTGTACCCCACTTGTGAAGCGAGAGCTGAGAAAGGTGAGAACACTCCTCTCTACCAAACTCAGCTCCTCACTTCTCCATTTCCTTCTCTAGGACTCAGTTTTCTCAGTAATTAAAAAAGGGCCTAGATTATCTGTATGGTTGCTTCCATCTTTAAATCTGGGATAAAAATAAATTTTAACAAATTGTGCAATAGTTTGCAGAACTTAAAACAGAATGCCACCAGGACAGCAACTGGTCCTGGATCATTTTTCTACCTGAACTCCATTGAATAAGAGAATAGCTAGCAATTATAAGGCAAGTCAAAAAGCTATTTAGTAAATGATTCTATGAGCCAGATAATGTACCAGCAATATAAAGAAAAAAGGGAAGTCCTCAAGGAGCTTACATTCTAACAAGAGGCCATTGCCTAAGAGGAAGTTGAAGAAGACAGGGGTGGAGAGCTGATGAAAGTGCCCTTCCTGGAGCAGGGTGGAGAGAGTCCGGTGGTCTTGAATCTGGAGGGCAGCCCGGAGAGGAAGGAAGTCTTGGGTGACCCATGCCACCTCCTCAACCTGGAGGTTCTGGGAGGAACCTGAGAGAGGTCATAAGGCAGCTAACACTTCCCAGTGTTAGAAGTGGTCTAGGCATGAGGTAAGCTTCCAGGATGAAGAGGTTTCTATAGACTGATAAGACAAAGACAGGAGATGAGTCAACATTAAAGCTTGGAGAAGAATGAAGACATTCTTATATGACATTATTTATAATGGATGAATTATTTTTAATAACAACATCATTTATAATATTAATTATTATTATCATAATAAAAACTGCTGACTTTTATGTTGTGTGTTGAAATTTCCTTTTTTTTTTTTTTTTTGTAAGGGAATGGGGTTAAGTGGCTTGCCCAAGGCCACACAGCTGGGTAATTACCAAATGTCCGAGGCCAGAATTGAACTCAGGTCCTCCTGACTCCAGGGTCGGTGCTCTATCCACTGTACCACCTAGCCACCCTGTGTGTTGAAATTTCCAAAACAACTTACATCATCTCAATTGATCCTAGACAATACACTTAGCGGTCTCTCTCAGTTTTCTCATCTGTAAAATGGGGGTAATAATAATAATAATAACACCAGGGGCGGCTAGGTAGCGCAGTGGATAGAGCACCAGCCCTGGAGTCAGGAGGACCTGAGTTCAAATCCGGCCTCGGACACTTATTAACTACCTAGCTGTGTGGCCTTGGGCAAGCCACTTAACCCCATTGCCTTGCAAAAACCTAAAAAAAAATAATAATAGTAATAATAATAATAACACCTACCTTCTGGAATTATTGTTAAGTGACTCTTTTTAGATTTTTCAAGGCAATGGGGTTATGTGACTTGCCCAAGGCCACACAGCTAGGTCATTATTAAGCATCTGAGGTCAGTTTGAACTCAGGTCCTCCTGACTCCAAGGCCGGTGCTCTATCCACTACGCCACCTAGCCGCCTACCTTCTGGAATTATTGTGAGGGTTGGATGCGATATTTATAAAATGTTTGTAAACCTTAAAGTTCAAAATAAATTCTAATTATAAAGATTATCCTAAGCAGCTCACTAAGTAACTACTATTAAGCATTTGTCCCAAATGTTGGGGAGGATAAATGAATGAATAAATGGATAGATGAAGGAAGGAATGAACAAAAAAAGCATGTATTAATCATTTCCTTGTATTAGGGGCTCTCCCCTCAAAGATTTTACATTCACAGAGGGTAAAATAACACACAGAAGGGGTATGGTTTGGTAGGCTCTTTGTGTCCACAAGGGTCTAAATGTGGTAGGGAGGAGGCATGAATAGATATTTATAGAGTATTTTCACTTGCCTTTCTCCAAAGGAGACTTTGGATTCCTGGCAGGAAGGAGCCATAGGGTGGTCACTCAGCTCTCCCCAGAGAGAAGAGGTACTGGATTAAAATAAATTGTCCCTCCCACATTGTGGCTTTCCCCATCACAGTTTCCATATTTCATGGGGTGGTGTAAGAAATTAACTGGAAATTTGGGGGGCAGTTTTGTGGAAGCTGCAGATGACATGCAAAGGCCAACAGATGACACAGAAACTGTGACCAAATACTTAACCCAAATTTTACAATAATATCTTGTTTATACACTGTAAAAGAAAAAGAAAAAAATTCATACTTCTCTGGTATGAAAGGAAGGTCAAAAAAATTTTACGCAAATTTTTCAGATCAAGGGGTGTGCCCCTAACCCCTGAGATATGGAAGGGATAATTAAACATCTGTTCCCTTAAATATTGTCAGTCTTTGGGAAATAATTTTTAGGTTCAAGTTGAGCTCCTGATTGCTATTCATTAACGGGGAAGGAATGCCCCAAGCTAGTGAAAAATCCAAATCTTGGCTTCCTTCCCCACCAGAAACCAGTTTGACAAAGAACATGGGCAGCAAAGAGCAAATAAAACGATTTATCCAGGTGAAAGCAAACAGAAGTCAGAGAAAGTGTCCAGATGAGAATATATAAGAAATACACAATAAATGAGCTTTCCCATTGGGAAGAGATATCTTGGTTTAAGTCGAGAGAGAGAGAGAGAGAGAGAGAGAGAGAGAGAGAGAGAGAGAGAGAGAGAGAGAGAGTCCTAGATCTCACACTTCAGGAAATTCTCTGAAATCTCTAGAGTGATAAGCCAGAGATAGGTACATAACTGGAGGCAGCTAGATAACTCAGTGAAGACAGCAACAGTCTTGAGTTCGTAATCCAATCTCAGACACCTAGTTGTGTGACCCTGGAGAAGTCATTTAACCCTGTTTGCCTTAATCCACTGGAGAAAGAAATACCACTCTAGGATTTTTGCCAAGAAAACCCCATGCCCAGCATTGATTGGGGTACCATGATCCACAGGGTCATGAAGTTTCAGATACAATAGAATGAGGGACATCACTCCCCTACATACTGGCTTCTTCCCAGGCTTTCTGGACCATTGGGGCCAATTTAATGTCTGTAGTGTGTCAAATGATCTCTTGAAATTGGAAGCCAAAAGAGCAGGTGTGGAGAGCCTGGGAGCATTGAATGATCGATCTTTCCCTATCAGAAAAATCTCAAATATGTTTAAAGATACTCTCAAAAGAGACAGGTGTCCAGGAAGGGGTATTTGGATTTGAAAAGTGACTGGGGTGGGGTAACTGGAACTTTAGAGAATAGACTGACTCACTCCTTCCCTTTTCACAGATTTATGGAATTGATTCTGGTTCGAGAGCTGGAAGGGGCAGGATAGACAAGGCATCTACCTGGCTACAAGACAGAAAGAAGATAGACCCAGGGGAAGTGGGAGCGTGACTGGACCCAGTTCAAGAGAATGAATGGGCCATGGGAGACACCCACCGAATCTCCAGAGTTGGAAGGGACCCCAGAGAGCACATAATCCAACCCAGATTTGGCCAAGAATTCCCTCTACAACATATTTAACACATAGCCGTCCCCCCTTCATTTGAAGACCTCCAGAGAAGCCTGCTCCCACCCAAGGCAGCCTATACTATTTTGGGAGGGCATTCATTGTTAAAACACTTTCCATTGCCGGTTTGGTCTCAGTTTTTCCTCTTTGCAGCTTCCCCCCACATTGGGACTGGTTCTTCCCTGTGGGATTAAGTTGAACAAGATTTAGCCCCCTTTTCTAAGATAGCCCTTGAAATAACGGAAGACATGGGGTGGCTAGGTGGTGCAGTGGATAAGAGCAGCAGCCCTGGAATCAGGAGTCCTTGAGTTCAAATCTGACCTCAGACACTTAATAATTACCTAGCTGTGTGGCCTTGGCCAAGTCACTTACCCCTACTGCCTTGTAAAAGCTTAAAAAAAGGAAAAAGAAAAGGAAGAGTGGAAGACAGTCCTCATTGCCCCACTACCACTCCTGTGTCTACTTTTATGGTTATCCATCGTTTGAACTGTTTTGGGCTGTATCGCCCAACTCAAGGGCCTCATCCAGAATTTAATGTTTTTACTGATTACAATGTAACCCACATTACCAATGAGTATAATGATAAAATGTGATGTCCTAACAAAAGTCGAGCTTTTAGGACTGTGGGTTGGATGCATCTGTGAGTCAACCAAACGTCCCTATTTCACTTCAACCAGTCCCTCCTATGGCATGAGTGGAGGTCCTTAAGACACCGGTGCTGTCTTCATGGGCCTTCTTTCTCAGGAATGACTAAAGTACCAGATGCAGCCGGAGAACAATTTAAGACAAAATACACCAATGTTTGTTGGGTGGTGGTTTCAGTGGCATTTGAGTCTTCGGGATCCCATTTGGGGGTCTCCTTGGCAGAGTTGCTGGGGGGGGATTTGCCCTTTTTGCAGATGAGGAAACCAAGGCAAATGGGGATAAGTGACTTGTCCAGAGTCGCACAGCCGGTGTCTGAGGCCAGATTTCAACTCGGGTGGACGAGTCTTCCAAACTCAGAGCTGCACGCTATGGTGCCACCTAGCTGCCCCCTGTATGTTTGCATGAAGTCTTGCCTTGGAGGGGAGCTCTTTATTTTACAGATGGGGAAACCAAGGCCTGTAAAGATTAAATGATATGCCCAACGTCCTAGTATGCCAAATGCAGTTGTCGCCCTAGTACAGTGAGGGATGATGGGGGACCACGATGGGGAGGGAAGCGGAGGACGATCTCTGGATGCCCAGAGCTCACAAGGAGGAGGCGTTCAGGCCCCTCTCCTGGATTTCTCCGGCATCTCCGGCTGCAGCAGGGTCCTTATCCAGGGCCAAAACATCACCAGAAATCAATTTTTGGCCATCAGGGGAGTTAAAAGCCCCATTCAGCTTATTCCGAATGTAAGCAAGGGCATTTCCTTAGGACTGGACTTCATTCTCTGCAAAACGTGAGGGTTGGGCAACATGATTTCACTGATACCACGCACACCCTGGCTTTATCTGGACAACCGAGCAGTCTCCTAAGCGGTCCGGGGGGCATCGGCTGAGGGTGCAAACTCACCTGGGATGCTTCCTCTATCCGACCGCCCAATCTAATCTGGCCTCGCTCGGCTGCCCGGCTGCCCTGGCCCCATGCACATCCCCATCCTTTTCTAGTCTTGTTCTAGAGGCCAGGATGACGGCTACTGCCAGGACACCTGGGCCTGCGCTCTCAGAACCCGCAGCCCCCAGACCCGCACTCCCAGCGGGTGCCGCGCCGCCTTGTTCCCCCCGCTTTGTATTTCTTCTTCAGCACTTCGACACACGCTGGGCGCTTATTGCACGCTTTTCTTTCCTTTCCATGGTTTAATAGTTTTTATTTTTCCCAACTCCATGCAAAAACCATTTTAACATTTCTCCAACTTTTGAGCTCGACTTTGTCCCTCTCCCCATCCCCCACGATCCCACTCAAGTCCAGCAGCGTGGCGTGGGCTGTGCAAGCACGCTCCCCTTCATTCATTCACCCAGGCCTTGAAGCGAACTAGCGGAAGGGGCCCGTAACGCGGCCTGGCCCGGGCCACCCTCGTCCAGAAGCGTCGGTGGAGGCACAAAGGCCTTCCCTGGGGACCCTCGCCCCGCGTTCCCGCCAAGTCCCCCTTCCTCACGCCTTTTGAAATTCCCGTTGCCGCAATGTCCAGAGACCCACGTGGTCGCGTGTCCCGGCGGCCTCAGTCCGGGCCCAGGGCGGCCGCAGCGGCGGCGCCGAGGCCAGACGAGCTGGGACCCGGGCCCCGCGGGCCAGAGCGGCACCAGCGGCGGCGCCGAGGCCAGACGGGCTGGGACCCGGGCCCCGCGGGTCAGGCGACAGAAGAATCCGGAGCGCCGAGAAAGCACACAAAAATCATGCCGCGCGTGCATACTGAATCCTGAAGTAGAAAATTACAAACACCAACGAAAAAGCGTAATAAACAATGAATTGTTCAAGAAATTCCTGTTTTTGTCACACGAATGACTCAGTCTCCGTAGAGACTGTCAAAAATTGCCAATGCCGACTATATTTCAAGTCGTCATGGCGGGGTATTGGGAAAAGTTTTCAATTAGCAATAATCGCGCCTCGGATAAACCTCATTGGCTACGATACTGCCACTGCGCAAAGCTGACGAGAGCCGGCTTGGGCTCCGGTCCCCCACAGCTGGTGACCGCCTTCACAGAGAGGGTCAGAAGCGGACCGCCGCCGCGTGGCTCCTGCCGGCTCTTTGTTGGGGTTCGCTCGGATTTGGGGGCTACGGGTGCGGGAACTTTCTGTTCACGGGCACATGAGCATTTAAAAATCGAATTTGAGCGAAAAGCGGGCCGACGGGCGCGAAGGATTCTGGGGACTCTATGCAAATGAGGATGACGCGTCCACCCTGCCCGCGCCGTTTGAGCTTCCCTCGCCGGAGTTGAGCCTGGAGCGGGGGCCGCCGGGGCGAAGACGCGGAGCATGCTGGGAAGTGACCTGGGGGCGGGGGGGGGCAATCAATGCAGTAGGGTCCAAGGGCAGAGGTGGGGGGCAAACCTGCGCAGCCACGCGGCCTCCTTCCCTTCCCCCACCCCAGCCCCCCAAACCCGAGGCCCGAAGCCAAGCGCCCACCCGATGAGCCGGGCTTCGGCCAGGGGGCTGCAAAGCGGCCATCCTGGGACAACCTCCACCTCAGAACTAAAATTAAATCAGTTCTTTTTTTAATTTATTTTTATTTTTTTTTTAAATCAGTTCTTTATTCTCCCCATGACAGACCACATGTATCTAAAACTAAGTTAAATTTTAGTTGGCCTCCAGTCCCCCCACAGCAGGTGACGGCCTTGACAGAGAGGGTCAGAAGCAGACTGCTACAGAGGGGCTCCTGCTGACTAACTAAAAAAAAAGTTATAATGACTTAAATTAACCTTTCGAATTCAGATTACACAGTTCTCTGGTATGTCATGCAAAAAGCACTGATTATGTTTATCTTTTTTTTTTTAGGTTTTTGCAAATGGAGTTAAGTGGCTTGCCCAAGGCCACACAGCTAAGGTCATTATTGTCTGAGGTCAGATTTGAACACAGGTCCTCCTGACTCCAGGGCCGGTGCTCTATTTGCTGCACCACCTAGCCGCCCCTATGTTTATCCTTCTTTTTCAAAGACCATGACATTTGGGAGGTGATGCCATGACATGTGTGAGTCGAAGTTAAATGAGGGGGTGCTGTGCTAAGTCACCAACCTCACTTTTTCCTCCAGGCATCAGAGTTCCCTGACCTGGTTCAAGATGACTGAAGATGGCCCTGGATACAGTAGGAGACCTTGGTCCTTTAGAGCTAGGTCTTTTCATCAGCACATTTTGATTGAGTCAAAACCCATCCAATGATTAAGGTTAAGTAAGAGAGAAAGGGGCAGACTATTGGGACTAGTAGCAATAATTACACATCAGCTGAACCTCATTGGCTTGATATTACCAGTACAAAAATTTAGGTTGATTTTATTGTTTGGGAAATGCACTCCAAAAAAGGAATTATTTTATCTCAAAATGCACCCAACTGTCATTATTGGTAATGAAAGCTGAAAATTATGGTTAACATTTCTTTTGAGTTTATTTTAAACATTGGGATAATGAAGCAAAGCCTTATGAGGGAAGTAGCATGTTAATCAAGTTCTCAGAGAAAAGCCACAAGGGAAATATGCCCACTGGAAGCTTAGGGAAAGAGCTTTTGGTGGGACCTTGCAATTGGGTTGATTTGAGTTCCCTCTCTTTCTTATAGGCCCTGATTCTAGAAAGCTAGGTGGTGCAATGGGATAGAGCATCAATGATGTAGTCAAGAGGCTGCCCACTAGCTAAGTGAACATGGGCAAGTCATTTATTTAATCCTAATAATCTTGTGTCAAGGACCATGTCAAGTCATCCCAACTCATATTTGGCCATTGAATCCAATGGCTCCAGAGAGGACTGAGCCCTGCCTTCCCTCACTCAAATACAATCCACATGCTTGTCATAGCATCACATCCCTGATGACATGTACTTCTTTGAGAAGTGTAAACCCTAAAATTGTAAGAAACTTAAAAACATAGGCTTAAAATAACAAAAAAATATAGATTAGACATGAAGTTTTGTTCTTTAGAATTTACCAGTAAACCCATTGGAGACCATCCAAGATGATCATAAGAAACTGAGGGAGACATAGGCAAAGAATATGGGAAAATCATTCACTCTCCTTGGTGACTGAACCATGGAAGTTGCATGATATCTCTGCCAAGATGGCTCCTAAAAGAGTATCATCTTTGTATAAATCTCTTGCCTCTTCCTGTGAGGATGGTCTTGCATCCTGAGTATTATCCTTCTAGGTTTATGATTAAAAAACAAAGAGACTTTTGGAGTCTTCATTTTTAACTTGGGAGCAAGATGACCCAGATAAGCCTAGTATTCTCTAATAGAAATTAATCTTCTATCATAATATAATTTTTTTAGGTTTTTGCAAGGCAAATGGGGTTAAGTGACTTACCCAAGGCCACACAGCTAGGTGATTATTAAGTGTCTGAGACCAGATTTGAACCCAGGTACTCCTGACTCCAATGCTGGTGCTTTATCCACTATGCCACCTAGCTGTCCCTATCATAATATAATTTCGAGAAATTATTATTCTTTTAAGGAAGAGAGGACAAAGATCATCATGGCTCCTGATTCTAGAGCAAGAGGGGGCTTTATCGAGGTTGCTGAGGTCCCTTCTAATTACATATGAGGAAATATCTATCCAGGCAGATGTTCCAGAAGTTTTAATGTACAAATGTGGGCTTTAAGAACTTAAAAGTTTTGGACCACTCTATAATGCAATTGCATAGTAAATTTTTAGCCATTTTTGGCATTATAAAATACTCTAATGTGGCAAAAAAAGGACGCAGGACCTGCAGGCAGGAAAGTTGGATTCAGATCCAGTCTCAGATCCTTAAATGCAACCCTGGGAATATTTGTTTCATAACTGCTCAGAGGCTCAGTGTCCTCATCCGGATAATGGGGACGATACCCAATATTGTCCTTGGAGATGTGTACCCGAGGACTGGGATGAGACAACACTGGTAGAGAAGGCTTGGAAAACCTGAAAGGAATGCCCTTCCTAAACCTAATTTCAGCCGTCTGTAAATAGGGCCGGGCGAGAAGAATATTTACTTGATAGGGTTAGTACGAGGAAAGCCATTTTACAAACTGGAGACTCTACAACAGTGAAAATTAGGGACAGTAATAACTTAGCTCGACTTTTCTCAAGGTTTTAAGGCTCAGAGTCTCCTTATTTGTAAAATGGGAATAGTAACAATACATGCATGACCTACTGGTAGAAGATGATAAGGAGTCAAAGAGGGAGGGAGAGGCTCTAGGACCATCCATGTGTTACAGATGAGGAAACTGAGGCAGGCAGCAGTGAAGTGATTTGCTCAGGTCACTGACTTCATGAACAGGAGCGGAGATCTGGACTCTGGACGTCCTGACTCCAGACCCGACACCTGAACTCACTGCGCCACATCTGATGTGTGCTGATGGCCAGGCTTGTCCCCCCAAACAGCTGTTCCATGGGATATAATACAATCAAATTAGATTCAAGGTAATTCAGTCTCAGATGGAATATGTCATATGATGTAATAACGTAATACACTATGATACAATTCTGTATTAGATTTGACACATCATTAACTACGACACAGCACAAGACGAAACTTCACGCAAAGTTTGTGTTCTCCCAAATGCAACTTCAAGGTCACATGCAGGTGATGGGGCCCCGTGGGCGCCCCTCATAACGGATCTAAGCCCAAACGTGAGACGCAGAGAAGCGGGGCGGTCTGGGCTCCGAAGCCCGAGCCGGGTGGCCCGCTGGCTTCTGGGAGTCGTAGTTTCGCGCCCGCGGCCCCCCACTCGGTTCAGGGGTTGGCGGACTACAAGTCCCAGGAGGGGGAGGGGCGCCCTGGGCGGTGCTGTCCCGGGCCCGAGGATGCCTGAGCGGCTTTGGGCCCCCGTGTGGAATGGAAGCTCCTGGAAGGAAAGGCCTCCCCTCCGCTGGGGGGCGCTGGGCCGCCCCGGGAGCCCCCCGCAAATGCCGGGGACCTCGGCATAGGAGCCGCAGGACGTGCTTTTAGCCCCAGAGAGACCCCGGGGCCCGACTCCGCCTTCAGTCCCACGAGGCTGACAAGGAGGGGAGGGGTCGGGGTCAGCTAAGCCCGGGTCCGTGAAAATAAAATGGGGGGATAGGGCGCATGGGCGCAAAGGCTTCTGGGGACTTCTAGGCAAATGAGGGCGAGCGGCAGCCCGGCGCGCGCCGTTTGACTTTAAGCAGAGGAGAGCCGGGATGCGGCCGGGGGGCGGGGGCTCTCCCTTCCCCCACCCCAGCCCCCCAAAGCCGCGGCCCGAAGCCCAGCACTCGCCCGGCGAGGCGGGGCTCCTGCGAGGAACAAAGCACCCCCGAGTCTGCGGGCGCCCCTGCGGATGGGGGGCTGCGGCCGGGCAGCGCCCCCACCCCGCGCCAACCTTTGCCAACTCGGGGAGGAAGTTTGGAGAAGACAAACTCGCGGCACCCCAGGCGGGAAAAAGCTGTCTGCGCAAGTGATACTTCGGAAAACGCGAGATCGAACCAGAATTGGGAAGTCAAACTCTTCTTTTCGGACTCAGCAGCCCAGTCTCCGTAGAGACTGTCAAAAATTGCCAATGCCGACTATATTTCAAGTCGTCACGGCGGGGTATTGGGAAAAGTTTTCAATTAGCAATAATCGCGCCTCGGATGGACCTCATTGGCTACGATACTGCCACTGCGCAAAGCTGCCCTCCCTGCGCTCGGACCCGGGCCCACTAGCGCGGCCGGCGCTCTAAGTGTAGGCTGAGCTGCGCCTGCGCGCCGCGCACCCCCGGACCCCCCGGCTCCCCGCCCGGGGCGCACGCCCGCTCGGGGCTGCGCCCACGGGGGGGGCCGCCCTTGACCCTGGCCTCTCCGGAGCTCGCCCGAGGCCCCGGGAGAGCGCAGCAAAGCCTTCTGGGGGAGGCGGTATGCTAATCAGGCGCCCAGGGAAAGGGGCCCGTCGGAAGCCCCTGCCGTGGGCTCCGGCTCCCGAGCTCTCCCTTCCATTTACACATGAGGAAACTGAGGCTGGGGGCACCGTTTGGGGGTCCAGGAGTTGTATGCAATGGTGGACTTGAACTTCGAGCTGCCCTAAAACTTGGGGATCACTCTGCATGATGTCATCGCACTGTCCCCTTGCAGTCCTTTTTGGCACTTTCCGCAGGAGTATAATGCCACACACAAAGCCAGGCCTGCAGACGGGAGAGCCGGGGCCACGTCCGGCCCCAGACCCTCCATGGACTTTGTGGGCGCCGGAATGTCTCCTAGAACCTCTCTGAGCCTCAGTGACCTCGTCTGGAAAAGGGGATAACTACGTCACTCTTGGAGGCCTACCTGGAAGGAGAGGGAT
This sequence comes from Macrotis lagotis, assembly GCF_037893015.1. NCBI lineage: Eukaryota > Metazoa > Chordata > Mammalia > Peramelemorphia > Peramelidae > Macrotis > Macrotis lagotis. The sequence goes on from NC_133666.1 coordinate 682,193,959, forward strand.
TTGTATAGAGGCCTTTCAGACCTGAGAGCACAACCCTTCCTTAGCCTTAACTTGGGCAGTCTGTCAGTACCCACAAGGAGAGTCTTGATCTGCTGTGCTTAGTATGAGGAAATCCATGTAGAAACCTGAAAGACTGAAAGTGTTCTCTCCATCCTTCCCCGGGTTCTGACGATCTGAGTTCAGGGTCCTCCTCTGCAAAATGGGAATGCTAGCAACACCCAAACAGCCTACTTTGAAGAGTTTGCTATGAGGACCAAAAGAACAATCCTGGGAGACAGATGCTATATGATTACCTCTTTTAAAGAGAAGGAAACTGAGGCAGGCAGCAACGAAGCGATTTGTTTAGGGTCACAGAGGTAACAAGCATGAATCCACATTTGAACTCTGGACTCTAGCCCCAACGCTGTACTCATTGTTCTACATCTTATATGTTCTCATTGAAAGACTTGTCCTATAGAGCAGAAATTTCTCATAAAATATATGATATGAAATATAAATATGATAATATGAGTAATGTAGTACACTACTATTCAACATAATTCAATACAATACTATACAATCTAAATAGAACATAAATCAATGATACAATGCAATACAAAATAGAATAATATATGTTATTATAACATAATATCTTAGTTTTGTGAGACCTCAGTGTGGGTAGCCCTAAAGCAGGGGATCCTAGAAACCCCTAAAGCCAGCATAGACTCTGTCACCACTTCATAAACCTAAACACAAAAACTACAAACTTTCAGGTAGCAGAGAGGTAAGACAAGACTGAATTCCTAAGCCCACTGACTTCTGGGAATTGTAGTTTTCCAGTCCTGTCCCCTTCTTGGTTCAGTGGTTGTTGACTACAACTCCCAGGAGGAGGTGGGGACCACCCGCCCAGCCATTGGCTTGATGCTTGGGGCAGTAGATGAGTGTGATTATTGCTTTGGAATTTTGTGTTTGTCTCATAATATTTAAACTATTATGCTTGAGGTATCCATAGATTTCATCAGTAATTCAAAAGGGTCCAAGACACACAAAACTTTTAGGAACCCCCATGGCGAAATAGATTACAAGACAGCTCAGAAGTCTCATAGTTCAACTCTGCACTGAGAGTCTTAAGGCCACCTTCTAGAGTTACATACACATATACAGAGGTAACATATTTTCTGCTATATTATACTGCTGTATATCATAATTATTATAAAATTGTCAAATATTATGTGGTATGTGTGCATCCATTAGAGCAAATGGTCAAATAACCAATAAGCATTCATTTTGTCCCTACTGTGTACTAGGAGCACAAAGAAAGTCAAAGGCTCTCAGGGAGCTCACCATCTAATAGGAGAGACATGCAACCAGTTATGCAGAAGATGCTACACACAGAAAAAAGATGTAGATGATTGAGAAAAGCTTTCCATAATTTCAGTTGCAATGACAGAATCCTGTTTTCTTCATTTTAAAAGGAATAAATGTCTCTAAAGTAAAGAAAAACAAATTGATATGGACAAGAGGAGCTGAATCCTTAAGAAAAAAAATTGAATAGTCTCCCAGAATGAGTGCAATTTCTCATCCTCTCTCTTGCCACCTCCAGCCTCTCCCCCAGCCATTTCATGGATGGATTGCTTTCAGAGTCTCATCAATTTTACCTTCCCCAACCTACCAGGTTTAGGAAGTTTTCTTAGAATCTTTCATATTTCCCAAACTGTGTCTAATGTGTTTTCTCTCTCTCCCTAGAATGAGCAGGAGCCCCCTGAGCATCTTCACCTGTGGAGCTCCCACACAGCAGTGGGCACTTTTGTACCCCCTTGTCCTCCCTGGACCAGAGAAAGTCAAAGAGTTACAACACTTCATCTCCCTCTCCAAGAGACTCCTGGCAATGATCAGAGTTGGAATCTCCATTAAGTCAGGTATCCTGGATTACAGATCCCGGATTATACTACTTACAGAATGGTAGGGGCTCTATGCCCGGACAGACAGGCGCCCCATCCAACATGTGGATTTTGTTCAAAGTGCTAAAATCCACCAGTGTTACTGAGCAAGAAATTTTGTTGGCTAGCCTTGGTTCTCCTCTCACCAGCCTCATGCTGCGCACTGGGCCTTGAGCAGCTGGGAGAGACTTGGAAAACTCTAGTGGTTGGCGACCCAGAATGTGGATGCTCAGCAACTGCAACAGGTCTAAATCTAGAATCTAGAATCCAAATCGAATAGGAAGTGGTTTAAATGTCAGAGAACTTTCCAAAGGTGAACCTTAGTTTAGTCCTTCAGGGGATAGAAAAAAAGAGACCATCCTCTAATAGATCCATATTTCTCTGCCCCCCCCCACCCCAACCATTCCTCAAATACCAGGGGAAAGAAAATGTTCTCATTTATACCAAATGGTTCTCTTTAAGCATCTCCTGATCACTCATAATTCCTTCACCTAATGAAAAGGACTTTGTCCTGACCCATCCCACCCATCTTTCCAAGGGGCTTTGTCTAAGAGTCTCATCACCATCACTGCTACCATCACAACCAACCATCATCTTTATCATATCACCATCTTCATCATCACCATCATAATAATCACAGCTTGTTCCCCAGTCTCAGTGTCCTCCTAAATTACTTTATTTATTTTTTTTTTATGTTTTTGCAAGGCAAATGGGGTTAAGTGGCTTGCCCAAGGCCACACAGCTAGGTAATTATTAACTGTCTAAGACCAGATTTGAACCCAGGTACTCCTGACTCCAAGGCCGGTGCTTTATCCACTATACCTTCTAGCCGCCCCTCCTAAATCACTTTAAACTGCACTAAGATTTCTGGAAATCTCTATATGCTACTTCAACATTTGCAAAGTAAATATAGGTTATATTTCCTTTTAATTCTCACACTAAGCCAGGGAGATAACTGCTAGTGTTAACTCCATTTTACAACTTAACCAGGGTGACACAGAGTCAGAAAGATTAAAAAGGAATTTTTAATAGACTTAAACAGCATCCCATTGGTCAGATGAGAAAACTAAGGCTGTTTTGCCCATTACATAACTAATAACAAGGATTGGTTTGAGGACCCAAGTGGGACTCTCTTCTGCTTGACTGACCATGTCTCAAAAGACTTTTGCTTTTCTTTCTTTTTCTGGGATGCCTATATGTAGAGGATTGGAGGAAGGTAGAATATAATTGATTGCACCTCAAACAAGGGACTGCAATTTTAAGTGCTTTTGGCTTGCTTGGTTAAAGCATTTCATTTGTCCCAGAGGTCCTACCAATAGGAAGGTCTCGAGTAGCCTCCCATTAGGGAGGCTCAGCTCTTCCAGGATCAACCCCAGACCTGGGACAAGCTCATTTATGTAAATATCCAAGGAGTTCAGATCTTGGAAGAGGAAGAATATATATAGATCTGAAATTGTGTTTTATTCTAGGGAACCCAGTCTGTATTTTAACATTTTCTTATTCAAAACTCCTTTAAATATTTTTTGGGGGTAGTCCTCTCTGAAGGCAGGGGGGATTATGCTGATTTGACTGGTTCTTTCCCTCTTTTTCTTAATCTCTCTGTCTCAATCTCTCTCTATTCCTATCCCTCAATCAATCTCTCTCTCTTTATCTCTCTCTCTCTCTCTCTCTCTCTCTCTCTCTCTCTCTCTCTTCTCTTCCTCCTCCTCCTCTCACCTCCCCAAAACTAGAAATAGATTGCTATATTAAATAAAGTTGTTTCTGGCAGTCTGGTGCCTAATTGTGGACTGTGGTTTGGCTAATAATAGGTTTTTCTTCAACATCCCCTACTCACAAGTCTGTGAGGAGAATCATTTGAGATAATCTGTGCAAAGCCCTATAGAAATGTGCACTATTAGAAGAGTGGGCTAGCCAAGGAAAGTGAGAGGCACTTTGGTTTGAGAAGAGTCAGGGAAGCCAGGAAAGAAAACATATTGAAGAAGGAAACCTCTGCCCTTCAGAAGCTGAGTAGGGGACAGGATCATACATAGGGAGCTCCCAGGACCTTCCAGTCCCGGAGAGCTGCCTGTAGATTTTGCTAAAGATAGTGACACAAGAGGGTCTGAGGAGCTGACATCTGAGTGAATGAGCTCTTTCCAGTGGTTCTGACCTCCAAGAGCTGTAGCTAGAGTGAGACCAAAGGGACTCTGTTCCAGGGCACCTGCCTTGTGGGGGGGAGAGATGTGCTGGGCTCCTCCCCCAGGCTTCCCCCAGCATCACGTCACCATGGCATTCCTCTTCCAGAGCTGCCTTCTTCCCTGTCCTCCAGAGTTGAAAGCTGCCCCTTTTCTTCAGAGGAGGACTCAGACTATCTCTGGGGTCACCTGGGGCATGTCTTCCAGAACCAAATTTTCCACAGGTCCAGATCCATCGAATTAGTGAACTTTCCAATGTGAATCTCCAAGTTTGCTGCTTCTGTCTCTCATCTAGGGTTCTCTTTTTGCATTGTGGAGAACAGAGGTGCTGCAGGTCAGATTTGAAGCCCTGAACACCACCTGGTGGGGCTGAGGCCCATGGGTGGCTCCAAATGGTGACCCCCTAGGATGTCTTCCTGACAGATGAACAGGTACAAAGTTTCCAAGTCCCATCCTGTACCAGGTGTGGAGGACCTCTGAAACCAGATGTTGTTTTCTTTGGGGACACAGTGAACCATGACAAGGTGGACTTCGTACACATGCGTGTGAAGGAAGCCGATGCCCTTCTGGTGGTAGGATCTTCCTTGCAGGTACCTTGTGTCTCCCCTAGGGTCAGTCCGAGGGGGATCTGTCAGTCCCTGGATAGGAAAGCCTGGTTGGGTTACCTAGAAGGTAATTCACCTACTTTGACTTTATTTCCTGCCTCTAGCTAGAGGACATCATCATCAGCTGTCCCCTCTGCATCTTCTTCTCTCATGCAGGTGTACTCTGGCTACAAGTTTATTCTTGCAGCCCATGAGAAGAAACTTCCCATTGCAATACTGAACATTGGACCCACAAGGTCAGACCATCTGGCCTGCCTGAAGCTGGATTTCCGATGTGCAGAGCTGCTGCCTTTAATAGCCCCACGCTGACCAGGGCTCATCGCTCCTCACCCCCAAGGAGGACCTTTATTACTGGACCTGAGCTACTGAAGGTAAACCCTTTTATAGGTACTAAGTGCAAGGGAGCATTAAAGGAGCCTGGATTGAGGACTTTAACCCCATAAGTTAAATGCAGAAATAATGAGGTAATGAAGTGTAGTGGCCTGAGGTAGGACATCCATTCCTGCAGCTAAGACCCTGGTAGCTAAATGTTAGAGTGGATAGAATATTGAGCTTGGAGTCAGAAAGACCCAAGTTCACATCCAGTTTTAGATATTTCCTAGATGTGTGACCTTGGACAAGTCATCTAACCCTGTTTGCCTCAGTTTTTTCTTCTGCAAAATGAGTTAGGATAGGAAATGGCAAATTACTCTAGTGTCTTTGCCAAGAAAACCCTAAAGGGAGTCATGAAGAATTGGATACAACTGAACACCAAAGGCAAGATCTTGGTCACTTTGGTTCTAGAGTCAGTGAAAAGTGCTCTCTGATCTCAGATCTCCCCTTTATTTATGATCTATGTCATCTTGGGTTTTCTCATCATTTAAGAGGCTACACTCATTGATCTGTGATTCTATGATCCCATGATATTTATTTTTGTTGTTTTTCCAATATATTTTTATTTCATCAAATATTTTTAATTACATTAAAAATTTTTTAAACTTAGAAAAAATTTTGTTTAAAGTTCTCTCCCTACCTGCCTCCTTGAAAAGTTACTTACTTTTGGGGTGGCTAGGTAGCACAGTGGATAGAGCACTAACCCTGGAGTCAGGAGGACCTGAGTTCAAATCCAACCTCAGACACTTAATAATGACCTAGCTGTGTGCCCTTGGGCAAGCCACTTAACCCCATTGCCTTGAAAAAAAAAAAGAAAGAAAGAAAAGAAAAGTTCCTTACTCTGATATAGCTCACATATGTGAAATCATGTAAAACATATTTCCATAGCAGTTGTGTTGCAAAAGAAAGTACAACATAAAAAAATCCCAAGAAATATAAAGTAAAAGAAGTATGCTGCAAACTGCTATTCTCTCTCAATTTCCAATTCATTGCAATCACACAAAGAGCTGCTAGAAATATTTTTTGCAAGTAGATCCTTTTCCCCTCCTCCCCCCAAACTCTTTAGCCTACAGATCTAGTAATGATATTAATAGCCAGGTCAAAGAATAGCCACCATTTTATAGCTTTTTGGCATAGTTCCAAGTTGCTCCCCAGAAAAGTTGGATTAGTTCACAATTTCACCAAGAGTGCATCATTGTTCCAATTTTTTCATGTACTCTCCAATATTTCTTTTTTTTCCTTCTCTATCATATGGTATGAGATGGTATCTCAGAATTGTCTTAATTTGTATTTCTCCAAATAAGTAATGATTTAGAGCATTTTCTTATAAGAGTAGAGAATAGCTTTGATTTCTTCTAAAAACTGTCCTTATTCTTTGACTATCAGTTGGGAAATGATTGTATTTTTATAGATGTGACTCAGTTTTCCATCTATTTGAGAAATGAGGTCTTTGTCAGAGAAAGTTGATTTAAATTTTTTCCTCTGCTTCTGCTTTTCTTCTAATCTTAGCAGCATTGATTTTGTTGTACAAACTTTTTTAATTTAATAAAATACAAATTGTCCATTTTGCAATTTTTTTCTTTCTCTTTTTGGCCATAAATTCTTCCCTGATCTATAGATTTGATAAGTAAATTATTCCGTGCTCCCCAAATTTGCTTATGGTATCACCCTTTATGTCTAAATCATTTATCCATTTTGATCTTACTTTGCTATACAGTGCGAGAATGTTGGTCCATACCTCGTTTCTGCCAATGTGCTTTCCAGTTTTCCCCAGTAATTTCTGTCAGTGATTTCTTGTCCCAAAAGCTTGGATCTTTGGGTTTATCAAACCCTAAATTACTGTGGTCATTTCCTACTGTCTCTTGTGTATCTAATCTATTCCACTGATCCACATCTCTTTTTTCTTAGCCACTACCAGATTGTTTTGAGGATTACCAATTTGTGATACAGTATGAGATCTGGTAGTGCTAGACCCCATGGCATTTATCTACTAAGGCTGAAATAGGCTGCAGTGTACAATAGTGGAGGAAGTTTCCCACTCTGGGACTATCCTGGGATGAGGAAATGACAGAATCCTTTGAATATTCCCATGTTGATAGGGAAACAATTCTAGATTCTGGTAAAATGTTTTGTTAAAATTTTATTTATTTAAGGCAATGAGGTTAAGTGACTTGCCCAAGGTCACTCAGCTATGAAATTATTAAGTGTCTGAGGTCACATTTGAACTCAGGTCCACCTGACTCCAAGGTCAGTGCTCTATCTACTTCGCCACCTAGCTGCCCCCTCTCCTAAACTCCTAAACTTTTTTTTTTCTTTTTTTAGATTTCTGCAAGGCAAATGGAGTTAAGTGGCTTGCCCAAGGCCACACAGCTAGGTAATTATTATGTGTCTGAGGCTGGATTTGAACCCAGGTACTCCTGATTCCAGGGCCGGTGCTTTATCCACTGCGCCACCTAGCCACCCCCCTCCTAAACTCTTTAGTCACATTTCACTATTTTCATCTAATAAGGCTAGGTTTTTTTCATTTATAGTTGACCTTTCAGGCCATAGTGGATAAAAGATTACTTATTCCAAATAGTGGCATTAACTGTGTTAGAATGACTTAAACTACTCTGAGGTTAGAAATAACAGTGGCTTCTAAGGCCCCTTCTTAAGGATCCTATCCACAAGTCCTGGTTCACCCTGGTCTTGTCTCTTTTCAGAATTCCTCCCAATGTGTCCTTCCTACCACAATCCTGACCCCAGCCCCACCTCAAAATGGCAGATGTTGTTTCTCAGCTAATAGGGGCAACTCATGACCACATTCAACCCTCCTGGTTCAAACCCTGAGGGCCAATACAATTGGGAGGCTGTATTCTCTACCAGTGACTTGGAAACTCCATGTTGTTTAGAGACCGGACACAAGGAACAGCTCCATGCCCCAGCAGCAGTAACTGAATTTAAAGTGGACAACTCTGGTTGCAAAATGCACCCCCTTCTCAGAGCTGACCTTTTTCATTCTGGGTTGGCAATGGCTTACAAGCTTGGAATGGTCTCCGTGGGGATTTGGGCAGTGGTCTTGCTGCCCCTTGAGGCAAGGGTAGGTTGAACCCTAATTTAGTTTTATTACCTCAAATAGTTAAAATTATGTTTTAACTGCCATTTCAGCTCAAAGATATTTATTGGAATGGCATAGCAAGCAAAGTCATTACAAAACACCTTCCCCATAAAATCTCATTATCAAACTCCAGCTCTCCTGCAGATGCACACAGCATCCTTGGGACGTGTCAACAAGCAAAGCATACTCCTTACCAGGAAAAATGTCTCTGATGAATGAAGATTGTTATTCTGCTGCTCCACCAAGCAGTGTACCACTTCAGTTATTGGCCTAGTGCAGCTCCTGTGCTTGTATACTCTTTTTTTTTTAAGTTTAAAAAGGTGTCATTATGAAAAAAGTTAGTACAGTAGTCATAATGGAATGTGCCTTTTCAATCAATCAATAAATGCGCCATTTCAATCAATCAATAAAATTTTTAAAACTATCTTTAAGAAAGCAAAATTTAAAGATTCAAAAATAGGTAGATGAATTTTTCATTAAATAAGGAATAATGGAAAATTCTTTTTCTCCAGCACATCAGATGAAAAACATTTATGGGATTGTATTGTATTTCAATCCTTAAAAAGAGAAGATTTGTCTTTGGTCAGAGACCAGGGTCAACCACCTGCCTTCAACCCCCCAACTGCAGGAGGAGAAACAGTGAAATTCCACTTGGGCACTCATGTTCCTTGTTTCTGCTCAGAAAGCAGTGAACCTTCTCAGATCCAGAGAATCAGTGGGGACAGCTCAGACTTTCTAAACAATCTAATCAGCAAAGGAAAGAATCCAGGCCTCAGTCTAAATGGAAGTCTTCTGTCTGAAATGAGGGCAGGCAATCTGAGCCTCTTGGATGCACACCTGGGAAACCATGTGCCTTTCCTGAGATCACCAGTTTTTCAGAAGCACACTGAATGTTTTACCCAAACAAGTGAATATATTCTACAGGCATCGAATGAGTAAATGTCCTGGCAGCCCATGCAAAGTGTGGCTGTTGGCAAGCTGCAGTGTAGCCAGGCTGAAGTTGGGGAAGGGAAGGGAATGCCGAACTCGGAATGATTGGACAATGAGTCCACAAGAACAAAATGATCATAATTTAGGATTCCTGGGTCCTTCTATTGTTGTTGATACAGAGAGAATAAAACTTTTCCTTTTCACCTCTTTATCTGCTGGATATTATTTTGTTAAAATCCAACTTGACTTTCTGATATTTAGAAGAATGAGCCAGCATTTTAACTGGTCAACAGAGATCCACCTTGAGTTGGTAAAGAGGTGGATCTAGGGTAGAGCTGCTCAGAAAGCAGAGTTGTCAGGGAGACAAGGTAGGCTCAAAACCTTAAAGGCTGCTCTTTTGAGTCACAAAATGTGAATGAACCCTATCTTAATCTCTGTTGAATATTTCATCCTAAAATGTAAATTAAAAAACATATTCTTTGAAACTATCAAAATCCATCATCCTGCCACCTTCTTCCCTTCTCCATCAAGAAAAAGAAAAGAAATTCCTGTTAAAAATATAACAGGGGGCAACTAGTTGGTGCCACGGATAGAGCACGGGCCCTGGAGTCAAGAGGACCTGATGTGGTCTCAGACACTTAATAATTGTCTAGCTGTGTGAGCTTGGGCAAGTCACTTAACCCCATTGCCTTAAATAAAATATTTAAAAAATATGTACAAATAAGGGGGAAAAAATTCCCAAATCAGCCGTGTTGTTGTTCAGAGCTTTCAATGATGTCTGGCTCTTCATAATCCTATTTTAAGGTTTCCTCGGAAAAGATACTGGAGTGGTTTGCCATGGCCTTCTCAAGTTCATTTGACAGATGAGGAAACCGAGGCAAACAGCGACTTCCCCAGGGCCACACAGGTAGGAGCTATCTCCAGGCTGGATTTGAACTTAGGAAGGGGGGTCTTTCTGACTCCAGACTCTTTCCAGTGTATGGGGCCCCCCAAAAGCCTCAGTCTGCACTGAGTCTCATTGTTTCTCTGCATCCACTGTCAGCTTTCCCCAACAGGCAGGGGCTCCTCTCTCCAACGCTGTGCTGGGAGCCCTTTCTGGGCCTTCCCTAGGCCAGCGGAGACCCCTGGATGTTGCTCCTTCTGTCCCCTGCCCTCCCTCCTAGGTAGGCAGCAGCCAGGCACGGGTCGGGGAGCTGGCACGGCCCACTCGGGAGACAGAGCACCCCGCATTACCCAACCTAGCCACAAACTCAAATTCCTTCTTGGGGGGAGACTGGTCACTTGTTCATCTCCACCACAAACAAAACAAAACCAAGTTTTAAAGATCAGCTCTTGGGGCGGCTGGGTGGCTCAGTGGATAGAGCCCCGGCCCCGGAGTCAGGAGGACCCGAGTTCAAATCCGGCCTCAGACACTTGGCCGCCCTTTCTCTTCTCCCCTCCCCCACGCCCAGAGCCCCTCGGGGAGCCCCCAGGCCCCTGGCGCCCCCTGGCGGCCGCGCGGGGCTACCACGCTCTCCTAGGAAGGCCTGGCTGCGGCACAAACCAGGGATAGGAAGGGCATGCAGCGGGCGCCTAATCAATGCTCCCCGCGTTGGCGGGGGCGGCCCAGGGACCATCCGGGTCATAACTCCGCAGGGAAGCCGAGGCCGGCCTCCAACCCCCACCCGGAAGGTCCCCGCTTCCAGACTCCTTGCTCCCGGGAGCAGCGCCTTTTCTCTGCGCCTGCGCACAACTCGAGCTTCCCCTCCCCCTCAGGCCGCCACGGGGGATCCAGGTCATGTGACGCTCCTACCTGAGGAATTAAAAGTCCTGCTTCCGCGAGGTCTGAAGAGGCGGAGGGGGCGGGTGAAACAGCCCACCAATAGGAAGAAGCGACTTCGGCCACGTGAGCACGAGCGAACCAATAGGTTTCCTTGGTCCCCGCCCACTCCCTCCAGAATCGCGCGCACGAGCGGGATCACGTGTCCCGGGAAGGTAAATATCGCCACGTGGCCCCCCTCCCGGCGGCCCACCTCCCTCTGAGCTCCGCCCCCCCATCCGGCCCTGTCTTTGGAGAGCCGCCCCTAAATGGCCACAGTCGCCCCAGGGCGGCCCCCAGTGATTCTGTTCACAAAGCACCTTAAGGTTCGCGTAGCAAAATGATCTCGCTGGATCTCGCCCTCCCGGGTTGGCAGCTCCTGAGCCCTCCACCGCCCTTTCTCCTTGGCACGACGTGGTCGCGGGGGGGGGGGGGCGCAGGGCAGGTAGAGACCCCGCCCGGGGGTGGGGAGCCGATGGTGGCGTCACCCCGCCCCCCCAAGAAGCCTCCGGGGTCCCCGTTGCCCCTCGAGTGAAAGGGAGAGGCCTCCCTCTCCTGACACGAGGACTGCGCCTCTGTGAGGGCGGGCATGGTCCAGTGGCATCGAGGCTGAGGTCAAACATAGACTCGGGTGGTGGCAACCAAGCAAAAAATGGCATCAGTGCCATGGCATAGCATTGTGCTGCGGAAAATGATGGAGGGTCGCAAAAGGCTGGGCAGATGGGGCGGCTAGGTGGCTCTGTGGATCTGGAGGCAGGAGGACCTGAGTTCAAAGGCGGCCTCACACACTTAATAATTCCCTAGCTGTGTGGCCTTGGGCAAGTCACTTCACTCTATTTGCCTTGCAAAAACCTTAACAATAAAGTCTGGGACGACACTTGTGAGCTGATGCTAAATCAAGCAAGCAGTGTTGGCCACAGGCCTGGGTTTCTCTCTTGCCCAGGGGAGCTGGTTGAGTATGGCTTCAGGGGGATCTTTTTTTTTAATTTAATATTTATTTATTCTCATTTTGTACAAATAATGTTTTTTTATACATTAATAAAATATTCTTGTTTAAGAGTAAACATAATACCCCCTCCCCCCAAAAAATAGAGACTCGCTTGAGTGATAAAGTAAAAGGGAGAGGAAAAAATTAAAATTAAAAAAATAATAGTAATAATTGTAGGTATGGCCAGGTGGCACAATGGACAGAGCACCAGCCCTGGAGCCAGGAGCACCCAAGCCCATATCCGGCCCCATACACCCAACAATCACCCAGCTGTGTGACATGCAAGCCACCCCAACCCCACTGCCCTGCAAAAACCAAAAAAGGAAAATAAAAAGACCTAAAATAAAATAAAATAGAAATAATAGTATGAGCGGCTGGGTGGTGGACAGAGCACTGGTCCTTGAGCCAGGAGTACTCAGGTTCAAATCTGGCCTCAGACACCCAACAATCACCCTGGTATGCGGGCCCCAGGCAGGCCACCCAGCCCCATTTGCCCTGCAACACCCCCCCCCAAATAATAATAATAAAAAATGTGCTTGAGTCTGTGTTCCAACACCACCAACTCTGTCGCAGGTGGATCACATTCTTTATGATAAGTCCATCACAAACGTTAGTTCTATATTTTTCCACCATTGCCACTGCTGGTCGCAACTCCCTCCTTTCTTATTTCTCCACTACCATGTACTATATTTTCTCTCTCCTTTCACTGACTCTGCTGTAGGGTCGCTGAGTGGCACAGCAGACAGATCCCCAACCCTGGGGCCAACAGGCCTCCAGCCCCACTACCACCCCTTAGGCCCAGAATCCACCTGGCCCTATGGTCCTGGGCAGGCCTTCCAATCCCAGCCCCTTGCAAGAAGTAAAAAAGAAAATGTGTTATATCTGACCACTCTCCCCCCATGGTCCATCCTCTCCTCCTTCATTCACATCCCCCCTTCCCCCTGTCCCCCACCTCCTTCTTACTCCAGATGCCTGTACCCCATTAAGTATATATGCTGACTCCTCTCCTAGCCTCCTCTGATGAGGGCAAAGATTCCCTCATTCCCTTCAGGGGGATCTTAACTGAGAAAAGGAATCTTAAGCTCCAAAGGGCTCTCAACCTCCATGGAGATCCCAATTCATAATCTCCATGGAGACCCAAAAGATTCTCAATCCCTTTGGAAATCACAACACACTCTGCTTGCCTATAAGCACATACACTAATAAAAGGTATGCTTCCCTGCAAGCAAGTTTAAAAGAAATGTAGTAAGTTAGGGAACAATGTTTACAACTAGTGTTTCTGACAAAGAACTCATTTCTAAACTATATAAAGAATTGTCAAATTTATAAAAAACAAAGTCATTCCCTGATTGATAAAATATGGAAAGGTAATTCTCAGATAAATAAATCAAAGCAATCTATAGTCACATGAAAAACTGCTTTAAATCATTATTAGAGAAATGCAAATTAAAACAAACGAGGTACCACTGCACACTTCTCAATTTAGCCAATATGACTAACAAGGAAAATGATCAATGTTGGAGGGGATGTGGGAAAACTGGACACTGATGCATTGTTGGTGGAGCTGTGAGCTGATCCAACCTTTCTGGAGGGCAATTTGGGACTATACCTAAAAGGGCAATAAAAAGTGCATACTATAGCAATGCCACTCCTGGGTCTATATCCTGAAGAGATCATGAAAAAGTATGAGGGACAGCTAGGTGGTGCAGTAGATTAAGCATGGACCAGAGTCAGGTGGACCTGATTCAAATTCAGCCTGATACTTTAAATACTTACTTAGGCGTGTAACCTTGAGCAAGTGACTTAACCCCATTGCCTTGCCAAAAGAAAAAGGTAAAATTCCATGAGTAAAAAAATATTCATTGCAGCTCTTTTTTTTTTTTTTAGTGGCAAAGAATTGGAAATTGAGAGGATTCCCATCAATTGGGGAATGGCTAAATAAATTGTGCTATATATTGTGATGGAACACTATTGTTCTATAAGAAATCATGAGGAGGGTGGCTAGGTGGCACAGCAAATAGAGCACCAGCCCTGGAGTCAGGAGGACCTGAGTTCAAGTCTGCTCTCAGACACTTAACAATTACCTAACCCCATGGCTGAGCACAAACTAAAAACAAGAACTCATGAGGGATGGGATTTCAGAAAAGCCTGGAAAGACTTGCACAAACTGATGTTGAGTGAAGTGAGCAGAACCAGGGGAACATTGTACACACAACATGGGGTCAAGATCAACCATGATGGACTTGCTCATTTCATCAGCACAATAATCAAAGACAATTTTAAAAGACTAATGATGGAAAAATACCATCCATATCCAGAGAAGGAATGTAGAGTTTCAATGCAGACCAAATTATCTTCAATTTTTAAAAGTTGTCTTATATATGATGTTGGTTTTTTTCTTTCTAATGTTTTCTTCTGTTTGGATTTGATTCTCCCCTCACAACATCATCAGTATGGATCTATGTTTAGCATGGTTCTAGATGCAGAGCCTAGAACAGATTGTTTTCTGTTGGGGGGAGGGAGGGAAAGAAGGGATGGAGAAAAATGGAAAACCTAATAGCCTTGCAAAAATAAAATGGTTAAAAACTACTGTTGCATATAATTGGAAAAACAAAGTATTTAAAAAAAAAAAGAAATCATAAGGGATGGGAGACCAGAAAAGCCTGGAACAACTTAGATGAACTGATGCTGAGAGAACTAGAACATCATACACTCTACCGGGGCGTTGGGTGATTTGTTCACTTCAGCACTGCAATAATCTAAAAGAATTATGATGGAAAATGCCAACCATATCAGAAAAACTGCATTTTCCATTTTTATAAGTTGTTTTATGTAGTGTAACTTCTTTTCTCATGATTTATTTTCTTCCATTTGGATTTGGACTCTTCTTTCACAGTACTGATTACTATGGATGTGTGTTTACCATGATGGCCATGTAGAGCCTATGTTGGATTGCTTTCTATTGGGGGAGGGGAGAAGAGAAAAAATGGAAAGAATCTAAAAACTTTACAAAACTCGTGAATTCTATCGGTGCAGAGTGTTACAAATAAAAATATTAATTTAAAAATTGCATCCACAGAATCACGTTAGTGACAACTTAGGAAAGGAGTGACTCCAATGTAGTGATCCAGCCTTTCCACACCCAGTTTTTTTGGGTCTAGTGAAAGCTAAAGACTTAATATTATCGGATCACAACAGAATAAAAATAGCTTAAAAGTTTTGAAAACGAAGTAAGAAAACATCTCCTACCATTCAAGCTTTAAGACTATCGGTTGTGAAACCTTGACAAATTGAAATGAGCCTATGACTCTTCCACGTGAAAAGCTGATTCAAATGTTCATTTCAAATAAAGCACAACAAAAAAAATAGGAAGAAGACCTATTTTTCAAACTGAAGATCGCAGTCTCCGTAGAGACTGTCAAAAATTGCCAATGCCGACTATATTTCAAGTCGTCACGGCGGGGTATTGGGAAAAGTTTTCAATTAGCAATAATCGCGCCTCGGATGGACCTCATTGGCTACGATACTGCCACTGCGCAAAGCTGCCTTCCCTGCGCTCGGACCCGGGCCCACTAGCGCGGCCGGCGCTCTAAGTGTAGGCTGAGCTGCGCCTGCGCGCCGCGCACCCCCGGACCCCCCGGCTCCCCGCCCGGGGCGCACGCCCGCTCGGGGCTGCACCCACGGGGGGGGGCCGCCCTTGACCCTGGCCTCTCCGGAGCTCGCCCGAGGCCCCGGGAGAGCGCAGCAAAGCCTTCTGGGGGAGGCGGTATGCTAATCAGGCGCCCAGGGAAAGGGGCCCTTCGGAAGCTGGGGAGCTTTCCGTGGCCCCTGCAGTGGGCTCCGGCTCCCGAGCTCTCCCTTCCATTTACAGATGAGGAAACTGAGGCTGGGGGCACCGTTTGGGGGTCCAGGAGTTGTATGCAATGGTGGACTTGAACTTCGAGCTGCCCTAAAACTTGGGGATCACTCTGTATGATGTCATCGCACTGTCCCCTTGTAGTCATTTCGATGGACTTGTCTTAAAGGAGTTCCCAAATAATAATATATTAGAATTATATTATATATATATCATATTTTGCTGAACTTCTCTTAAAGGAGTTGCCATACAATAATATTTTATAATTATGTTTTATATATATATATATATCATATATATGCTGGACTTGTCTTAAAGGAGTTCCCATCTAGTTATATTAGAATTATATCATATTTTGCTGGGCTTGTCTTAAAGGAGTTCCCATACAATATTTTATAATTATATACGTCATATCTTGCTGGACTTGTCTTAAAGGAGTTCCCATAGAATATTATATTATCATTATTTTATATTATAGTATATCATATTTTGTTGGACTTATCTTAAAAAGAGTGCCTATATAATAATTATCACATTGTAGCATATCGTATTTTGCTGGACTTGCCTTAAAGGAGTTCCCATATAATAATGTTCTATTAGAATTATCTTATATCATACGCTAACTATATTCTCTATAATTAGATCATGAGATAATATGCAATAGATTTCGACTGAACAGAATTCAGGAAGAAGCTAGGCTTCTAGGAACAACGTGGAATACAACTCAATCCAAGCTTCGACATCATTCAGCCCACGGGACGAGTCAGTATAATGAGCACAGAGCAACAGGGTGCGGGACAAGGCGACGCAGCAGGACGCAGCGGGAGCGGAGGCGCGCCACGGAGGTCCCCCTGTGATGCCCACTCTGTGGCTCTCATTCTCTGACCCCTTAGGGCAGGTCCAGCAGCCGGCCCGTCAGCCGTGGCGGTGATGGCTCTGGACTCGGGAGTCCGGCGTTCAAGTGCGGCTTGGTGCCTGCCAGCTCCGTGAGCCGGGCGCACCGCGTCCCCGCGGCCTGCCTCAGTTTCCCCCGCTGTCAAACGCGGCGGTCACCCGGCCCCTGCCTCGCAGAGTGGCGGTGGTCCCCGAAAGGCGAGCGTTCAAGTGCGGCTCCTGACGCTGACCCCTGATCCCCAAAGCCCGGGGAGGATGGAGCGAAGGCTTTACCCTTCCCGGGCCCAGAACCCTCCGAGCGCGCCCCGAGCCCCGCCCGAACCGGACCCGAACCGGACCCGAACTCCACCCACCGAGCAGAGGGGCGGGGCGGGGCGGGCCTGACTGGGGCAGGGGCGGGGCGTCCCGCTGCCTTCTGGGAGCTGTAGTTTTCCGCCCGCTCCTCCCGTCCGGGCTCAGGGATTGGCGGACTACAAGTCCCAGGAGGGGGCGGGGCCCAGGCAGCCCCGGCCTGAGCTGTCCATGGCGCCGCTGGTCCCGGGCGGCCGCAGGTGAGTGGGACGGGGCGGAGGGCGGGTCTGTGCACGCGTGGAATCATGCTAAGCCTGTTTCCACCTGGTGAACGAGCGAGGGGGGCTTCCTCCTGAGCCGGGGGGCCTGCAGCTCCTCCAGATCCGCGCAGACAGCTGGGGCTCCGGGGGCGACACCCCTTACCCGCCAGGAGGCCTCCTGACCCCCAGGAGGGGCTCCGGGAACCTGGGGGACATTGCAGCCGCATTCCTGGGGGGCCAAGGTGGGCGGAGCTGGGAGGAGCAGAGCGGGGGGCAGGGTCAGACCGGCTCCCTGGGGACTCTGCGCAGTCCCTCTGTCTCTGTCTCTATTCCTGTCTCTCCGTCTCTTTCATATTTTATTTTTTCTCAATCACATGTAAAAACAATTTTAAACAACTTTTTACGTTCTAAATTTTCTCCCTCCATCCCGCCTCTCCCTTCTCAATGAAAAGGCAGGTCACTAGTCACATGCAGTCATGCTAAACCTATTTCCACGTTGTGAATGAAAACACAGACCAAAACAACAGGAAAAATTAAAAAAGTTTTAAAAAATAGTCTTTATTCTGTATTCAGACCCCAGTTCTTTCCCTGGACATGGACAGCATCTTTCATCATGAGTCTTTGTGATTGTCCTGGATCATTGTATTGCTGAGAAGAGCTGGGCCATTCACCAGTGAACCATCTCATGATGTTCTTCTTACTGTGCCCCATGTCCTCCTGATTCTGTTTATTTCATTTGCACCAATTCATAGAGGTCTTTCTAGGTTTTTCTGAGAGCATTCTACTCATCTCTTCCTATAATACAATAGAATCTCATCAAAATCATATACCATATACTTTATTTTTCTTCCTTAAGGAAACAGTTTCTCTTTCATCACTATACCATGGAAACAATGTAAAGACTAACAGACTGCCTTCTGTGGGGGTGGGGGAGGGAAGCAAGATTAGAGGAAAAAATTGTAAAATTCAAAATAAATAAAATCATAAATCATGACCCTAACTGATAGGCACCCCCCCCACAATTTCCAATTCTTTGCCATCACAAAAACAGCTGCTATAAATACTTTGTATATATGGATCCTTTTCTCTGCACTCTTTATTTAAGGTTTTTGCAAGGCAATGGGGTTCAGTGGCTTGCCCAAGGCCACACAGCTAGGTAATTATTAAGTATCTGAGACCGGATTTGAACCCAGGTACTCCTGACTCCAGGGCCGGTGCTCTATCCACTGAGCCACCTTAGCCGCCCCTCTCTGTACTTTTTTTCAAGGAAAATGCTACACCCAAGCCATATGGAGTAATAGATAGAATGTATTCATCTTGAAGGTACAATTTCACAATTGATTATTTTATTACAAACACCTAGCAAGGAGCTGCCCAGATTTACCCACTAGTATAAATGCCTGTTGACTGATTTGATTATTGATAAGATCAAAGGTTTAAATCAGAGGCTCTTAATCTAGGTTCCAGGAACTTGGCTTTTTTTTAATATATATTTTGATATCTATATTTTTAATAGAATTCTTTCCTTGGTAATCCTGTGTATCTGTCATTACATTTAAAACATTATGCTTGAGGTATCCATAGATTTCACCAGTATTCCAAATGGATCAAGGCACATAAAACTTGACTAAATAGATACAAGGTAGCCCCAAAATCTTAGTGGGGTATTGAGCTTTAATATTCAACTCTGCCTTTATATACATATATGCTTATAAACACACATTGCATAATATAATTTTATATAATTATGTGTTGAAATATTATGTGAGTATATATGTATTAGATCAGTCAACTGGCCAACAAACATTCAGCCAGGAACACAAAGAAAGACAAAAGTCAGTCCCTGTTCTCAAGGAGTACACAGTCTAATTAGAGAAACATGTAAGGGGTATCTAGGTGACACATTGGATAGAGCACCGGCCCTGGAGTCAGGAGTACCTGAGTTCAAATTTGGCCTCAGACATTTAATAATTACCTAGCTGTGTGACCTTGGGCAAGCCACTTACCCCTATTGCCTAGCAAAAACTAAAAAAAAAAAAAAGCAAAAGAGAAACACAAATAGCTATGTATACAAAGTTAAATACAGGATAAAATAGAGGAAAGCTTTCCATGTTAGGGACTGTTGTGTATGGGAGCACTGTAAATTCTCTTCACCTGGTGTCCTTGAGCGCTAGGGCCTTATCTTATTAAGTGCTGTGAGAGTGGATTAGAGACTGGGGAAGTATTTAAGCACTGGTATTTGGTTCAATAAACAGACCTTGGAGACCTTGGTGTAAAGGAAACATTTGTCTTCCTTGTCTCCAGCCCTTCCAATGTTCGCCTGGGGAAGATTGAGAGAGAGAGTCCAGAAAAAAGGACTCAACATTTCCTTAATCTAATTCCAGGGATGGAACCCTATTTGTCCTGCATTTTAAAAGGAATAGATACCTATAAAGTAATGAAAAGCAAGTTGTTCTTGTCAAGAAGGGCCAAACCCTTAAAAAAAATTTAGAATAAGAGGACTTGTCTATCCTCCTTTTTGCTACTTTCTGGGTTAGAATATCACGTTACAAGAAGTGCCCAACCTCAGTTCTGCTGACATGGATGAGAGAGAATGTAAACTGTGTTTTTGTATTTGCCTTTCTTACTGCCCCCAGTGACAGGGCCTGGCACCTCATAAATGCTTACAGATTGATTTTTTTCAGAACATTTTAAGTTTGTAAAACTCTAAAGAGTTTGTCTAGGGTGAACAAGTCCTTGAGTATTAAGACTTGTGGGGGCCGCTGATAAAGCACCGGCCCTGGAGTCAGGAGTACCTGGGTTCAAATCTGGTCTCAGACACTTAATAATTACCTAGCTGTGTGGCCTTGGGCAAGCCACTTGACCCCATTTGCCTTGGAAAAAAAAAAAAACCTTAAAAAAAAAAAAGACTTGCAATAGTGAGATTCCAAATGACTGAAATTCGTATCTGTTTTCTAGGGTACCCTTTCACGAGAGTGAGAACACTGAGAAAGCAAAACAAAATTTTGAAATAATTTTATTGATATTTTTAAAAATAATTACCTCTGCCAAAAACTCATCCCTTATAATAAAAAGGGGATCAAAGAAAAAGGCATCAAAAATAATAAGAAAATTCAATTTTTAAAAAATTTTATTTTGTTGTTGTTCTTACATGGGACTAATTATCTTTCTGTATCTCTTCTGTTCTTTTTCTCAGAGAACCATCCCTTATAATAGAGAATTCTTTAAAAAAAAAAAAAGAAAAAGTGGAGGGAAAAAGGGGGGGGAGCAACAAACAGTGATCAATACAGGGAAATTCCAATTTTTTTTAAGGTTTTTTTTTTGCAAGACAAATGGGGTTAAGTGGCTCGCCAAGGCCACACAGGTAGGTAATTATTAAGTGTCTGAGACCAGGTTTGAACCCAGGTACTCCTGACTCCAGGGTCAGTGCTTTATCCACTGTGCCACCTAGCAACCCCTCCAATTTTTTTTTAAATAAAATTTACAGCTACTTTTTGTTTTTCCATTTTCTCTATTTTTACCTATATCCCTGTCCTTTCCTTCCTCTTAACTTGTTTAATCAGTTTAATATTTGTACTTTCTTTTATATCATCACTGCTAAATGGAAGATGCTAACTATTCATTTTGGTGAAATGGAGAACCACCAGGCCTTACCATTTGCTCTGATAGCTGACTAACCCCTGCACTGTCCTCTTGGCTCTTCATGTAACCTAAAGGACCCTCGAGCCTGGCCCCGGATTTCCCCTTGTATCCCCAGTAATTACTTCCTCTGGGCTTTTTTTAATCCTTTCTCCTACTAATTTTTCTTTTACATACTATTTCACCCAGTAAGATTGTAAGTTCCTTGAGCACAGTGCTTTTTTCTATATGTTTTCCTGACTATGAACATGGTACTTGGGGCACAGTAAGCATTTTTCATTAAAGGCTTTTTCATTCACCCATCCATCCATCATATGTTATTTTAGCTAAAATTTATAATTTGTGTCTATTTCTGAGTTAACAGTTTTCCCCCATGGATTCTCCCTTCTGTTGACTCGGGTAGGCATCTTGATTCTATTGGTAAACTGTCTCTGAATCTCCAGGGAGGGTGGTTTCCTTCTGGGAAGCTTTCCCCTGGACAGATAGCTCAAGACTCACAGATGGCTTTTCCTAGTCTCTTCCTAATCTCATTCTAAACTTTTGGGTTCAACTTACTTTGGACCTTGTAAAAATGTTTACACATTTTTGTTCTTAGGAGTTAGAGTTAGAAGGGACCTTAATCCAACCCTCTCAATTTCTAGAGAAAATGAAGACTTCTAAAGCTCCATGACTATTCCAGGGCTCCTCAAGTAACAAGATTAACAGAACTGGTATTTGAACTTGTCAACCAACAATCATGACTCTTAAAAAAGACATTTGGATTAGTTTTATCACAAGTAATTTGTTTTATTACAAGAGAAATCAGAAAAATATGCATGCCAGGTTCCCTCTTGTACAGAGTAAAAAGGAAGCCAGTGATAGCCTTCAGTATTGAAGGTTACACTGGGAAGGGCAGCCCCCCCCTTCCCCAAGTGGACATGGCATGGGTGGGGAAAGGGATCAAATATGGAAACAGATTCTGTTTCCATTCCAAATCCAATGGTTTCTCAAATCAAAAGTTCCTAATCTGGAGACATATATCCTCCAGGAGTATGAGAAGTTTATCAAAGCAATATGAACCATTAATAAACAGTTAGTCCCTATTTTTTTTTTGTAAGGCAATGGGGTTAAGTGACTTGCCCAAGGCCACACAGGTAATTATTAAGTATCTGAGGCTAGATTTGAACTCAGGTACTTCTGACTCCAGGGCCAGTGCTCTATCCACTGTGCCACCTGGCTGCCCTCAGTCCCTGTTTTGTGACTTCACTTATTAATTCACTGATTAATTGATTTCAGAGTCTCATGGATTTTACCCTCCCCAACCTGTCAGCCTTGGGAGGCTTTATTTGAATTATTTGTATTTCCCAAACTGTGTCTAATGTGTTTTTTTTATCTCTCCCTAGAATGAGAATGAGCCCCCTGTGCATCTTCACCCCTCGCATTCTTCACCCACGGGGCTCCCACACAGCAGTGAGCACTTTTGTACCCCCTTGTCCTCCCCTGGACCAGGAGAAAGTTAAAGAGTTACAACACTTCATCTCCCTCTCCAAGAGAC
The DNA here is from genome assembly GCF_037893015.1 of Macrotis lagotis. NCBI lineage: Eukaryota > Metazoa > Chordata > Mammalia > Peramelemorphia > Peramelidae > Macrotis > Macrotis lagotis. The sequence goes on from NC_133666.1 coordinate 682,216,316, forward strand.
TCCTGGTAATGACCGGAGCTGGAATTTCCACTGAGTCAGGCATCCCAGATTACAGATCAGAAAAGGTGGGGCTCTATGCCCGGACAGACAGGCGCCCCATCCAACACGTGGATTTTGTTCGAAGTGCTAAAATCCGCCAGCGTTACTGGGCAAGAAATTTTGTTGGCTGGCCTCAGTTCTCCTCTCACCAGCCTAATGCTGCACATTGGGCCTTGAGCAGCTGGGAGAGACTCAGAAAACTCTATTGGTTGGTGACCCAGAATGTGGATGCTCTGCATAGCAAAGCGGGAAGTCTGCGACTGACTGAACTCCATGGATGCATGCATAGGTGAACTTGGGCTGGGCATGATCCAGGGCTGGAGAGTCACTAATGGAAGGCTATTTGAGACCTTCCTATTTGTGGGACCTCTGGGACAAAAGAAATCTAGTTAATCTCCCCCACATATACCCCAGAAAAAGAAAGGGAAAAAAATAGTCTTTTAAGACATAGTCAATCAAGTAAAAGATTCCCAGTTTGGTCCCCAAACCAATCCTTGTTATTAGTTATGTAATGGACTAGTCAGCCTTAGTTGTCTCATCTGACAAATGGGGTGTTGTGGAAGTCTATTAAAAATCTTTTTAGGGGCAACTAGGTGGCACAGTGAATAGAGCACCAGCCTTGGAGTCAGGAGGACCTAGGTTCAAATCCAGTCTCAGACACTTAATAGTTACCTAGCCGTGTGGCCTTGGGCAAGCCACTTAACCCCATTGCCTTGAAAAATCTAAAAAAAAAATCTTTTTAATCTCTCTGATACTAGCTATGTGACCCTGATCAAGTTGTAAGCTGGAGATAATGGCAGCAGTTACTTCCTGGGTTGGTGTAAGGATCAAAGGAAATATAGCATATAAAGTACTTTGCAAATCTTGAAGCATTATATAGAGGGTCCCAGAAATCTTAGTGCAGTTTATTTTTTTAAATTTTATTTATTTAAGGCAGTGGGGGTTAAGTGACTTGCCCAAGGTCACACAGCTGGGCAATTATGAAGTATCTGAGGTTGGAGTCCTCCTGACTCCAGGGCCAGTGCTCTATCCACTGTGCCACCTAGCTGCCTCCTTAGTGCAGTTTAAACTGATTTAGGAGGGCACTGAGACTGTGGGGAGTAAACTGTACTAATGCTCATGATGATGAGGACAATGATGAGGATAATGATGAAAATGAAATAATTCTCTTAAAAAACCCTTTCCTAGGGCCAGCTAGGTGGATAATTACCTAGCTGTGTGGCCTTGGGCAAGCCACTTAACCCCATTTGCCTGGAAAAACCTAAAACAAACAAACAAAATGACTCCTAAAAATGACTCTTGGGAAGGTGGGTGGGATGGATCAGAGTAAAGTCCTCTTCTTTAGGTGAAGGGATTATGAATGATACTTAAAGAGAACCAATTGGTTTAAATGAGAACATTTTCTTTCCTCAGATATTTGAGGGGTGGGGCAGAGAAATATAGATCAATCATACCACAATCTCTTTTTCTGCCCCTGAAGGGACTAGACTAGAGTTCACTTAAATTACCTCCTATTTAGGGGCAGCTAGGTGGCATAGTGAATAAAGCACCAGCCTTGGAGTCAGGATTACCTAGCTCTGTGGCCTTAGGCAAGCCACTTAACCCCATTTGCCTTGCAAAAACCTAAAAAAAAAAATTACCTCCTATTTTATTTGGATTATAAGAACTGTGGGTGGGACCTCATTGATTCCTGGAGGAAGAAGATAGAGATATGGTGTTACAATTGTGTCTGTATGCTAAGGAATCCAGGCTGTATTTTAAGATATCTTTTTTCTTATTCAGGGACAGTCATCTCTGAAAGCAAGGGGAAGTACACCAATTTGGCAGGCTCTCTCCTGTTCTCTATATCTCAATCTTTCTGTCTCCCTTAAGTTTTCTCTTTCCTCTCCCCAAAGCTAGAAATAGATTGCTATATTAAATAAAGTTGTTTCTGGCAGTCTGGTGCCTAATTGTGGATTGTGGTTTTGTTAATAATAGGTTTTTCTTCAACATCCCCTACTCACAAGTCTGTGAGGAGAATCTCTTGAGATAATCTGTGCAAAGCCCTATAGAAATGTGCACTATTATAAGAGTGAGCTAGCCAAGGAAAGTGAGAAGCACTGGTTGAAGAGGTTTGAGAAGAGTCAGGGAAGCCAAGAAAGAAAACATTTTGAAGAAGGAAACCTCTGCCCTTCAGAAGCTGAGTAGGGGACAGGATCACATATAGGGAACTCCCAGGACCTTCTGTTCCACATCCAGTCCCAGAGAGCTGCCTGGAGACTTTGCTAGAGACAGTGACACAAGACGGTCTGAGGAGCTGACATCTGAGTGAATGACCTTTTTCCAGTGGTTCTGACCTCGAAGAGCTGTAGCTAGAGTGAGACCAAAGGGACTCTGCTCCAGGGCACCTGCCTTGGTGGAGAGAGATGGCCTGGGCTCCCCCCCACCCCCGGGCTTCCCCCAGCATCACTTCACCATGGCATTCCTCTTCCAGTGCTGCCTTCTTCCCTGTCCTCCAGAGTTGAAAGCTGCCCCTTCTCTTCAGAGAAGGACTCAGACTATCTCTGGGGTCACCTGGTGCATGTCTTCCAGAACCAAATTTGCCACAGGCTCAAATCTATCGAATTAGTGAACTTTCCAAAGTGTATCTCCAAGCTTGCTTCTTCTGTCTTCCATCTAGGGTTCTCTGTTTGCATTGTGGAGAACAGACTCCTTGAGAGGTGCTGCAGGACAGATTTGAAGCCCTGAACACCACTTAGGGGGCTGAAGCCCACGGGGTGGCCCCAGATGGAGATGTATTCCTGACAGATGAACAGGTATGAAGTTTCCAAGTCCCATCCTGTACCAAGTGTGGAGGACCTCTGAAACCAGATGTTTTCTTTGGGGACACAGTGAACCATGACAAGGTGGACTTTGTACACATGCGTGTGAAGGAAGCCGATGCCCTTCTGGTGGTAGGATCTTCTTTGCAGGTACCTTGTGTCTCCCCTAGGGTCAGTCCAAGGGGGATCTGTCAGTCCCTGGATAGGAAAGCCTGGTTGGGTTACCTAGAAGGTAATTCACCTACTTTGACTTTATTTCCTGCCTCTAGCTAGAGGACATCATCATCAGCTGTCCCCTCTGCATCTTCTTCTCTCATGCAGGTGTACTCTGGCTACAAGTTTATTCTTGCAGCCCATGAGAAGAAACTTCCCATTGCAATACTGAACATTGGACCCACAAGGTCAGACCATCTGGCCTGCCTGAAGCTGGATTTCCGATGTGCAGAGCTGCTGCCTTTAATAGCCCCACGCTGACCAGGGCTCATTGCTCCTCACCCCCAAGGAGTACCTTTAGTACTGGACCTGAGCTGCTGAAGGTAAACCCTTTTATAGGTACTAAGTGCAAGGGAACATTAAGGGAGCCTGGATTGAGGACTTTAACCCCATAAGTTAAATGCAGAAATAATGAGGTAATGAAGTGTAGTGGCCTGAGGTAGGACGTCCATTCCTGTAGCTAAGACCCTGGTAGCTAAATGTTAGAGTGGATAGAATATTGAGCTTGGAGTCAGAAAGACCTGAGTTCACATCCAGTTTTAGATATTTCCTAGATGTGTGACCTTGGACAAGTCATCTAACCTTGTTTGCTTCAGTTTTCTCTTCTGCAAAATGAGTTGGAAAAAGAAAAGGCAAATTACTCTAGTGTCTTTGCCAAAAAACCCCAAAGGGAGTCATGAAGAATTGGATACAACTGAACACCAAAGGCAAGATCCTAAGCTTTTTTTTTTATTTTTATTTTTAGTTTTTGCAAGGCAAATAGGGTTAAGTGGTTTGCCCAAGGCCACACAGCTAGGTAATTATTAAGTGTCTGAGGCTGGATTTGAACCCAGGTCCTCCTGACTCCAAGTCAGGTGTTTTATCCACTATACCACCTAATTGCCCCCTGAGACTAAGCCTTTTAAGGGTGTCTGGTCACTTTGGTTTTAGGGTTAGTAAAAAGTGTTCTCTGATCTCAGGTCTCCCTTATTTATGGTCTATGTCAGACTTCTCTTCTCTTTTCTCATTATTTAAGACTCATTGACCTCTCTCAGGTTTCTTGTATTTCCATGATCTATGATCCTGTGACATTTATTTTGTTACTGTTTTTCCCAATATATTCTTATTTCATTAAATACATATAAAATTTTTTAAACTTTTAAAAAATTTTGTTTCAAATTCTCTATCTTCCCTCCCCCTCCTCAAAAATCTAAGCATTCTTTTATACCTTATCCATGTTAAGTATGTGAAGCTTATTTCTGTGTTAGTCATATTGCAAAAAAAAAAATGTAAACCAAGAAAAAAGTCCCAAGAAAAATAAACACTGCTTCAATCAGTGTTCAGACTCAACAGTTTTTTTTTTTTTTGGAAGTGGATGGCATTTTTTATCATGAGTTCTTTGGAATTGTCTTGTATCATTGGTCAGAGTGGCAAAGTCCTTTACAATTGATCTTCATTATAAATGTTGCTGTTACTGTGGGTACTGTTTTCCTAGTTCTGTTCACTTCACTTTGTATCAGTTCATGTAAATCTTGTGAGATTTTTCTGAAATTATCCTGCTCTAAGTATTTTATCACAAGCTCATATCACAACTTGTTCAGCCATTCTCTCTCAGTTTTCAATTCTTTGTAATGACAAAAAGAGCTATTATATTTTTGTACAAATAGTTCCTTTTCCTTTTTTTTCTGGACTTTTTTGGGATACAAATCTAGTAATGATATTAATAATTGGATCAAAAGGGCCACTAGGTGGCGTAGTGGATAAAGCATTGGCCTTAGAGTCAGGAGTACTTGGGTCCAAATCAAGTCTCAAGACACTTAATAATTACCTAGATGTGTGGCCTTGGGCAAGCCACTTAACCCCATTTGCCTTGCAAAAAACCTAAAAAAAAAATTGGATCAAAGGATAGGCACCATTTTGTAAACCTTTGGGCATAATTCCAAATTATTCCTCATAATGGTTGGATCCCAATTTTTCCATATCCTCTCCAATATTTGTCTCTCCAATATTTGTCTTTTTCCTTTTCTGATAGAATCTGATAGATTCTGGGGTTAGAAATAATAGATTTGCTAATCTGACAGATGAGGTGGTACCTCAAAGTTGTCTTAATTTGCATTTCTCTCATCAGTAGTGGTTTAGTGCATTTTTTCATATGACTAGAAATAGCTTTGATTTCATCTTATGAAAACTGCCTATTCTATGACTGTTTATAATTGGGAAAATGATTTGGATTCTTAACACTCTGACTCAGTATGCTCTCTATTTGAGAAATAAGGTCTTTATCAGAAAGAGTTATTTTAAACTTTTTTCCTCCAGTTTCCTGCTTTCCTTCTAACCTTGGCCACGTTGATTTTGTTGTACAAAGCCTTTAAATTTAATATAATCAAAATTATCGATTTTGCAATTTTTTTCTTTCTCTTTTTGGTCATAAATTCTTCCCTGATCCAAAGGTTTGACAAGCAAACTCTTCAATGCTTCCCTAATTTGCTTAGGGTATTACTCTTTATGTCTAAATTATGTACTCGGGGTGGCTAGGTGGCACAGTGGATAGAGCATCAGCCCTGGAGTCAGGAGTACCTGAGTTCAAATGTGGCCTCAGACACATAATAATGACCTAGCTGTGTGGCCTTGGGCAAGCCAATTAACCCCATTGCCTAGCAAAAACTAAAAAACAAAACAAAACACCTAAATAATGTACTCATTTTGATCTTCCCTTGCTATATAGTGTGAGATGTTGGTCCTTACTTAGTTTCTGCAATCTGCTTTCCAGTCTAACCAGTAAGTTTTGTCACAGAATGTTTATCAAACACTAAATTATTGTGGCCATTTTCTACTCTTTTGTGCATCTAATTTATTCCACTGGTTCACATCTCTTTTTCTTAACCAATATCAGGTTGTTTTGATGATTACCAATTTGTGATACAGTGTGAAAACTAGACACTTAACTACTAAGGCTGAAATAGGCTGCAATCTACAGTAGCAGAGGGAGTTTTCCCATTCTGGGAATTTTCAGGGATGAGGAAATGATAGAATCTTTTGAATATAACTATGTTGACAGGGAAACAATTTTAGATTCTCCTCAACTCTTTATTATATGTAAGCAGGTTGTGTTTTTTTTTTTCATATATATTAGAAAGATATTATATCTTTCAGGTCACAGGGGATAAAAAGACTACTTATTCCAAAGTGTGGCACATCTATATTTCAGGTTAGAAATAACAGGGTACTATCCGGTGGCTTCTAAGGACCTTCTGTCTTTAAACATGTGACCCTGACATCCTTTCCAAGTCCTGTCTCACCCTGGGGTTTTTTCTCATCTTTTCAGAATACCTCTGGAATACCTTCCAACCACCTCAATATGACAGATCCTATTTCTTGGCCAGTAGGGGCAACTCATGACCATGCTGATCCCTCCTGGTTCAGACCCTGGGGGCCAATATCCAATTGTGCGGTTGTATCTGCTACCAGTGCTTTGGAAATTGCACATTGTTTGGAGACTGGACATCAAGGAACGTCTCCATGTACCAGCAGCAGCTGAATTTAAGGTGGACAGCCCTGGTTGCAAAAGACACCCCCCCCTCAGAGCTGACCTTTTCATTCTGGTTTGGCTATGATCCTAGTACAAGCTTGGAATGGTCTCCATGGAGATTTGGGCAATGCTGCCCCTTGAGGAAAGGGTAGGATGAACCCTAATTTAGTACTACTACCTCATATAGTTAAAGTTATGTTTTAATTGTGCCATTTTAATCAATCAATAAAATTTTTTAAAATCTTTAAGAAAGTAATTTTAAAAATTAAAAAATGAGAGCAGATGAATTTTCATTAAACAAGGAATGGAAGACTCCTTTTCTCCAGCACACCAGATGCAAAGCATATAGGGGGTCATATTCTGTTTCAGTCCTTAACAAAAGGAGAGTTTGTGGTGGAAATCACCAGAGATTTCTCTTTGGTCAGAGACCAGGGCCAACCACCTGGCTTCAACCCCCAACTGCAGGAATAGAAACAGTGAAATTCCACTTGGGCACTCATGTTCCTTGTTTCTGCCCAGAAAGCAGTGAGCCTTCTCAGATCCAGAGAATCAGTGGGGACAGCTCAGACTTTCTAAACAATCTAATCAGCAAAGGAAAGAATCCAGGCCTCAGTCTAAATGGAAGTCTCCTGTCTGAAATGAGGGCAGGCAATCTGAGCCTCTTGGATGCATACCTGGGAAACCATGTGCCTTTCCTGAGATCACCAGTTTTTCAGAAGCACACTGAATGTTTTACCCAAACAAGTGAATATATTCTACAGGCATCGAATGAGTAAATGTCCTGGCAGCCCATGCAAAGTGTGGCTGTTGGCAAGCTGCAGTGTAGCCAGGCTGAAGCTGGGGAAGGGAAGGGAATGCCGAACTAGGAATGATTGGACAATGAGTCCACAAGAGCAAAATACCTGGAACCTAGGATTCCTAGGTCCTACCACTGTTCTTTTTTCTAAATTTTATTTATTTATTTAAGACAGTGGTGGTTAAGTGACTTGCCCAAGGACACAGGTAATTATTAAGTGTCTGAGGCTGAATTTGAACTGAGGTCCTTCTGACTCCAGGGCTGGTGCTCTATCCATTGAGCCACGGAGCTGGCCCCCTACCACTGTTCTTGATATAGAGAGGATCCACTTCTTTATCTGCAGAATATTATTTTTTTTAAAATGCAGCTTGACTTTCTGATATTTGGAAGAATGTGCCAGCAATTTAACTGGCCAACAGGGATCCATCTCCAGTTGATTAAAAAAAAGGTGGGTCTCAGGTAGGATTGCAGAAAGCAGAGTTGTCAGGGAGACAAGGTAGGCTCAAAACCTTAAGGCCTGGCCCTTTGAGTCACAAAACGTGGCTTCTGACTACCTTGGAATATTGACTTGACTATATTGGATACTTCATCCTAAAAACAAATTTTTAAAAAATACATATTTTTTTGAAATAAGAATTTTTTTGAAAGTTTTTGAAATTGAAAAATAGAAATATTTTTGAAATAAATTTTGAAAAAAAAATCCAATTTCTTTTCACTTGCAAATTCTTATCTGAGCCATGGTAAACCATGATTCTAGAGGACCAACTGGGAAATTTGCTGCCCACTTGCCCAGTGACTCCAAATATAGAACCAAGACCTAAGTTTTGGACAAGGTCAGTGTGAGAATGAGTTTTGCTAGCCTGGTCATTCTTGTTATGAGGTCCAGTTTTTGTTGGTGGTGGTAATGGTGGTTCAATAGGAAATAGGGAGAAGGAAAAATAAATGGCAACTATGAAAAAATAATAAAATTAAATTTCTTTAAAAAGGAGGGGACATAACCTCTCGAGGTGGGGTTCATTTTAGTCTTGTCATTCCCTGTCTGGTGCCCTGGGAGGTCAATAATCATTAGGTCCTGGGGATGCGAGGAAAGCCCTAATCCTGGGCAGGAGTTCGCCCTTTAATGGAGGCCTAACAGTAATAACCAATATTTATAAAGTGGTTTAAGGTTTGCTGTTCAGTCGTGACTGCCTCTCCATGGGCCCTTCGGGGTTTTCTTGGCGGAGAGTGGCTTACCTTTCCTTTGCATTTGACAGAGGAGGAAACCGAGGCAGAGGGTGCAGTGACTTGTCCAGGGTCACACAGTGTGAGGCTGGATTTGAACTCGGGAGACTGCCTGGTGCTCTAGGCGCCCCCTAGCGGCCGCTGGTAGAAATAAGAAAGGAAAAGGACACGTGGTGGGCGCTTAGTGGGAGATTCCGCCGTGATCCCGGGGGGCAGCTGAGGGCCGCCGGGGTCACGTGAGGGGCAGTACCCTTTAGCGGGAGCTGCCACAGCACCCAGCCCCCCCATCACCCCTCCCCCGTCTCGGGCGCGCGCATCTGCTCCCTGCGCCTGCGCACAGCTCACGCTTCCCCCTCCTCGGGCTGCCCCTGGGGAGCTCGGGTCACGTGGCCTCCCTACCGGCGGAGTAAAAGCGGAGAACCCCAGCGGTCCGAAGAGGCTGAAAAGACGGGCCAATAGGGAGAGGCGTAGCGGACCACGTGAGGAAGAGCGACCCAATCGCCTTTGGAGAGCCCCGCACGAGATTGGATCACGTGGTTCGGGAAGGTAAATATCGCCACGTGGCTCTCCTCCCTCCTCCCCCCCAGCAGGTTCTCCTCTCATTGGACGCCGGTCCCAAGGTGCCCCGCCCCCTCTAATTAACATTCACCAATCACTTCAAGGGTCCCGGGCCGGAGCCCCGAGTCCCCCCCGGGCCGGAGCCCCGAGCGCCGCCGGGCTGTTCCCTTGGGACGTGCTTGCATCTTGTCCCGTTTGTCATTCAGTAGCCCCCCCGGGGGGGGCAGGAGGGAGCCCCCCGGCAGGAAGCTTCTGGGGCTCCCGGGGCTCCCGGAGGGCTGAGGGAAGCCTTGCCTGGCCTTTCTTTATCACCTGGCTTCATCCAGGCCTGCCCTCCTAGGAGACGGGCCTGCCTTGACTCAGCAATATCCGTCTAGGACCCCAGAGGAACCAGTAATCTAGATGTGTGTTCATAGAAGCTCCGATCCCTCTGAAATAGGAGGGAGAGGCAGGGTGAAACTGCGGCTTTTCTAGGCTGACCTTGGGCTTCCCGAGGAGCATCATGTTACATGACAACAACCATCTTGCACCAGCCCTGGGGAAAATTTGCCTTCACCCTGGGAAAGTGCACCTTTCTGTGTCAACCTTGAGCTGATCAAAGCATATTGGGGGGGGATGGCTAGGTGGTGCAGTGGATAGAGCCCCGGCCCTGGAGTCGGGAGGACCTGAGTTCAAATGCGACCTCAGACACTTAATAATGACCTAGCTGTGTGGCCATGGGCAAGCCACTTAACCCCATTGCCTAGCCAAAAACAAAAGAATCAGCCTGTAACTGCATAAAAATATTATTTGTCCCTTATATTTCTGAGTCTTGAGTCTTTCTCGAAAATTCATTCAATACTGGAACCCTAAACTTCAGCAGCTCTTTTGGCAACAAATCAGAAACAGGGGATCCCTCTTTTGGGAAATGGCATGATTGTGATGGAATACTATTGTGCTGTTGAAAATAAAAGAAGATTCAGAAAAACCTGGGAAACACAATAGTATTCCAACGCAATCATTTTTTGGACATGGACCTTGTGTTTGCATCATTGAATGTTCCTTTTAAGGGCTTAGTGTTTCTTGGGGACAATATTCAAAAAATCACTTAAATTTGTCTTGACTAAAGTCCAGTTTGATGGAAACAAAGAGTTCATAAAGGTAAGTGTGGAATGAACCCAAAAAGGTGAATGGGAGCCATTTTGGAATTGGTTTTGAATGTCAAGGTGAAGGTTTTGGAGAATAGAGAGGCAGAAGCAGGAGAACTGAAATTAAGGAAGATTTTTATACCTGTCAAAAGGATGGATACTAATCGAGAACCAGATTGGAGGCTCGGAGACTGTTAGCTTTGACATTGGTGTAGTTTAGAGGGGATCAGGGCCAGAAATAAGGTAAAGACTGAGAAATGTTATTAGAACCAAGAAAGACAGAATTTGATAACTAATTGGGTGGGGATGAGGCCAGAGAGTGGGATGAGCTAACTTATTTCAGATTTTGAAAAATTGAAAAGATGTGAGACCCTTGGACATCATGGTTATAAAGTATCATGAGTTATCAAATATTCTTCTTTTTTTTTGCAAGGCAGTGGGGTTAAGTGACTTGCCAAAAGTCATACAGCTAGGTAATTAAGTGTTTGAGGCTGAATTTGAACTCAGGTCTCCTGACTCCAGGGCTGGTGTGATATCCACTGCACCACCTAGCTGCTCCTCAAATATTCTTTCTAACATGTTTTCTCATTCATTCATTCATTCATCCAGCTCACTCTTCAGATGTCACTTTTCCCAGGTGGAAACCAAAATTAAAGGATGCTCTCAGTTGCTAAGGCTGGTGCTCTCTACAGCCATGTGGGTAAGGTCAATGTTAACACCATCCCCCCAATTCTACCTCTTTGAGATGTCAGAACCTACAAAAGACTGGGTGGCAGCAAAACCTTTTGAGCACAATTGCTATGGGTCTGTGGGTCAGAGGAGGGGAACAAAGGGCTAGAACACAGGAAGCCTGTCAAGAAGTTGCTTTAATGAAGGTGACCATGTGTGGCTCTGAGGAAGGCGGCTGCCCCTGACGGGCTGGGGAAGGCGTCGAGTGTTTCTGGCCAGTCTAGCAGTATTTCTTGGTATCCAGGTCCTTGTTTTCTGGGTTGTATGGTGCCTTGGAAAAGCAGTTGGCAGCATTTCGGTCACAGTTGCAGATAAAGGTCTCACATTCATTATTTTTGCCTGGAGAAGGGAACAAAGAAAGAGCGCTGAGGTATCTGTCAAATGAACCAGCATGCTCTCTGCACTAAGAACCTGGAGGGGCCTTAGAACAGGGAAGGTCAGAGTTCAGGGGGGTTTTAGAATAGGAAAGTCAGAGATGAGGGGAACTTGGAACTGGAAAGGTCAGAGATAGGGGGGTCTTAGAACAGAGAAGGTCAGAGATGAGGGGGGTCTTAAAACAGGGAAGATCAGAGCAGGACAGGGCCTTGGAGAACATCAAATCCTGCCCTCTCAGTTTTGGAAATAGGGCTCTTTCTCCCCCATGGAAAGTGGCCGGGCCCTCAGAGGTCTGGCAAGACTTGGGGGTACTTACTGCTACAGGTGATCTGATTGTCAGAGCAGCTGTAGGAATACATCTCAGTGTAGGGGTTATCAAGGATGAACCTGCAGTCCTTCAGTTTCTTGGCTTCAGTATAACATTGATCGTGCGTCTGGCAGCACCTGAAGGGGAAAATGAACACTCGGTGCCAACCCAGGAGTCACAGGTATAAGCTGGGGGTACCTAGGTGGCCACTTTTCCCAGGCCCTTGCCCTAACTTCATAGGCCCTAGGAGCCTGTAAAGGCCATTCCTCCAGACACTCTGTAATTCCATGCCAAGACCCTTTGCCTTTCCTCTTTGCCCACCCAGGGTTCTGGCTCTCCAGTGGGCCATCCCCTCCTAGCATTTTAGCGGTGGCAGCTACAGAACAGAGAACAATAGATTGGAAAGATGTTAATTCCTGGGGGCTGGAGTGACCTAAGGACCAGACCACAGGTGAGCAGGTAGCAGTTGAGGGTTAACTCTCCCCTCTGTTTGAAAGGAGCTCATTGATTGAATGATTGGTTGATTAAGCCACTCTTCCCCAGTGGCCAACCTAGTAATACACCTATCAGAATTTAACTGTTGATCTTACTATTATCTTATTTTTATATATCAGGAAACTGAGGCTGAAGGAGGTTTAAGTGACCAGGATCATAGCACTAGTAATTGTCTGAGAAGGGATTTGAGCATCTGTCTGCCTGTCTTCAAGCCTTTAGTTGTCCCACCACTCTACCTGAGCAGGGATTAAAAAGCAAAAAGTACAAAATCTTGGGGCAGCTAGGTAGCACAGTGGATAGAGCACCCGCCCTAGAGTCAGAAGGACCTGAGCTCAAACACTTAATAATTGCCTAGATGTATGACTTTGGGCAAGTCATTTAACCCTGTCACCTTAAATAAAAATTTTTTTAAAAAGTACAAAATCTTAATCTTATAGCTGGGGGGGGGGGCAGTGGATAGAGCACTGGCCCTGGGAGTCAGGAAGATCTGAGTTCAAATCCAGCCTCATTAATTATTAATTAATAATTACTCAGCTGTATGACCTTGGGCAAGTCAACTTGACCCCATTGCCTTGTAAAAACTAAAATAAATAAATAAATGAACAAAAAAAAATCTTATAGCTGGAAGGAACCCAAGATTGGAGCAGTTCAGCTGTGATCCTGTTTACTGACTCCAGGGCCTGAGACCTGAAGCCCATCCATCCTCCTTCTCTTCCCCTGGCTACTCACCTGTCCAGTTGATCCACAGGGGTACCGCTCCCTCCCAGGCCACAGTAACATCCATAATTGTTGTAGTCCAGCAAGGGGTTACTGCTAGGAATGACACATTTGATCATATTTCGGAACTGCCACAATGCCCGGCTTCTAACCTCATAGGCAGCGGTGCCCACTGAAGAAGAGAAGATACAAGAATAAATCATCCTGTTAGCTTGACAGCAATTGAGATCAAGGTCACTGATTTAGTCCATAGGATCATGAGGCTTACAGCTGAAAAGTCATCCTAGAAGCTACTTATAAAGTGGCTTTAGAACTTTAGGTATCCATGAAATTATTGTGGAAAAAAAAAACCCAAACCAAAAAAGTCAATTTTAATAACTATTTCAACAGAATCAGTTTCCCTTGAAATCTTTTATATTTTATTTTGTGCATTTAAAAACATGGTTCTGATGGGATGTCAAGGGGATTCTCTAAATTGGGACTGGCCCCCAGTCACACAGCTAAAGGTGCTGTTTGGTATATCGAAAAGCTTATTGAATCCCGAGTCAGGAGCATCTCAATCCTGACCACCATGATATGGTTGCTTAGTTGTATCCAACTCTTTGAGACCTCATTTGAGATTTTCTTGGTAAAAATATTGGAGGTGTTTGCCTATTTCCTTCTCCAACTCATTTGACAGGTGAGGAACCTGGGGCAAATAGGGTGAAGTGACTTTCCCAGGGTTATACAGCCAGACTGACTTGCACTTAGATTATTATTATTATTATTATTTTAGTTTTTGCTAGGCAATGGGCTTAAGTGACTTGCCCAAGGCCACACAGCTAGGTCATTAGGAAGTGTCTGAGGTCACATTTGAGCTCAGGTCCTCCTGAATCCAGGGCTGGTGTTCTATCCACTACACCATCTAGCCACCCCAGATTATCTTGACACTTAAGTTAGCTCGCTACCCACTATATCCACTGCCTCCTCCCAATTATTTAATTATTCAGATGCATACCTATAGCTCTTATTTCTTTTCTTTTTTTCCTTAGGTAATGGGGTTAAGTAACTTGCCCAAGGTCACACAGTTAAGTAAATATTAAGTGTCTGAGGCCAAATTTGAACTCAGGTCCTGACTCCAGGGCCAGTACTCTATTCACTGCACCATCTGGCTGCCCCCAATAACTTATTTCTACTGTACTCCGAAGTTTCCAAAGGTAATTTGACTTTCCTCACAATTGCCCTGTGAAGTGGGTTTTGCAAATGTGATTTTTCACATTTTTATGTTACAGAAGAGGACAATGATGTTGTGAATGTCTTAGCAGTTCTCAGTATTTCAGTGATCCAAGACAAATTCAAAGGACCAGGATGAAAATTGTATTCCCCTCTAGAGAAAGAATTAATGGAGTCTGAATGCAAATCAAAGTTGACTTTTTTTTTCCCACTTTGTTTTGGGATTGGGTATTTTGTTTTGTTTTTTGGTCTATGTTTTCTTTTACAATGTGGCATGACCACACATGTATAACCTATATCAAATGGCTTGCCTTCCTAGTGAGGGAGATGGAGAAAGAGGGAGTGAATTTGGAACACAAAATTTAAATAGGAATTCTGAAAATGGTTTTTATATAAATGAGGAAAAATAAAAGAATTTTTAAAAAGGGCAGAAAAGGACATTGAAGGTCAGAGAGATTATGGGACTTTCCTGTGGTCACATAATTCATAAGGTCTGAGGTAGGGTTTGAGCTCAGGTCAAAGGATGATGATGATGATGATAAAATCTAATAATTATATGATACTTAAGCTTCATAAAGCACTTTACAAACATCATCTAATCCTCCTGATGATTCCAGAATTGGAAGGGACCTAGAGATCCTGATTTTACTGGGAAGGAATCAGAGGGAGGGGACATGAGTTATCCAAGGTAAATGAGTCAGATTGAGCCAAGATTTGCAGGTGTTCCTGGGATCATTAGGACCTGGAGCTGGAAGGGCCCTACATGATAGTCTAGTAACTCTGGATCAGAAGACTGGTTTACATCCTAGAGCTGCCACTTACTCTCTGCATGGCCTCTCTAGCCCTTGGTTTCCTCATCTGTCAATAAGTGTGTTAGCTTCAATAAGGTCTCTTCCTGCCCCAAGTCTGTGAAGGTGAAGAAATTGGGGTAAAAGAAGCCACAAACCAGTGCCAAGAGGTCCTTCTCCCTCTCTCTGCAAATTTTGAACCCTTTCCCCTGAAAACCACTTTGTCTTTGTTTTTGTTTTTTTTAATAAGGCAAACGGGGTTAAGTGGCTTGCCCAAGGCCACACAGCTAGGTAATTATTAAGTGTCTGGGACCGGATTTGAACCCAGGTACTCCTGACTCCAGGGCTGGTGCTTTATCCACTATGCCACCTAGCCTCCCCTCACTTTGTCTTTGGACCCAGCCAAGGTTCCTGGGGGGAGTTGATGCAATGCCTTACCTGACAGGAGAACGGCCAGGAAGAGGAGTTGCATGTTGTTCTCAGGTAAAGTGAGCAAAAATGAAGACCTGTTTGCCATGGAGCCTGCCTTCTTATAGCAGATGCCCCTCACCCCAGTGATAAATGAATAGTGTTTATTCTTCTCTCTGCCAATTCTTTTTGCTGACCTTGACCAGTTCTTCTGGGAAATTCTTAAGCCAGGGTCCAGGCTAGGCTCGATTAAAAAGAAAAATTACACATGCAATCAATATTGGTAGATCCTGGTACTTATCTATAACATATATGTAGAGATACACATGTATATGCCAACAGGGATGGGGATGGCACTAGACCTGGAGATTTTAGTGCAGAGAGAATTAAGTCCCTTTGCCCCTGCAAGCCAAAGAGCATCTCTTTCATAGAGAACTGACCTATCCACTATAGCACTTACTCAGGTTTTACACACTACCTGCCTCTAGTTCACAATTAAATAAATTTTAAAAATAAAATGAAAATAAAATGCATATCGAGACCTACAGTTTCTCATAAAATCTCTTTTTTCCTGTTCCATTATGTATATGGAGGAACCTGTTTTGTTTGGTGTTTTTCAAATTCAGGAAAAAAAATATTTAAATTAAAAACAAACTCAATGCCAATCATTTTGGAGAGGGAAATTACCTATATGAAATACTCAAATAGCCTCTCACCATCCCCCTTCCCTCATCTTTTTCTGACTCTCAGCCCTTTTTCCATGAGAGGACTCTAGCCTCTGAGCCTTGAAACTTGGCTCCTTATAGCCTTGAGAAGACTAATTTTGAAGTAGCAAATACCCTCCTATCACATCCAGAAAAAGAGAAAAAAAACCCCAAAACCTCAGGATCCCCAGGGAACCCTGGAGAAAGGCATTTCCCAGAGGCCATTTTAACCATGCCCCTTTCCATCAAAGAAAAAAGGGTGAGATGAGATCCTTAGAGTCAAAATGCAAAATCTAGGCTCTACTACAAGTCCCCTTCTCTGCCTTGGTCAAAGAAGAAAAGTCTTCCAGTTTACCCCGATTGAAAGAGAGCTGGGGACAGTTAGGTGGCACAATGAATGGAGCACCAGCCCTGGAGTCAGGAAGACCTGAGTTCAAATCTGCCCTCAGACACTTACGAATTGCCTAACTGTGTAAACTTGGGCAAGTCACTTAACCCCATTGCCTTGCAAAAACCTAAAAAAAAAAAGGAAGGAAGGAAGAAGGAAGAAAGAGAGTATAGAGCTGGAAGCAGTGTGTTCAACCAGAGAGGAAGAAAGGACCAATGACTTAAGCATCTAGAATTTCCCACTTTCAGCTCAGATTCTCAACAAGGGTTGGATTCTAGGTCTCATGATTACAGATTGGCCAGAAGGAGAAAATACTCAAGGAGGCTAGAGAGCCTTTTAGAACAATGAGGGCTTGTCTGGACAGCCCAGTCCCTTTAGAGAACAGTCTGGGAAAGTTTCTATGATGCAGCCACATTTGTGGGGACATCAGGATGGTCCTGTTCTCCACATTTCAGCCTGAAATCCCCACATTCACCTGTTCCCAGGACCCCTAGGACTCAAGACCAGGGTGGACCTCAAAGGTCATCTAGTCCAGCTCCTTTATTTTAAACACTTGATAACTGAGGTCCAGAGGGGAACATGGCTTGAAAGTTTTCTGCCTCTGAAATCTAAGACCATTTAGATTCAACTCTAGTTACCTTAATGTTCATAAAACCCTTTACAAATATTATCTGATTCAATCCTCCTAACAATTCTGTGAATTGGTGTTATTATCATTATCATTTTTACAGATGAGGAAGTTGAAACTAAGTGAAGTGACTTGCCCAGGGTCACACAGTTAATAAGTCTTTGAGGTTAGATTTGAACTCAGATCTTCCTCTATCAGCAGGCAATCTCTCTGTCACAAAACTTATGTGAAAACCAGGTTTATTACAAGAGGAATGAACAAGCATGTGGAACCCAAAGAACTCACAGTCCTTAACACCTGACTCAATCTATCAACATTTATTAAGTGCCTACTGTACTAGCTATTACTAAGCTCTCTAGGGATAAAAAAGAGGCAAAATACAGACCCTGGCCTCAAGGAACTTACAATCTATTGGGAGAGAGACTACATGCATAGAAATATATACAAAGCATATATGAGATAAAAATAGGAAATCATTAATCAAGGGAAGATAGAATTTTGTTTTGGTGAGGCAATTGAGGTTAAGTGACTTGCCCAGGGTCATACAACTAGTAAGCATCAAGTAACTAAAGTCACATTTGAACTCAGGTCTTCCTGACTCCAGAGCTGGTGCTCTATCTACGCCACCTCTACTTGTTCCAGAAGGCTGTAGAATTAAGAGAGTTTGGGGAAGATTTCCTATAGAAAGTGGGATTTTAGTTAGGGCTTAAAAGAAAGTCAGGGAGGTCAGTAGGATGGGCTGAGGAGAGAGAATATTCCAGGCTTGAGAGGCAGGCCTTGCTTCCAGGCCCAATGCTCTCCTCCCTGTTCCACCCTTTGTCTCTATCTTTCCTTGGGGGGGGGGGGGAAGATATTAATAAGCTTTTTCATTTCTCTGTAAATATTAAGAAATATTTACTAGTGAATGATTCTCATTAATATTTTCTCTCAATACTCAGAAAGACTTGTGAGGCAGCTAGGTGTCTCAGTGGATAGAGCACCTGCCCTGGAGTCAGGAGGATCTGAGTTCCAATCCAGCCTTAGACACTTCATAATTACCCAGCTGTGTGGCCTTGGGCAAGTCACTTAACCCCACTGCCTTGCAAAAGCCTAAAAAAAGAAAAGAAAACAAAACAAAACAAAAAGAAAATTGGATGAAAATTAAGAGTCTAAAATTAAAATTTGCAACCAAATCATCTAACAAATAGTGACTTGTGTCTTCTTTCCTATTGCTTGCTGAGTTTAGCATCATAATAAGAAATGGTAGTTCCTTCCCTCTGGGACTTGCTAAATTAAGACCTCCTCTCTGCTCAACCCTTAAGAGGTAGATTTAAGGATTCACCCTTCTCTATTAAAAAAAGGATTAAGATGCCCTTGTTTTGGGGAGAGATGTCTTTGTTTATTCTTGTAGAATAGTTAAGCAAAATATGGTCCAGAAGGGAATGAGACAGCATCTAGACAACTATTCTGTGATGTTAACCTCAATATCTATTTTTACATATTGTGATTCCTAAGACCAATACCAGTCCTGGAGTCTGGAGGACCTGAGTTCAAATTTAACCTCAGATTCTTACTTGCTTCATGACCCTGAATGAGTCACCTAACCTTGATTGCCTCAAAAACAAAAACAAAAATAAAAACAAAACAAACAACATAAGACTCCAAAAATCATTAACCCTATCTGTTTTGGGGACAAGAGGCATCAAAAGGCTCCAAGGAGGACTTCTCTTTAAGCCAGAAATATCTTGGATATGAATGATAAATATAATGATTTCTGGCAGACTTGAGCCTAAAATGGAAAGTATTCATGGGTTGTGGGTTTTTTTTTTTTTTTGTATACTCTGATGTTCCTGAGTCTCAGTTTTCTCATGTATAAAATAAGGAGATTAGACAGGTAGGTCTCCTTCCCACTAAACCCCTGGGATCTAGGGATTGATGATGTTTGTCCTTCCTTCTTGAATAAAGACCATGATATCAAGGAAGAGGACAAATAAGTGAATTGGATTTGGGGGGGGGGGGCTCATTTTTTCCTCAGGAGGCACCTGGGTCCATTGGACAGATATGAATCAGGATGACTGGAGATGACCCTGGATAGGAGGCAATCAGGGTTAAGACTTCTAGTAAGTATCTGATTCTGGATTTGAACTCAGGTCCTACTGATTCCAGGGCCAATGCTCTGTCCACTTATAAGATAGGCAGATCAGAAAAGTGAGACTCTGGAGGGGAAATGGTCAAGAAACAGATTCAGGATTTGAACCCACGGCCCTTGGAGATCAGAATCTCTCTGGTTAGTTGCACAATGGAATATACTGGGAGTGAGGGCAGGGTTGCACCTTCAGTTCCTCCTTCCAACTTCTGCCCAGCCCCACCTTGGCCCTCCTCAAAACAGGTGTTTTGACACCGAGTCTCTCCCAGCCTGGGAAGGACAAAGTCTTTAGTGGAAAGAACAGCTAAGGACAAGCTTATTACCCTAACCAGATGGTGGTTTACCCATGCCCCCTCCAAGGTCTCAGTTTCATGGACTCAAGGTAGTTACCACTAAGAATTTTTTCTTGATTGCCTCATTGTAGATAAGCTTTGACAGCCTTAGAGGTGCCTTCCAACTCTGAGCTTCTGGGATGTTCTGGCCCCCCAAATACACATAGATCAGCACAGTATTATGAATTGTTGTTATTATTAAAATATCAATAATTGCTCATTAATGGATGGGTACTGTATTGGGGTCAGAAGACTTGGGTTTGAATATCTACTAGGGGAAGGGGAATAAAATAAGATTTATATAATATTGACTGTATGTGGGTACTTTTTGATTTTTTTTTTGGCAAGGCAATGGGGTCAAGTGACTTGCCCAAGGTCACACAACTAGGTAAGTATTAAGTGTCTGAGGTCAGATTTGAACTCAGGTTCTCGACTCCAGGGCCAGTGCTCTATCCCCTTTTTACAAATATTATTTCATTTGATCCTCACAACAAAGTAAGTGATTTATAATGCCAGTTTTACAACTGAGAAAACTGGAGCAAACCAAGGTGAAGTAAGTAATTTGGCCAAGGTCACAGAGTAGATAGTAAGTTGAATTCTGATGTCAAATTTGAATTCAGGACCTATCTACTGTGTTGCTTCTATCTATCCTCTTTATTACCAATGGGAACTTGGGGAGGTCAGCTAACCCTTCTATGCCTCCTCTCACCTGTGTATTTATCATTCATATCCAAGATATTTCTGGCTTAAAAGGAAGTCCTGCTTGTCAGAATTCCAGTGGGTCCATATACCTGAGGTCTCTTCCTCACACCATCCTCCACTCAGCTGTTCAAGTCATTTATCTAAAGTTCAAGTCTGTCCCTGGCCCTACCCTGGCCTCCCCCACCACACAATAGGGCCTAGTGGCTCCCCATGGCCTCTAAGATCAAGTATTCCCTCCCATCTAGGACCATCTCCAGTCTTCCTGATTCATCTCTGGCCACTGGACCCAGATGGCTCCAGAGAAGAAAGTGAGGCTGGAGACTTAGCACATCCTCAATCAAATCCAGTTCACGTACTTGTCATGGCATCACCTCCCTGATGTCATGGTCTTCTTTGAGAATGAAGGCTAAATAACAAGATCAATTATAAAATCCTGTTTGGCATTCAAAGCCTTCCTAACCTGGGACAGCCCCATCCCCCAGTTTTCCACAATCCCCGCCTTCCCCTATCATGGCCTCTTTGGTCCAGATACTGGAGCCCTTGGCTGTTCCTCCATGACACACCTTTCAGTTCCAAACATTTTTACTGCTTTTCTAGAATGTTTGGAATGCCTCCCCTCCCTATCTCTGTTCCTTCTTCCCTGGCTTCCTTCAAGTACCAGGCTCAAATGCCATCTTCTACAAGAAGCCTTTTGCATCCCACTTGATTGTTGCTCCTTCCATCTGTTATTTCCAATTACTTCGCTGTCTTGTTTGTTCCCAGTTGTCTGTCTATTTCCCCCATTAGACAGGATCTCCTTAAGGCTAGAGATAGTCTTTGTAACTTTAGGCTTAGCACAATCCTGTGCTACATATAGGAGCTTTGGCATACAGTAGGAGCTTAATATGTTTTTGACTGTTTGCAGAAAGGCTGTGTGTCACAGTGGGTTGTTGTTTGTCCTTTGTTCTCAGTGAGGACCATGACATCGGGGGGTGATTCCATAACAAGCACATGAATTGGATTTGAGTGGGGGGGGGCTGTACTATGTCACCAGTCTCCTTTAGAGCCATCTGGGTCCAATGGCCAGATACGGATCAGGACGACTGGTCCATCGACCTGGATACCATGGGAGATCTTGGCCTTTTTAAGTTAGGCCCATTCGACGAATAAAGTTGAGAATTGACCTCAAAGCCAAATCTTGCCCCTCTTACTTCCTGACAGTGTGACCACTCTCAGAGTGACTTACAGAGAAGATACTTTCTTTGGTGGAGGGAATCTCCCACCTGGGAGTTCCCAGTACCTAACAGTTTGTTATTTAATCGATTTACCTTGCATTGTAAACTCCTTGAGGGGCAAGGCATTTTTTTTAATTTAGTGGTTTTTCCTTGTGTTCACCAAAGAGCCTGGTATATGTTGTAATAGACAAGATTAAGGTAAAAAAAGGTTTATTTAAGTATTGCTGGGGCTAGCATAATGAAAATTTTTGTCTTTCATTCTTGAAAAAAACCATAACATCAGGGAGGTGACTCCATGAAAAGGGGTGTGTTAAGTCACCAGTCCCACTTTCTCCTCCAGAGCCATCTGGGTCCAGTGACCAGATGTGGATCAGGACGACTGGAGATGACCCTGGTTGTGAGGCGGTCAGGGTGAAGTGACTTACCCAAGGTCACACAGCCAGTAAATGTCTGAGGCTGAATTCAAACTCCCATCCGCTTGACTTGCCAGTGTTCTATCCACTAGCAAAAGCTAAGGAAAAGAAAGAACAATAGCACAACAGCAGCCAGTACGAGTAGTAGGGAGGGATACAAGGTGCATGAGAGGTTATCTAGGGGATCATGCTCCCCCAGAGCAGGCTGTCCTCCCAAAAGAAGATGAGCCTGTAATAACAGACTTTTTTTAAGTTTTTTTTTTTGCAAGGTAAATGGGGTTAAGTGGCTCACCCAAGGCCGCATGGCTAGGTAATTATTAAGTGTCTGAGGTCAGATTTGAACCCAGGTACTCCTGACTCCAAGGCCGATGCTATCCACTGCGCCACCTAGCCACCCCCATAATTGACTTTTAATGAAGAGAGTGGACTTGGAATCTAAATCTAGGAAACCCAAAAACCAAGCCTCATGTTGGTGCCAGGGTTCTAGGGCCTCAGGACCATTTGCTCAATCATTAAAGGATTCAAAGTGAATGGTCAGGAGGGAGAAGGTACAGGCTCTCCCTAGAGCCTGGAGCCCTGTTATCTGCTCTGACGTGGCAACCCTCAGCCTCTAGCTGAAGAAGAGCCAGAAAGAATTCCGAAGGGAAATGAACCCAATAACCTTCTGATCAGGAATGTCAGCAACCTAGGAGCACCTTATCATGCTGCCCTTAACAAATGTTTATTGGTTGATTGTTCTGGAAGACCTCTAGGCACTGACCCCTTCCACCAACCAGGGCTGACAAGTCCCTCCTTCTTCCCCATAAGAAAATCAAATTGATTCTCTTCTGTATAACTACCAACATTTTGCATAGCCTCCCGAATTGTTTGTTTCTGGAAAAAAAAACGTTGAGTTTCCTTAGAAATCCTTTAAATTTTATTTAAAGATCTCTATGCCACTAGCTGCCCTTGAAAAATGAGAAGAAATCTCATCCTTCAAGGACACGGGGCGGGGGAGGGTATGGTCTGTTATCTCTACAATACCAGCTGTCCAAGAAATTTTGATCTGTTATAGCTGTGGACACCACCATTGAGTCTTCCATAGCAACAAGATGGAAGGTGGTGTTGTTGCTAGCCTGGCATTCCGATTTCCAGCCAATCAGATCATTCCCCACACCTAAGCTACTTCTGACTCTGGAACCATTCATGCTGTTTTCCCTTTCTCTGATACCACCTTCTAATTTTGGGATACTCCGGTTGTCCATAAAATAGTCTGTCCACCTTTATTCAGGTTTGCTGAGGAGCTAAAGACCCCACTTTATTGATAACTGCCAGTCTTAATGATAAATTGCACACAATCAGAATTTTATGCCTCAGTTTACCTAAATTTCAATCTTGATACCCATCACTTGGGAGCTCCCTAGTCAACAAAGACTTATTGAGAGGAGAGACTGTTTTGTTTTCAGTACAGGGTAATGGACAGAGCACTTGAATTTGGAATTAGGGTCCAAAACTCCACCTTGGATATTATCACTGTGATTCTGGGCAAGTTACTTTAAAACTCTCTGGGCCTACCTCAGTTTCCTCCCTCATAAAATGATGGCATTGGACTTGATGTCTTTTTTTTTTAAGTTTTTTGCAAGGCAATGGGGTTAAGTGGCTTGCCCAAGGGCACACAGCTAGGTAATTATTAAGTGTCTGAGACCAGGGACTCCTGACTCCAGGGCTGGTGCTCTATCCACTGTGCCACCTAGCTGCCCCCGACTTGATGTCTTCTAAAGACCTCCCATATTGCTCTAAATTTATAATCCTAAGCATCCCTGGGGTTTGATACAGCAAAGGATGCACCAGCCGGCTCTTAATAAATGCTTACTAAATGAATGAATGAATGAATGAATGAATGAAGTCTGCTCTCTGGCAAGAAGCTTCCTGGATGATTGCAGCTCTGCTGGCATCAGAGATAACTCAAGAGAGCTTCTCAACCCCAAGCCCTTTGGGTCCTCTCTGGATTCAGAGACACTGAGGAAGAGCAGGTGGTCCCTGAGGAACCCTTTTCTAAATCCATGTTACACAGAAGAACCATAGTCATAGATCGGCACCATTTTTCAAATAATTTATTAGGAATTTAAAACTGAAAAATCTTGGAAAGAGGGTTACAGATGGGGAGAGAACAGATACCAGAGAGTGGGGAATTTACTGGTTTCAAAACACCACTTAACATCTTTTTAAAAAAAAACCAGGAATGAATCATAGAACAGAGTTCTGGCCCCAGCCCCAAGCCCTAAGGAGGAGAGGGGAACAAAGAGGACAGGGGGTAGGGAAGGATGGGGAGGGGGGGAGGTAGAACCACTCAGGGGCTCCCCTCAGACGTGTAGAAAATCAAAAATAAAAACCAATAAAATGTAGCTTCTCTTTTATTAGGAAATATTTTTTTTTTAAAAAAAAGACATACAGCCGCGCGTCTCAGTAACAAAGATTATTGCTTCGTGATCTCAGCACTGACAGGTTAAGCACCTCACACTGATAATTAACTCTCCGAAGGTAGTTGGGGGATGCTGAGAGGGAGGGCATGGGGGATACCCCTAAGCCTTGGACCTGCCCAACCCCCTGGGGTGGAAGTTGGGGTGGGGGCAAGGGGAGGGGGCAACTGGCAAGCCCCCATCCACCCACCCCAATCAGGTCTTTGGTTCATGGAAATCTAGACCTAGATCCTCCCTCTCTCCCTGGTTGAGGTGCTGGAGTGGGCACCAGGGTAAGAGTGTGAGGTGGGGGTGGGGAGGCCCAAAGGGCTGCCAAGGGGCTCCGACCATGACCTTGGAGAGAATGGCCACATGGCCTGTCCAGGTGGGAGGCTGCTGTGAAAGAATGTGGGGGATCCCTGAGAAGCCCTTTGCTTGCCCCTGGAGTCACCCACCCATACCCCTTCCAACACCTACCTCCCCATAGTGAGCCCAGGGCAGGAAACATGAGGGTCCAGCCTATTGAGGGATTGGAAGATGGGGGGGGAAGTCCTTTGGAGAGTTAATTCCTTTCAAATGTGTTAAGGTGGGAAGTCCCCCCCCCACTTCCATCTGAAGTTGGGGTTTGGGGCAGGGATGGGGGGTGAGTAGCCCACAGGACTCCCCCTGGGGCTCCAGGGTGAGAGAGAGGGGTACCTCCCTTTCCCAGGCCAAGTGGAGGCCCTAACAAAAATCTTACAGTAACCATGTGGGGAGGGGGTTCACGGAGGGGCCCGTTGAGTGGGGTGAGGTGAGGCCCCTCCCCCACCCTAGCAAGGAATACAAAGGGGGATGAGGGGACGGGGGGCTTCACCTCATAGTATTTACAATATCATACAGGAGACAGACATCTCCAGGGCTATACCTGACCCCACAGCCCAGCCCTGCTCGGCCAGAACCTGGGCTGCCACAGACCAAAATATACACTTGTTCTCTTGTCGGTGTGGGCACCCTGGCCCCCACCCTGCAGCCCGGAGCTTCACATTCACAAACTGAGAAACAATTTTAAAATGTCTCTCTCTCTCTCTCTCTCTCTCTCTCTCTCTCTCTCTCTCTCTCTCTCTCTCTCTCTCTCTCTCTCTCTCTCTCTCTCTCTCTCTCTCTCTCTCTCTCTCTCTCTCTCTCTCTCTTTCTCTCTCTCTCTCTCTCTCTCTCTCTCTCTCTTTCTCTCTTTTTTATCAAAAAAAAGGAAAAAGAAAAAAGGAAAGAGATTAGAATAAAAAAATTAAAAAAAAACTTAATAAAACAAAGACTGGAGGGAGGCTTGGGCCCCAAAGTGGACCCTGCACATCTCCCCACCATCATCCTAGCTAAACACAAGCACTTGAGCCATTTTAGGAGACCTACAGGATGGGGTGAAGAGAGAAGAAGGAAGGGAAGAGGCAGAAAAACCCAATGGGAGAAAACCAGGAAGCTACCATCTACTCCAAAATAAATAGAAGCCAAGGGAAGGGTATGGGATGGAGGGGGAGAGGTGGTTAGTAAGGGCAGTGAGATGATGTCCATGGGATGGGCTGGGAGGCAGAGGTGGGAGGGATGGGGCAGGCGGGGAGCCTGGCAGCCTGCAGGCAGTGTGCAGCTTGGCGAGGGGTTGGGATGATGGGCCGAGCCTCCTTCCCTTTTCCCCTTTGGCTGGGCTGGTCCTGCAGCTCACTGTCCTCAGGCAGCTGCCGGTGAGGGCTCTGGGAGATGTACAGCAAGAGAGTAGGGAAAGGAGAACCAGTTACACCCTATCTCCTCAGCAATGTCTCTCCAACCAGTGGTCTTTTCCTACCTTCCTTTCTTGGGGCCCAGTTCCCCCCTTTCTAAATAGCAACACATTTTTTAGCCTGTCCTTGTAATCCCTGAATTTCAGATTTTAAGACTATCCAAAGTCATAACTAGGGCTGGGTGATGGGGCTTTATCCCAGAATATTGAAATTTATTAGGTGTAAAGCTTCTATGTCACCATAGGAACAAGATATCTCCTGCACAAGTAAAATTGTCTTTATTAAGATATTACTTCTATTTAAGTTATTACTTCTGATATTATTTTCACATCCTGAATTATAATGCTTGAACAGTGCTCTCTGCCTCTGACATCAAAATGACCACTTAGGACTCTAAGATTATCCTCACATTTCTCTTTTTCACTCCCCACATTTTCCTTTCCCCCAACTCTCCAATCTTTCCTCACAAGCAGCCTATAGTTGTACTCCCTGTTCTTTTTTTTTGCATGGAAATGGGGTTAAGTGACTTGCTCAAGGTCACACAGTTGGGTAATTATTAAGTGTCCAAGGCCGTGTACTCCCTTTTCTGTCAACAACTGACTTGTATGACCTTCCAGCTTCAGATGGATGTTCTAGCTTCAAGGTCCAAAGGTTTTTCCATTATAACATCCTTCCTACTTTCCGCCCCCTCCCCCAGGCATCCTCTGAGCAAGAATCATTAACTTTAAAGCTGGATGACAAAATATTAGAAGTAGATGCCTGGAAACATGCATCTCACTCTCTATATCTCTGCGGGTCCCTTCTAAATCTGACACCCTCTGATTCCAGGCATCCCCCTACTTCTTCCAAGCTCTGTTCCTTTGCCCAGACTCCCACTCCCCAGCTCTGTATTTCTTCACAGGCATCTTACCTCCTGCCTTCTTGATCCCCTGACTCAGTGGTACCCATTGGTGAAAGCTGTTGCAATCAAGGGACCCTAAAAGAGAAAGAATCCAAAATTCTAAATGCGACAGACTGAGAAAGTTAGAGAAGAATATCTCATGATGCCCTCTTTCCTATGATGCTATTTCAGTAATGATTCATTTCTTTTTTTAGAGGGGATAGAGGGCATGTTTCATTAATTTGTTTCTATTCTATAGTCCTTCCCAAAGACTACCCTCCCTCCCTCCCAAAGAACCTTCCTTTATTATAAGTCGATTAAACAAAAACAAATCAGCATAACCAATAGAGTTAACAACAGCATTGCCCACCCCAAAGAGCATAATCTACCCTTAATGGATTTCTAGCTCTTTCTTGACCATGGAATTCCCCTTTTCCTTCAATTCAAGTAGGATCCCATTCCCCAGAGCCCCCAATAACACTAGAACCAACTCAGAAGACTCACCCCAAGGCTGTGGCCAAAGCCAGTGCTGGGGGCAGGGCTAGCGGCACTGATGTAACTGCTGACCCCAGAATCTTGGTTGGCCGCCCCATAGAGCTCGGCCATGGGGCCGGGGCTCGTGGTGCCCAGAAAGCCCCCCGTACGGCTTGGTGTCGAACCTGGAGGGGGAGCCAGCGCCCAGGGGTGAGATCCTGACAACCCAGAGAAAAGAGCCCAACAGGCTAGCCCCTTCCCCAATACACCATGCCTGCCCACCCACCGCCCACACCACCCACTGCCCACTTCTCCCAGAGGAGAAGTGGGCCCCAGACAACCCAAAGAATAGGGTTAATGCCTCTTGCCCTTCCAAGAATGGGAAGGAAAACACCTCCCCCCTCCCCAGGAGAGAATTACACCTCTCTTTTTGTATCCCTCACTCTTGCAGTGAGTGTTTAATAAATGCTTCATTCATTCATCCCCTACACCCAAAGTTGGTCTCACCTGTCCCTCGGACAACAGCAGCTGCAGCGGCTGCGGCGGCCATCGGTCCATAAGCAGTGAGCGGGATTGCTGGAAAAAAGAAAAGACACCATTCCCTGAGACCGCTCTTCTTCTTCAGAACATCATCCCTCCAGAGACCGGGGAAACTGAGTCCCAGTCTGGCAGGGTCTTGGGCAGCTGCCCAGGTCCTGGCTGGGGAAGAGCAGAAATGGAAGGAGAAGCCGTATGATGGAAGAAAGAGAGAATTCCAAGAGTCACTCCGTTAAGGGGACACATGGAAATGGCCATCTCTGTTCCCAGAGAGGAGTCTCCATTTTTTTTCTAGTGTGGAGAAGACACAAGTTACAGATGCATCCTAGCCAGCTCCTAGAGAAGGGTCCACAGTAATCTCTTTTGGCTTCCCAGGTGGTGTAGTAGATAGTCAGGAAGAACTGAGTTCAGATTCTGTCTCAGGCATACCTATGTGACCCTGGAGAAGTCACTTAATTGCCATCAGCCTCAGTTTCTTCAACTGTAAAATGGGGATGATAATACTACCAATCTCTTAGGGTTGCTGTGAGATAATATTTGTCAAGTCCTTAGCACAATATCTAGTACATAGTAATTCTTAATAAGTTCTTATGCTCTTCCGATGGTCTCCTCTCTCTCCCACGATGCCTTATGATGCCTATGCTTCATAGATCACCTCCTGCCCTGCCCTGTTCTGCGGGCTTACCTCATCTTCTTCACTAGCCAATAAACTGCCCAGGGACAGGTCTGTCTTTTAAATCTCAGAGCAGGAAGGAACCTAGAAGGTCATCAGGGAAGACGGCAGGAGATGATGGAAAGAACTCTGGATTTGGAGTGAAGAGGTGGGTGTGGGTTCTGATCCCCACTCTGCCACTTACTCTGGGCAAGTCACAGCCTCCCTGGGACTCAGTTTCCATATCCATAAAATGAGAGGGGGTTGTGTTAAAATTTCTTTTTTTTTTTTTTTAGGTTTGTGCAAGGCAAATGGGGTTAAGTGGCTTGCCCAAGGCCACACAGCTAGGTAATTATTAAGTGTCTGAGACCAAATTTGAACCCAGGTCCTCCTGACTCCAGGGCCGGTGCTTTATCCACTACGCCACCTAGCCGCCCCTGTTAGATTTCTTTTAATGGTCATTCTGGCTGTAGCACTCTGCCCAACCTGACCCCTACCCAACTGAGCAATGTTTGAACTATTCTCTACACCCCATATCAAGTTGGATACATAATAGGTATTTTCTTTTTTTTTTTCTTTTTTTCTTTTAGACTTTTCCAAGGCAAATGGGGTTAAGTGGCTTGCCCAAGGCCACACAGCTAGGTAATTATTAAGTATCTGAGACCGGATTTGAACCCAGGTACTCCTGAATCCAGGGCCAGTGCTTTATCCACTGCGCCACCTAGCCACCCCATAATAGGTATTTTCTATACTGCACACAGTAGGTGCTCTAGAAAGATTTTGGCTGAATGGTTTGAATTGTGGATTTTAAATTCCTCTGCAAATAATATGGCACCAGGGGAAGAGACTTAACTATAAAGAGGGTTCTATGTCGGCATCTGATCCTTTCCCATTTGGATCTGAAGTCAGAGGAATCAGTCTTTCACTTACTATATGTGGGGCCATGGGCAAAGCCCTGAAGCTTCCACAGTCTCAGTTTCCTCATCTGTTAAACCAGATGGCCTTTGAGCTCTTCCTCCCACCCAACTCTTGACCTGGGACCCTATGAAAGCCACTTCTTGGCTTGAGTTTGGGAGATGCCCAGTGTTGACTGAGGCACGAGTGCCCTCTGCTGCCCAAGCCTTCCCCCTGCAACTTCTAAACATTTCAAACTACACAAGACATGGCAGTGAGACTGACTCATCTGTTGAATGGGGAGCATCCTCCACAGGGCTCGGGTACAATTTTTTGCCTCCTTCAGTCCTGGCTCTCACATCTAATAATAACAGTCACATCGATAGATGGATATATATCTACCTCACTGGAGTCTTATGACAACTGTATGAGATGGGCATTACAAGTATCTATTGTGATCCCCATTTTACAGATGAGAAAACTGAGGCAAAAAGAAGAGTCTGATTTCAGGAGTTTTCCTGAGACTAGGACCAGAACTCTATCCACTCCATCATCTAAGCTGTCTCATGAGTTGCCAAGTTCCTCTAAGTGTGAAAGGTGGGGTTTGAACCCAGTCTCTTTCCTAGTACACTGACTTCTTCCCTGTTGCCTACAAACCTACGCACATAGAAAACCCTCAACTAGATCATCCCGGCTAGCTCTTGTCACATAACTCTCTTCTCTTTTGTGCCTAAACTCTTGGGGGAAAGCCATAGAAACCTACTACTTCTTTCTTTTTTCTTAAGCAATAGGGAGTAAGTGATTTGTCCAGGGTCACACAGCTAGTAAGTGTCAGAGGCCAGGTTTGATTTTAAGTTCTCTTGACTACAGAGCCAGTGCTCTACCCTCTGCACCACCTAGCTGTGCCTCCTCTTATTCTCTTCTACAATCATTGTGGTTTGGCTATTGACTTCATTGTTCAACTGCAAAGTTACTAAGGATCTCTTTGTTGCTAGTCTGAAAGACCCGTCTCCATCCTCTTTCTTTGATCTGTGCAGTCTTTGACAGGGTTGGTTGATCACCTTCTTTTCTGAGATATTCTCTTCTCTCTAGGTTTTAGTGATTCTTTTTTTCCCCTCCCATTTCTTTTCCTATCAGTTGAACTGAGGTTCCTCAATCTCTTTTGTTGCTTCTTCCTCCAGATTATGGCTCCGGCGGTTGGCACTGTCCTGGGACCTCTTCTCTTTTCTCTTTTGGGAGTCTGTTTGAGTGGTTTCCATGTATTCATTTATCAGTTCAATGGCAATGATTCCCAGATCTATGTATTCACCCTACAGATACATGTCACCAACTGTCTCCTGAACTTCTCAAGCCACTGGGCTTCCAAGATGTCCCAGAGGCTTCCAAAACTGAATTCATTATCTTTCCTCCAAAACTCTCCCCTCTTCTACATTCTCCATTACTGTTGAAGGCCCCTTTTCCATCTCAGTCACCCTTGGCTCACAACCTCAACGTAAATCTTGAGTTCTCAGTTTCAAACACCTCACATATAATAGCAACAATGATGATCATGATAATCAGAATTACCATACAGATAGCTCTATTCATATATTTGCATATGGAATATAAAATACTTTATAATTTGCATATATTATATAGTATGTAGACTATTTTAAAATGTTATTTCATCTGCTTTTCACAAAGAGCCAAGAAGGTAGATGGTATCATTATTCCCATTTTACTAAAGAGAATATTTAGGCAAGTAGAAGTTGAGTTTTCCAGGTCACACAGGGAGTATCTCAGGCAGAATTTGAACTCAGATCATGCTGATTCCTCAGTCTACTCCTCTATCCACTATGCCACCTACCTGCTATATATCCAATAAACTGTCATATCTGGTAATTTCTATTTTCATAACATCACTCCTTTATTTCATTGTTCTACTCACACAGCCACCACCTTGGTTAAAGCCCTAATCATCTTTCACCTGAATTAATCATTAGTCTTCTATTTGGTCACCTTGTCTCCAGTCTCTCCCTACTTCAATCTGTTCTCCACACTGCTGCCATGGTTTTATTCAAGTGTAGTTTATACACTTTCTTTAGGACCACCACTGGCTCCCTATTATTTCCTGCTGAAATGTAACGCTTTTGTTTGGCATGTCAAGTTCTTTATAACTTGGGCTTCTCAATGGCGCAGTGGATAGAACGTGGACTCTGAAGTCCAGAAACTGAGTTCAAATCCATCCTCAGACACTTACAGGCCTTGAGACCCTGGACAAGCTGCTTAACCCTGATTGTCATACATCCAGGGTCATCTTCAGTTTTCCTGATTCGCATCTGGCCACTGAACCCAAATGACTCTGGGGGAGAAAGTGAGGCTGGTGACTTAACACAGCCCCCCCCCCCATTCAAATCCAATTCACGTATTTGCCATGGTATTACCTCCCTGATGTCATGGTCTTCAAAAAATGAAGGCCAAACATCATCAACACGGCCTCCTGCTAACTTTCCAGGCTTTGTAGTTGTATAATTGCTTTTACTTTCTCTCCCATCTACCTCCTCTATGACTGGTATACTCCCAACTCTTATTTCCTTACCTTTGTAGTCACTCCCTGTCTCCCACACCTGGAATTCCTTCCCTTCTCACCTCAGACTTTTAGCTTCCTTGGCTTCTGGCAAGACAGCTCAAATCTCACCTCCCTCAGGCCTTTCCAGATGCCTTCCCCTTCTATCTACCTGGACCTTAGGGAAGTGATTGTTTTCATGTTGTCTACTCCATTAGATTTCAAGTTCCTTGAGGGAAGGGCTATTTTCTGCCTTTATTTCTATCTGTAGCGTATCAAATCCATTCAATTATTCTTTTTTTTTTAGGTTTTTGCAAGGCAAATGGGGTTAAGTGGCTTGCCCACGGCCACACAACTAGGTGATTATTAAGTGTCTGAGACCGAATTTGAACCCAGGTACTCCTGACTCCAGGGCTGGTTTAACCACTGTGCCACCTAGCCGCCCCATCAATTATTCTTTCGATAAACATTTATTAGGCACCTACTAGGTGTCCAGCACATAGTTGATTCATTGACGGATTATTATACAGTACAGTCCAATACTCAGGTCACTGGCCTCTGGTTCCAGGCATAGTCTTCTGCAAGGTTTTTCAAATCCAGCCCTGATGATGGGTATATAAAGATTAAAAGTCAAGTCCCCACAAGGGCACCAAATCTGGGGCTTGGATGAGTTTGTTTGTAATGCAAGTAACATTTTCTCTTCATGCCTTCTCATCTCAGATGCTGTTTCTGGCTTTCTTTGACTCCTCCATTGTACATTTACCAATCAAGTCTTCTTTGGGTTATTCCAATAGCTCGGAGGCACTATAATCCTAATTGATTGGTCCAATTCTTGTAGTCTTCTCATAAGAATGTCTTTGTAACTGTAGCCCTTACCCTAAGATCTTGTACATAATGGACATTTAATAAATGTTTGTTGAATCAAATTAGAAAGCTATCGGGCCAACATCCTTTTTCCAATAGCATGTCTTCCATGAAAGAGATGATCTCTTTTATAGTACCTTCTTATGAGCTAGTCTTCAAGGTTAACTCCCTGTATTCTAATTATAGCCACCACGTGCTTTCCCATAGCACTTTGGGTGACCTGTAACTTTGACTCATGGACCAGATTTGGAGTGAGACAGTATTGTAGCATCAGAACACAATCCAGGCTCTTCCAGCAGTGAGATGCTGAAGATTGATGAAAACACCATACACTTTCCCCAAAATGATTTCCTCTAACCTTCTTCCTAATCGTATTTGGGCTCTCAGCTCACTCTTGAAGCACCCATCCTTATTGTTCAGGAGGATGCAGATTTAAATGACTGCCCATTCAGTTGCACACCTACACCAAGGGAAAAAAACGCTTTTTTCCCCCTTCGACTTTTGTTTCTCCTACACGGATTGATAGATAAATCTCTTTTGTACTGCCATGAATTTCTGTGTATACTATCATGAGAGTATAGGCAGCTAGATGGCACAATGAGTAGAGCGCCAGTCCTTTAGTTAGGAGAACCCGAGTTCAAATTTGACCTCAACACTAGCTGTGTGACCTTGGCCAAGTCACTTAACTCTGAATGCCTGGCCTCCAGGGCCATCTCCAGCTGTCCTGATTCATATCTGGTCATCAAACCCAGACGGCTCTAGAGGAAAAAGTGGGGCTGATGATTTAGCACAATACCCCCTTACTCAAATTCAATTCATGAGTTTGTTATGGTATCATCTCCCTGAAGTCTTGGAATTCTTTGAAAATGAAGGACAAACATTATCATTATCATCAGGGTTCAGTGGATCCATATTAGTACAGTGTCATCTGTATAAATAGGAGTATTTAGAGTCTCCTTTTTTGGTTAGTTTTTGTAAGGCAATAGGGTTAAAGTGACTTGCCCAAGGTCACACAGCTAGGTAATTATTAAGTGTCTGAGGCCAGATTTGAACTCAGGTCTTCTTGATTCCAGGGCCAGAGCTCTATCCACTGTGCCACTTAGCTGCCCCAAGTCTCTCTGTCTCTCTCTCTCTCTCTCTCTCTCTCTCTCTCTCTCTCTGCTGTTCAGTCTTTTTTTCATTCATGATCGACTTTTTTTACCCCATTTGGGATACTCTTGACGGAGAAACTGCAGTAGTTTGTCATTTCCTTCTCCAGCTCATTTTCCAGATAAAGAAACTACGGCCTGTAAGATTAAGTGACTTGCCCAGTCTGAGGCTGGATTTGAACTCAGAAGCTGACCCCAAGGGCATCATTTTCTCCATTTCACCATCTAGCTCCCCTTAGAATCTTAGAGAATCCTGGTTTCATCTGGGTTCTGTATAGGATATCTTCCAGGACACTGGTAAACATTAGGATAGCCACCTCAGTTTTCAGCCTTGACTGATGTTAAAACCCAGTGGACTAAAGAACAAGGTTTTCATAGCTGCACCTCTCTTAAATTTTACTATATTTGTGGGAGGAATCTTGCCTGAAGGCTACATTTTGTTTTTAGTGGGTTACATTCTTATTTGAAAAACCCAACAAAAAAGAGACAGTGTAGCAGCATTGGGACCACAAAGATTAAGAATTTTCTTGATGGGGTGGCTAGGTGGTGTAGTGGATAAAGCACTGGCCTTGGAGTCAGGAGTACCTGGCTTCAAATCCGATCTCAGACACTTAATAATTACCTAGCTGTGTGGCCTTGGGCAAGCCACTTAACCTCATTTGCCTTGCAAAAACCTAAAAAAAAGACTTAACTCAAGAGCTTCCTTGGAATCATGAAGACCTAGGCTTCAGGTCCCACCTCTGACACAAACTAGCTAGATGACCCTCTAAGACTATAAATTTTATTGCGGTTGCTAATTTGTAGCACTAGAATTTCCTACTCTATTGAAATCCCATCCCCAAAACAAATGACACAAAGGGATCTTGCTTTCTACATGTTTTCATCAATCATATGATTTTAAGGATGTGGTTTTGGGGAAAAAAATCATCTGTGAAAACTTGTCTATCCCTTTGTCCCTGACTTATGTTTTCATCAAAGATGCCTCCTCTATATAAGTCTAGACCATAAAAGTTTTCTAAAGATGAGAAGACAAACATTATGGGTCAATACTGATGACTTCCCAAGGAGCTTTTCTATGATTGGTGATGGTGGTGGGTGAAGACATGGGTAAAAGCACATTTATAATTTCCTTGTAGAATAATATCTGAAAAAAAATCATTGAAATGACAATGATCTCTTTCAGGTAATGAATTCCCTGTGTTGGAAAAGGAAGGAAGAGCCTCAAAGATCATGCCCCTTGGTATGGGCCACTGCCAATCCTAAGGCTGCAGTGGCTGTATTTTGATTCTATTCACTTGATCATTTTTCACTCTCAAACTCTCTTTCCCATCACTAGCCCATTTTTTAAAGATACTTCTTGCTTAGGGGCAGCTATGTGGTGCAGTGGAATAGGGCACCAGCCCTGGAGTCAGGAGGACCTGAGTTCAAATCTGACCTCAGACACTTAATAATGACCTAGCTGTGTGACCTTGGGCAAGTCACTTAACCCCACTGCCTTGCAAAAAAAAATCAACAAAAAAGATATCTTAATAGATACTTCTTGGTTAAAGACTGCCCTGAGCACCCCAAAGCCTGGAGGAATTGAGCTGTGGAAGAAAGATCTCATCTCAAAGCAGCAGCCACACGCACAAGCTTCACACAGGGTCAGGGGCCAGGGAGGCTAGAGTTTTGTGAGGTATGAGGATGGGTAGGAACATAGATTGAGCGAAGAAGTCACCTGAATTCTATCTAGCCCTGGACACACACACACACACATACACACGCACATACACACACACACACGCCCCCTTCCTGGCTCTCCTTATCTCCCAGATCTCCAGATTAGGGATAAAGTCCCAAGGTTTTCTACTTCAGATGCTCTAGATGGAGTAATGGAATTTCAAAATCTAAAGCTCCCATTACCTTCCCTCTCCAGTAGGCACAGGCTCTATCCCTACGATGTTGAGATCTGCATAGAGCAGGTCCAGTTTTTCCTTGGGGAAAAGTTGGGTCACCCCCAAAGGCCATCCTCCTCTGGGAAATTTCTTGTTTTCTTTGCTTCTGGGTAATGCCTGTTCTACTAGAGCTGGGAGTAGAGTATGGGAGGGGAGAGTCCTTCCCCACTCAGACACTACTGGGTCAAGTAGATAAGGGCAGGGTTAATGTGTCCAGTCTCATTGCCTCTGGAATGGTCCCTGGGTTCCCTTCTTTCTCCCCATCCAGACTGTGAGGTGTAGGAAATCCAAGGGACTGACCTGTGAGCTCAGGGAGGACGGGGGCGCTCGGGAGAGGGGTCC
This sequence comes from Macrotis lagotis, assembly GCF_037893015.1. Taxonomy (NCBI): domain Eukaryota; kingdom Metazoa; phylum Chordata; class Mammalia; order Peramelemorphia; family Peramelidae; genus Macrotis; species Macrotis lagotis. Next base: position 682,252,572 of record NC_133666.1, read on the forward strand.
GCTCTACACGGAATTCTAAAAGGAAATGTACAAAACAGCTTAGGAAGGTAGAGGGGCCTTGGGGCAGGGCCCGGCAGAGACACACACAAGGACATTCACAACAGCAAGACCAGTCCATGCACAGTGTCCAGAAGCCTAGGCAGGGGGAGGACTGCCCCCAAGCAGGCAAGGCAAGAGGAAAAAGACTGAGAGTAGCAGAGATGAGCACAGAGTTGCCACCTGCCCCCAGGCCTTAGGATGGATTTCAAAGCCCTAAGCTTAGGATCTCACTGGCCTTCAGTGAGGGAAGAATCAACTGGATATATCTTTAGCCAACAAGTCAGGAATGAAAAGCTACTTTCCCCTCCATTTGGGGGAAAGGAATCAAAGAAGACGAATAGTGAATTTCAGTTTGCAAATTTGTTCTTACAAATATATCCCAGCTCTGGGTCCAATATCCTGCTCTGGGGGAGGTGACAACACTGAATCCCTAAGACCCGGAGACAGGGGTACCATGCAGGATCACTACCATCACCACCCCTAGCATCCCAACCCAAGGACCCTTCTTCCCTAGATGGAAGACAGGGGTGTCCTTCCTCAGATATACCCTTCCTTTCAAGTTCCCAACAAGTAGGTCCCCAAACCATGCAACCCCTTATAATCCATCCAAGCTACCCTACCCTGGGGGATGGAAGAGGACTTAACCTCAGCAAGGAAGTTGGGACATGCTGGTAGAGGGCAGGGGGAGGTCAAATGAGACTTACCGGGGAACTGGTAGGTATAGCCAGGTGCAATGCCTGTGTAACTCCGGCTGGCATAGGTTGCAGCTTGGAAACCTGGATAACCTGCAGGTAAATTAGACTGAATCAGTCCCTGAATAGGCCCGCAGGATCTGGTCATTATTGGATCTGGTTGGATTAAGGTCCAGCCCAAGGAGCAGAGGCAGCATCACAGAATCTCTGAGTAGGATGAGATCTCAGAGGTTCCAGAGCTCAAACCACCTAACTGACCAGGTAATCTGGTCTCATAGTCTGAACATAAGGGAAGGGGAATCCACTTCTTCCTTAGACCTTGGGAGAGGGACCATATCCTCATTCCACTTAGAACTACATCTAACCATAAATAAGTTGGGTTTTTTTAAATCAAAACTAAATTGCCCTCTTATCACTTCTGCCTTCTGGGGCCAAACTGGACATATCTAATCCGGTATGAAAATTATAGACACCTCAGATACTGCCTCTACCTTCTTCAGTCCCTTCTTCAGATGAACTATCTTTGGTTCCTCCACTCCATCCTCAAACACAATGAACCATGTTGGATATCTCTCTCCTTAGACACTCTAGTTTAATAATATCTTTCATAAACATGAAAATATCAAGACCTGAACACAAGTCACCAAATGGGATGTGACCAGAGCCACCAATATAGAAAAGGGATGCCATCCATTCCTAGGCTCTCCAGCTAAAGGGAAGACTTGCCTAAATTGTTAATGTGTTCATGGCCATATTTGATCTCATAAAGATGAATCTGTTTTTTAAAGGTTTCTGCAAGGCAATGGGGTTACACGCCTTGCCCAAGGCCACATGGCTAGGTAATTATTAAACATCTGAGGCTGGATTTGAACTCAGGTATTCCTGACTCCAGGGCTGGTGCTCTATCCACTGCGCCACCTAGCCTCCCCCTAAGACGAAATCTTCTCGACAGCAAGTCCAGTCCTCTATTCACTTTGGTGCTATCTTGATGCCCATCAACAACAACACAGTTGTCAGAGATCAATGTTATCTACATTTATCTGGTCAAAGGCACAGTCCTGACTGTACTAATGGTCATATTTGTGGATGGTGATTTGTATTTTATTATCTTATGAAAAACAGTGAATTTCTGATGCATAATTCTAACAGGTCCTGTCTAGGATATTATAATTCTCTCATTTGACACTAGGAGGTGAAGGATATCATTACCTCCATTTTATAGATGAGGAAAGTGAGATAAATCAAAGGCAAGTGACTAGCCTAGGATCACATAGCTAGTAAAGCTCTGAGAAAGGATTTGAACTCTTCCTAATTCTTAAATTCAATTTACCAAGTCACCTTTAAAGCTTGTAATGCATCGCACAATTTTTACCAATTTCTTGCCTAATCTACATTAAGTTTAGAATGTTTTTAATGATTACCTAACAATTAATTGATTAATGATAATAATAATGAACTAAGATTTATATAGAAGAAGCTAAGCAACACAGTGGATGGAGTGCTGAGCCTGAAGCCAGGAAGACTCATCTTCCTGGATTTAAAACTGGCCTTAGACACTTCCTAACTGTATGAATCTGGCCACATCACTTAACTCTATTTGCCTTAGTTTCCTCATTTGAAAAATGAGCTAAAGAAATGGCAAACTACCATCTCTACCAATAAAACCCCAAATGGGGTCAAAAAGAGTCAGATCTGCCTGAGATCCAATAATTTTACAGATGAGGAAACTGAGGCACAGGGAGGCTGAGTGACTTACTGGAGGTCTCAAAGATATTTCAAGGACATAAGATTCTAATCAGCTTTTTCAAAAAATATTCAATAAAGGGGCGGTTAGGTGGTGCAGTGGATAGAGCACAGACTCTGGAGTCAGGAGTACCTGGGTTCAAATCCGGCCTCAGACGCTTAATAATGACCTAGCTGTGTGGCCTTGGGCAAGTCACTTAACCCCATTTGCCTTGCAAAAAGCAAGCTAAAAAAAAAATCCTAGTGGACTGGCTTTGCATCTCCAAGCTAGCCCAGTCCGTTGCCCACAGTAGGTGCTTAAGAAATCCTAGTGAATTGAACTTTTTGCTATCCTCAGTGTATCACAGCATCTGACCATAGCGGGTGTCTAGCCTATACATGTTGACTTTCTTTGCATCCCTAGACCCTAACGGCGCACAGTAATAAATGCTTGCTGATCTATTGGTGAGTGGCTTCTCTAGGATCAAAGCAGCAACCCAACCTAGTATTCCCGGGCTCTTGAGTCATCCAATTGGATGGCACTCTCTCCTAAGAAAGGAAAGTCATAAACAAGGCTAGTCCCTTCCCCCCAACCTGGGGTCTCCTACAGTTCCCTTCCTCTAGGACCCTCACAATGAAGAGGGAACAGGTGGCTTGAACTGAAGCTCTTAAGATGATCAGCAGAGGGCAGCATTGGCCCAACCCTCTATAAGACCATTTAGCTTGGGGCTAGACAGTGGATTACTGGCAGTTGGGCAGCTTGGCAGCTCTTACCCTAATGCATGATAGGAAGGGGGAGGCCAGCAAATAGAGGTCAGCCTCTGGCAGCTCTCAGGGAAAGGGACCCTGGATTTACAGTCATGCTACCTGGGTTCCAATCCCTACTGTCACTTCTCCATGTGACCCTGGACAAGTCAGCCGAGTTATATATTCCCTCTCTGAATCAAAAGGTGCCTGACCTGATGGTCTTGGAAGTGCCTCTCCAGCTCCAAATCCTCTGATCTTATGAAATCCCCCAAACCTCTTCCTGCCCAGAATTCAGAGAGTGAACATCCCCACTTACCCAACATGCCAATGCCCAGCATAAAAGCATCCATTCCATAGGGCATGACTCGGGACCTCCCCCTTGCAGAGCCTGTGGGTGACATCACCTCCTTTGGCTGGGCTTTCTTACATTCTACCTGTGATGGAAAGAGTCTGGGTCAATCCTCTCTCCAGTACTGATCTGTCAGGAGGCCCTACCTCCCACCACCAACCTCAAGGGCTACCTCTTACTTTGGCTCATGGAATTCTCTTCCCTATCACATAATACGGCCATCCCTACAGCTCCTCAAACTTGTTTCTTGATAGGTAGGTCAAGACCTGAACCTGAGACCCATAAGGGTTTTCTACATTTCTATAGGTTTGACTCGGAGCCTCTGTCCAGGCCTTTGTCCCTGACCCCGTGGTGCGTCCTGAGTGAGTGTCCTTTCAGAAGAACACCTGGCATCTCCCACTCTTAGGGGTCCTCCCACACCCCAAAAGTCAACTTGCCATCTTGTTGTTGATCTCGTGGAAGTGAATTTCACACACTTTCTCCACAATGTCTTCACTCTCAAATGTGACAAAGCCAAAGCCTAGAAGAGGGAAGCAGATAGCCCCAGGGATGGGGGAGTGACACTGAGATCAGAGCCCACATCCAGGGAAAGTGGGTATACTGTCAGGGTAGCGAGATGTTAGCAAAGTAACAGTCTGACAGGGGATACTCTAAAGACTCAACGGAAAAAAAAAAAGAATGAAAGAACCAATGAAAATCTATTAAGCATTGTGCAAGGTACTGTGTTAAGGGCTAGGAATACAAATACACAAAGCAAGGCAGGCCTTTCGAAATGCAGCCGATCCATTGCTTCTCCAGTGTCTTGACGGGACCAAAGCAGAAACCAAACTTAGGAATCCTAGGCTTGGAGGGAAACTTTGGGGAAGACAATATGGAGAGGGAAGTGTTGGCCAAAGATGGAGGTGTTTTGGGCAGGGAAGTGACAGAGTTGGAGAAGTAAAAGAACAAACCACACTGCTCAGCCTGTGATTTTTGCTTTCATGATTATCATGGTTAGAAAGGGCTTCAGAAGCCATCGTAACCCAAGAGGTCATGACCATCTCCAACAGGCGGTCAGCCAGCCTTGGAGTAATAATCCCTACCTTCTTCAAGAAGTTTTTTCCAAATTATAAAAGTTAGTATCTTCCTTCTGAAATTAGCCCTGGAAAGTTGCTTCCCTCGTTAGAATCTAAACTTCTCGAGGGCAGGGGCTGTTTCTGCCTTTCTTTGTAACCCCAGTGCTTAACACAGTGGCTGGCACATATTAATATATGTCGACTAATTGAAGACCTGAAAGGATGGGGAACTCACTCCTCCTCAAAGCAGTCCAGTGCTATTTGGGGTTGAACACAGAAAGTTACCACCCTGTTCTGTTTCCTGGACAACAGTCCCCCTTCCCAGGGGTCTGGCTGGATAAGCCAGCTTGGGCACTTCTCAGAAGGCCTCTGATGGTATCCTGAGAAGACAAGGTCCCTGGGTAAAAAGTAGCCCAAACCTAGTGGCTAATAGGGTTCAGAGGTCATAAGAGAGGATCCAGAAGGTTGAGTCATTGGAGGGGAAATGGAGTCAGTCCGTCCCCGGGGTGGCCCATCCTTGGGTTCAGATTACCAGGGACAAGGTAGAGGCCTCCACAGGCTGGAGCCATGTTGGGGAGCAAGGGCAGGGCCTGCTCCTCTCGGGTATCTGCAACCGCTCAGAGGTTTCTAGCACAGGAAACCGGGTGGACAAAAGGCCTCTGTGCTAGCAGGCCCAGGGAGAGGATGCAGATCCTGAGGGGTAGGATGTCAAGAGTAGAGATGAAAAGGCAGCTGTGACCTGGAGGCCCCTGCGATGACCATGGGGCCCCCTGACCCTAGGCCCTGAGAGGGTGGGGGAAGGGCTCAGGCCTTACCTCGGTGTCGATTGGTGGTTTTGTCAAACATTAGCATGGCATCATCCACCTGGAAGACACAGGAGCCCTTGAATATAGCTCCCCATTCCTTTCCCCCTATTCTTTCATCCTGGAGCATTTCAGATGGGTGTTTGGGCCTGGGGGTCTGGCTAGAGAATGGGTCACCCCCCCACCCACTCATTTCTCTACTTCCCTACTGGGGACCCATTCAATCCACTGGCCAGAGATGCTCAGGGGCATTGAAAGAGAGAGCCAGAAAGGGGCCCCTGGGAGCAGAGAGGAGAAGGGGGGTGGGGGAGAGAGGGCCTCATCCTTTGTAGCCGAAGGCTGGCAGCCCACTCCAACTAGACTCTGTTAGCAGGATACTTTCCTCTAATTGAGGTTTCCTCTTTGCTAGAGGCAGTAATTAGGGCAACTCCAGAGCAGAGATGAGGCTTCTGCCTCCCACTGAAAGGGGTTGGGGGGAGGGAGAGAGTAAAAGGAGGGGGGAGGGGAAGAGTCCAGGCTATCCATCCCAGTCCCAAGTTTCCATCAATAGGCCTTCCCAAGTCACCCCAAGGCAATGGTTCCTAACCTACAATCTGGGGGGGAAAACATTTTGATAACTATTTCAATAGACTTGGTTTTCCTTGTAATGCTATTTTATTCTTCTGCATTTAAAACCATTATTCTGAGAAAGGGTCCCTAGGCATCATCAGACTGAAAAAAAGGGGGCACACCACATTCATAAAATGTTAATAATCCCTGCCTTGAGACATTTCTTTCTATAATAAGGGGGTTATTTTCTCTGGCAGCCAAGTTTAGATTTTCTGGAGCCCCAATCACCCCACCCTGCCAACATCAAAATTCATAAAGAAATGAAACTCAGCTCTGAATCAGGAAAACCTGAGTTGTATTGTAACCTTCCCTATTCCCTAAAGGCAAGGGGGGGGGTCCCCATCTCCTTCTCTCACCAGGGGCTCACCAGCAATCCTCCCACATACACATTTCTTTTTCTCAAGGGTCCTGTAGCCCTCCCGCAGAGATATTTCCCCCTCTCCTCCAATACACGCATACTCATTCTAAACTGAGGAAGGACTCTATGAACATGACCCAGCTTTAGTCACAGATCGTTAATCATTCAATCCAATCATCCATCACTCCACATTTATGAAACCTGGCACAGTGCTAGATACTAGAAATACTAAGACATGAATGAAACAGCTCCTATCTGACCCCCAACACTTCCCTTCCCTCTATTGGAAAAATCCAGTACTACCCCCAGAGTTGCTAGACACATCAGCACAGAGGAACCCCCTCATCCCCAGGGAAATAAAGCGACAACCTAGACCGCAGGGACCTAAACAGACACACTGGTCAGTGCTTTTCTCCCCCAGGACACCATCTTGTAGTCTAATCCCAACACCAGCCAGGGAATCAGGCCCAGGGTATGAACAGGAATCAGTTTTAAGAACTGAGAGGTCCCTTAGGGTGACCTCCTTGGTTCTGCAGAAGCAGCAATTGAGGTGATTAAGGTTGCCCATTCAGTTAGTGGTAGACTACCCTCTCCAAAAAAAGGAAAAAGGCAAAACCAACTAAAATGTTTTTAAAGGCTTGGTGGCCAGTAGAATCCTTACTTGAATCACAGATTTCAAAACTAGAAAATGTAGTCCAACTGTGCTCATTTTTACAGATGAGGAAACTGAGGCACCTAACTAGAGGGTAGTATAACCCTGATTCAAATTCCAAACCCCCTGCCAGGCTCCCCAGGACCAAGAGGAGCTGTTGATTAGGACTTGGCTGGATTAGATGACTTCTGACATGATATCCAAATAGAGAAATTTGATGATTTTGTTTCTCCAAGTAATCAGCACCGCTGTCGTCTAATCAATACCGCTTTTCAATCTTGCCTCTGTTTCTTTTCTCTTCTCTATTTTCTTCTACTTTCTGTCTCTGTCTCTCTCTCCAGAAGACCCTTTGGGTCTTGATTATAGGGAGATAACAATAGCTATTTTTCTTTTAAGGTTTTTGCAAGGCAATAGAGTTAAGTGACTTTCCCAAGGCCACCCAGCTAGGTCATTATTAAGACCAGGTACTCCTGACTCCACGTATCCACTTCGAAGCTCCTAACAATAGCTATTACCTACCTATTGATCTTTAAGAGATTATCACTAATTTGGGGAAGGTCAAGTATAGAAAAGGGTGATTTAAGGAAGAACCTATAATCCAACCTCTCTTTTTCATTCAATTCAGTTCATCAGCTTTTAAGAACTCAGTGGGGGGTAGCTAGGTGGATAAAGCACCGGCCCTGGAGTCAGGAGTACCTGAGTTCAAATCCAGTCTCAGACACTTAATAATGACCTAGCTGGGTGACCTTGGGCAAGCCACTTAACCCCATTGCCTTGCAAAAAAACAAAACTCAGTGGGACAGGTCCCAGGACAGGGCTGGGGAATGGAGGACAAATGAAACAGTCCCTGGCCACAAAGAGCTATTTTTTTTTTTAGTAATTTGATACCCTTGAGACTTGCCCAAGTGTCCAACAGGGATATTTTTTTTTAATGTTGTTTTTGAGAGGCAATGGAGATGACTTGCCCAAAGTCACACAGCTAGTAAACAGCAAGTGAATGAGGCTGGATTTGAATTTAGGTCTTCCTAGAGCTCCCAAGACTTGTGCTCTATCCACTATGCCACCATCCAACAGGGATTGGAACCAGGATTCTAACAAAGGTTTTCTATCTCCAAATCTAATGACCTTTCTACTTGCTACTTCACAAATCCCCCAACAGTAAAGGGTCTCCTAGCTGTGTGAACCTGGGTAAGTCACTTAACTCTGCTCACACCCAGGGCTCTCTCCAGTCTTCCTGCTTCATATCTGGCCACTGGACCCAGATGGCTCTGGAGAAAGCTGAGGCTGGTGACTTGCACAGCATCTCATCACTCAAATCCAATCCACTGCTTGTCATGGCATGGCCTCCCTGATGTCAGGGTCTTCTTTGAAATAACTAAGGACAATCATTTTGGAGGGATAAAGAGCCAGGTTTGAAACCCATCTCCGTCCAACTGCCCTGATCTCCTAGGTTGGAGCCCTGGCTTTCCAATGTTTTCTTCTGTGATCCTAGGCAAGTCACCACTTGGAGTCTCCTCTATAACTGAGGGTTTTGGAACAGCTGACCAATTCTAAATCTCTCATCCTATAATCTCTCTTTTGCCTCGGTTTCCTCCCCAGTAAGAGAGGGTTGGGATAGATGACCTCTAAACTCTCCTCCATTGCTCCCCTGAGTCTCTTTCTTCCTCTGTCAGAAGAGAGGCTGATCTTTGGTTGTTTCTCCCAGGGGCAGGCCAGGACCCAACTCAGGAGATGGGGTTCAGGGGAATCTCTCTCCTGCCTCAGTTTCCTCCCCAGTTAGGAGAGGGTTGGCATAGATGATTCCCCCGGGGTCTCAGCTTCTCCCTCTGTCAAGGTGCTGATCTTTGGTTGTTTCTCCCAGGGGCAGGCCAGGACCCAACTCAGGAGATGGGGTTCAGGGGAATCTCTCTCCTGCCTCAGTTTCCTCCCCAGTAAGGAGAGGGTTGGCATAGATGATTCCCCCGGGGTCTCAGCTTCTCCCTCTGTCAAGGTGCTGATCTTTGGTTGTTTCTCCCAGGGGCAGGCCAGGACCCAGGCCGGGAAGTGGGGTGGGGGGGTGGGAGGAGGGGGTCAGGGGAAGTGGCCGGGTCAGCGGGGTGGCCTGGGGCCCAGGTCGAATTCCAAAGCCTCCCCGGGCCCCCTCCCCTCCCCCTCCCAGCAGGCCAGGCGAGGGGAGGCCGCGGGGGCTTCCATGGGCTTCCCAGGCAGTGTCCTTAATAGGCTCCGGTCGCCATGGGAACCGGGGGGCGGCGGGGGAGGGGCGGGCGGGCGCGCGGCCGCCAAGTCCGGCGGGCCCGGGGCCACTAAGCAAGATTGGCAGGCGTCGCCCCGCGGCCCATTGTTCCCCCCGCGGGGCCCTTGGCATCCCGGCCCCCGCCCCCCGCCCCGGCCCCCCGGGCCCGGCTCGCATGCCAGCGCCGATTTAGGGCCGAACAAAAGAGGCCGCCGCTGCCGGCTTCTCCCGGGGCCCGGTCGCCATGGCAACCCCGGCCCCGGGGGCGGGCGGCCTCCGCTCCCAGCTGCTGGATCCGATTAGCGCCAGCCCCGCCGCTCCGCGCCCAGACACAAAGACACCCCGCGGCGGGCGGCCCCCCAGGGTCACCCACCTGAAGCCCGGCCCGGGGCTCCCGCCCACCTCGACCTACCTGCTCGCCCCGGGCCACACGGTGGGGGCGCGGGGCCGGGCACAAAGAAAGGACCCGACCACCGAGGGGGGGCTTAGCATAAGGCCCCGAGGGGCCCGGAGGCTGGCCGCGCCTCCCAGGAAAGGCCAAGGACATCAAAGGGCCGGGCCAGGGAGGGCCTAAACCGGGAGGGCGGCCCTGAGGAGGGGTCTGCCAACATTCAGCTGGCAGAGCCACCTATCTGACAGATCAGGACACTGAGGCCCAGAGAAGGACTCGTCCGGGTTGGCCATCCCTTCTGGAAAAGGCCATGAGCATCAGGGCCAGAAAGGACCTTGAGGATACAGAAGGCTGCAGAACAGAATGTCAGCCCTAAAGAGGGACCCTCCAACATTCAGCGTCTGACACCATAGCTAGCAGAGCCAGAAGGGGCTCCAAACACCTATCTGACAGATCAGGACACTGAGGCCCAGAGAAGGACTTTTCCGGGTTGGCAATCCCTTCCAGAAAAGGCCATGAACATCAAAAGACCTAGGGCCTAGATTGGCACAGCCAAAGAGAACTTGAGGCTACACGGGGACACTGAGGCCTAGAGAAGGGAACAGACTTTTCCAGGTTGGGGATCCCTTCTGGAAAAGGCCATGAACATCAGGGCCAGAAAGGACCTTGAGGATACAGAAGGTTGCAAAATAGAATGTCAGCCCTAAGAAGGGACCTTTGAACATTGAATGATGCAGTAGCTGGCAGAGCCAGAAGGACACTAAGAGATCCAGTCCAGTCACCTCATTTGACAGATCAGAACACTGAGGCCTAGAGAAGGGAACTGACTTTTTCAGGCTTCCCACTCCTAAACTTCTGCCCTAAGAGGAGTCCTTTCTGCTGCCCCTTAGCCAAGAAGTTTCCTTCAGGGGGATTTAGGAGGCTGACAAATGGCACCCCATTGAGGACCACTCTTGATTGTTCCTTCTTGCCCTTTTTAGGGACCCACCAAAAATTATTCAGGTATAAGCCCAAAATATCCAGTAGCTCTATTCAAATCTTGTGCATGCAGGTAAAGGAGACCTCATAGCCTTTCCTCCGACCCTTCCGTCTCCCTTTCCCAAGCCCATGGCCAAGAATCGGTAAAAGTTAGGGACTCCGTGTTTTAAGAGTTAGGACGTCCTTATGGGTCTGATCTCGAAGAAGTCTATGCTTCCTCCTGCTAGCCTAAAAACACACACATACACCACACACTCACTCATAAACACTTATTCAATTTTAAGGTGAGTTCAATTTAAATTCATCCGGAAAGAACTTCCCAGGCTCGTTTGAGAAAGTAACTGGAGATCCTGCAGGGGCTTGGAGAATTGGAATTTGGGGCCAGATTAGGAATCAAGGATGCTCTTCAGCTTTTTAGAAAGTCAGGTCAGGGGGTTCCCCACCCTTCCTGACTGAGTGGGTGGAAGAGAGCAAAGTAATGAGTATAGTTATCATCACTAGGAAATATGTGTGTGTGTGTGTGTGTGTGTGTGTGTGTGTGTGTGTGTGTGTGAGATGGGGGGTGGTAAAAGACACAACTAGCTGGACAACAACCTAGACAGGTGTCAACTCCTAAGAGGGAGAGGAAAGATCACATTGAACCAGCCACAAGGCAATAGCAAAAGAAAACATGGGAGAAGATAAACAAGAGAAAAAGCATCGAGGAAGGACCAGTAATGGGAACAGCTATTGTGTGATATTCTCTCCCCAGGGAGATGTCCAGAGTTGGAGGCACAAAGAAACTGGCCTAGATCCCAAAGGGGCCCCTGCCCCTGGGAGGGGTGTGTGTGAGACAGGGATAAATACCTGGACCCTGCCTGGCTGGGGACTTTTCCATTCCTATTTCTAACAGAAATAATATTAACACGGTGGGGTCTCACCAGTCAGCTTAACAAATATTTCTTGAGGGTCTATACTGCCTGGTATCTCTACCCTTTCTCAACCAGAGCGCTATTGCCCTGGATGGCTAATGAGGATCTACTTCCTTTAGCTTTGAACCCCCTCCTCTTCCCCCAGTGACAAACCCTTTCAAAGTCCCTCACCCCAAGCATTCAGACCCACCTTCCCAAACTGCTCAAAATACTGCTTCACGTCTTCCACTGTGGTGTTCACCGACAGCCCCCCTACAAAGATCTTCTTGGTCCGAGTCACCATCTGTTAGGGGGAGGGGACAGGGAAGTGGGCATCTGAGTCGTTCAGCCCAGAGCCAGCAGCAGGGGTTGGCCCCCCTGCAGGCACAGCAGCTGACATTCAATAGATGGTCCCAGGCCACAGCATGCACCCTTGCCTCCCCCCCCAAAAAAAAAATTCACTTCAAGGCAGCTGCATATCCCAGTAGGCCTCAACTCTTTTCTTCCTTTCCTGTACCCGCCTAACGAACCGTCTCAGATGCTTTGCTCTCCCTGGCTTCCCTCACGGCTCCCAATTACCAGACCGGTATCCTCTCTTATAGAAGCCCAGCCCTGGAGGTTGCATCCTGAAGCTGCGTCCCACGGGGGTCTCACCAAGGAGATGGTCTATACCTAGGCCTACCAGAAAATTCTGAAATGGGAATATCCCTGTACCCACCACTGCCACTTCGGGGAGGGGGGGCCAAGACCCCTCTCAACATCCCCTCTCCACCAGACCCTCCCACGTTTCTCTCAGCCACCAACCTCTGGCAGCCCCTTGGCCCCAGGCCTGCTTCGGGAAGAACACATGGTCTTAATTACTCCAGAAGCCCATGGCTAATCCAAGACGGTTGCCAGCCAGTCCGAACTCTAAAGCACCTTCTGTCACTGAACTACTTAATGGAATTAACCCAATTCTGACCATGTGCTTGCTTCCTGGTGTGGCTAACCCGAGATACCTGCTCACTAACTGTTTTGAGTTTCTGGGCCTGCTCCCCTCCCAGACCAGTTCCTGGCCTGCTTCCAAAATTGCCCCCTTCTTTTTTCAGAGTGGAGCCTTCTCCCTGGCTCTCAAGGTATACTGGCTCCTAATGCAAACCCCCAAAATTAAAAAAGGGAGAAACTGGTGTTTCCAGAGAGGGTGTGACTTGCTCCAAGGTCACACAGAGAATTGCTAGTGTAGATACATATATGTAAATATATAAAATCACATATGTGTATATATATACATATATATATACACTCCTATATATAATTGGAATAAATATATATTTAAACATAAATATAAATAACTGGACTCAAAGTCAAGAATTTAGCTCAATTACTATCATGAGACCTCTAGTCTCAACCCACAAGTATTGCAAAGACTATAGAAGTCCTTAGAGGCCCTAGGAAAGGGAGGGATGATATAGGAGGGCATGGATGAATGGGGGCATGTGCTATTTCTTAATTCAAAAAAAGTTTTAAAAATAATTTCTTCCCAAAATATTAACCATCAATCCAATCAATTAATAGCAATTCCAAATTATTTACATTTTCATGAATGGGGGAAAATTATCAACCCATAAGGGTGTTCTTGCTCATATTCTATTTTTCATCTTTTATAGGTAGAGATTTTGAGGTTCTGTGCTTGTCAAGTCCAGAATTCCACATTTTCCCATTACCATCCTTATTCAAGACAGAAGGTTCTAGCTTCACCAACTCAGAAATCAGATTTTTACCCCCAACCCATCTCCTAATTCAGAACAATTCACCAGAGGCCCAGTGGAATGAGGACACCTGGGAACCGGGCCAAATTCACCTGAGTTGAAAGACAACAGGTGACAAGGTGTCTGGGACCCAGAAAGGGGTGGGATTCATTACTAGACTTCAGGCTACTCCTCTGCTTCATTCTTCTTTCTCCTAAGTCCTAACCAGAAAGATCAGTGGCATATACCTATACCCTATAGTCCAGAAAGCTCAGACTTGGGGTTCAATTGAGTCATACCTTTATCTACTAGTAATATTAAACACAAAACTCTCCAACCCCCAAAGTTACCTCATATCTGTCCTCCTTCTTACAATATAAATTTTTGAAGGCAGGGAAGGTTTGATATTTTTCTTTGGATCCCTAGCACCTTTCTTATTTATTCATTGATCCTAGACCTCAGTTTCCCACAAAGTATGGGCTTCTTCCATCAATCAAGCAAAGAATCTAGGAGGCATGGTGCCAGGCTTCAGAGACACAATACCAAAAGTGAGTCCCTCTTCTAATCCCCAAGCTTATTAGAACTCCATGGCACAATTTTCACCTGTGGCTTTCCCCCTATGTCAGAGAAAGAACAAGAATCCTTCCCCATCATGTTGGTCCATTCTGCCACATGGTCCATCCTAAGCTCAAAGGGTCGTCGGTAAGAATTGAGAGGAAGTCATAAGAAATATTCACTCCTAAGCTAAAGGACCATGACCCCCTATATCAAGACAAGAAGAAAGCTTCTTATGTATGGGGGAGAGGGGAGAAGGGAGGTATTGTTGAGCTCTAGTAACTGTACATTGGATCTGGGGGGATGTGTTCAAAGTCATGGGCCCACCCAACTTACCTTGGGTTGTGCTCGACGAGGGAATGCAACCTTGGGATCGATCTGAAACAGAATGAGAATATGAACCATGCTTGAACGTGAGGTCTCCAAGTAAACATACTATAGATATATGCGGCCATATGTCCGGAATCCCACAGGCAATTATTTCATGCATCACACTGCCCTAGATGCTAGTGACACAATGACATTGGTGGGGGGGGGGGAGGGAATACAAGCTATAGAATTTAAGCTTCTTGAGGGCAGGGACTATTTCCATTTGGGATTTTTGTTATCTCCAGTAACAAGTATGTAATGCTTTGGACATAATGGGTATTGGAAAAATATTGTCAATGAATGAATTATAAACCCTCTGGGAGGTAGCTGGTGATTCAGAGGGTATAGAGCTGCATCTGGAGCCAAAAAGACCGAAGTTACACTTAACAAATGTTTGCCTCAGTTTCCCTAACTGTAAGCTAGGGATAATTAATAACTCCGACTTCCAAGGTTATTGTGAGGAAAAATGAGATAATATTTGTAGTGTTTAGACAGTAACCAAGTAGGCTCTATGTAAATAATTCCCTTCCCCTAGCATGTCCCTCAGCCCCCTGGCTCTTTTGCTTTGAAGTATAATTCTACATTACACAGTCAATGCCTCTCCCCAGGCTTTCCCAATTCTACCTACAAACTTTCTGAGGACATGTCCACTTATTGCCCTGAGAAACCAACTACTATCCAAAATCTACTGCCTCAAATTTGATTTGGATGCCCCAAAAGAAAGCTTATTGGAGATTTCTAGGCATAGGCCTGGGAGCTGCCAGAGAATCTAGATTTCCTCCAAGTGGAGCTTAGCTCTCAATCCCACAGCCTTCAGTCCTGTTGAGCTATGGACGACTTTAACAGAATCAGTCACCTCTCAGATTTGTGCCTGGATAGGTGCAGTCAATTCTGGGGTTATATCCTAATTCAGCATAACCAGGACAAGAGAACACTCAAGGGAGGCCTAGCCCAGGCAGTATGGGGAAAGGAAGGGATTCACTTTATACACTTCTCTTTGGAATTCGTTTCTGAACACTATCTCCAGCCCTGGCACCACCTTTCAAAGCTGCTGATGGACATTGAAGGCCAATGAGTACGATACAGAATGAGGCAGCAGAGATAATGTAGCAAGGGGGCCCTCAGCAAAGGACTCTGCCTCTATTCCCTAACACAAAGAAGGAGGAGGGGTAGGTAGACAGCCCTTCGTCACTTTAAAATTCATAACTCATCTCCTCACATTATCCAGCCACAGGAAAGACTTCTTGCTCACACAGTCTAGACTTAGAAAACTCATTCCTCCCCAGCTAGAAACTTTCAGGCCCTGCAGAGAAGCCTGCCCAGAGATCACAGACTCTAGGGGCAGAACAGACTTTAGAGATCATCTGGTCCAACTTCCTCATTTTACAGATGAGGAAACTGAGGTCCACTGAGGGGGAAATGACCACTCAGAAAGGAACAGAGCTAGCATTTGAACCCAGATCCTCTGACTCCAGATCTGATTCTTTCCACCATCCTTCTCAACACAGGAGTCATCCATTCTCTTCCTACCTCCTACCCCCTGAAAGCAGATGCTTGGATGACCCATCTGGCAGCATTCCCACTAGCCCACTGGCCCAACTGGTCCCCAGGAAAAATGACAGCTGCCCACTTCCCCTCACTAGTATTGTGATTTCCAGCCTGGTTTTTCTCTGCCTCTCCTACTCCCTCCACCCCCACCCCAATCTCTCCCTCATCTATTCACTTGTCTGCCAGAACCAAAGGTTTACTGCCTAGATGTCCGGCTGGTACACCAACACACACACACACACACACACACAGACACACACAGACACACAGACACACACACACACACACACACACAGACAAAAACTACTTGGGAGAGTCACCCCTCTGGTACCATATACAAGCCCTTGAGCAGTCACAGATTCACAGACCTACTAAATACACACTCAGACACAACTCCACACCCCCTCTGACTCAGAACCCAGCAAACTAAATAAATTCAACAAGTAAATAAAAAGTGAAAGTCAGAACCCAAAATAAACTCCAGAGTAAACCTCTTCTCCCATCCCTTCCCCACAGCCTGAGGTCTCCAAACCAGGAGCAACTTGCCCTTCCTGTATCTCCCAGGGAGAGCCCTCTCATCCCCTTTCACCCCCTCTTGGCTCCCTAGGCCCGTGGCCACCCCCAAAACTCTGGCTTCCTGAATCATGTCGAAAGCTTCAGTGCATTTTGAGGACAGGGGACCGTAGGAGAGCAGGAGGCCCATGGAAGATAATAAGCAAAAACAATGACCCACTGTCTGTCCACTCCCAGCCCATGTCATTCAGACGCTGCCAAGAAGATGCCTTCGGAGCCCGCAAAGTTGTGGCCTGGCCCCATTTTCTCATTACTCTGAGAGGGAGCCACTGGGTAGAGATAACAGGAGTACTGGGGCTGGAGGGGACAGATGGTAATTTAACAAATTCTTCTGCACAACTAGTCATTGTTATAGGTAAACAGGAGCCAGTGGCTGACCCAAGCAGGGAGGCCCAGGGCTGGGGAAGTGGTGAGAGTGTGGGGGAGTAGGGGGAGAAAGCTCTAGAAGAGATCTCACTGTCCTGTCCTATCGACAGACAACTTCCACAACCTCCCTCAACACCCTTTCCCACCCCCCCATACTCTGCTACCGCCATAGGGGGCAACCCTAGGGCCAGGTTACCATCATCCACGTGCCCCTCAGCAGATCCAGGCCAGCAGGTCAACTAGACACTGGCAGAATGTTCCAGAAGTTTGACTTTTAAACAAAAAAGACCATGAGCCCCAGGTCCCAGGAGCCGGAGAGGCCTTCTCCCATGGGAGGTGATGGGCCTGGCTTTTGGTTCCACATAACCTATCACCTTGAGCCTAGGGTGGCTTTCCATAAACTCACCAAGAGTCTGAAGTCTCCAGACAAAGGGAGGAGGCCCGTTGGCCCAAAGTGGGGGGGAGAGGGGAATTCGAATTCAGCCTCATCACCCAGGGCCAAGAGGGGTTCAAGGAGGGAAACTGAGCAGAATGGGGCAGGTCTCATCTGAGCCAAATACTAGTTAGTAGGAGCCAGAGAGGTGCCACAGGGGAGGTCATTACCATCCTGACTCATCAGGGCTGGGCCCAGGGGGGAGGGTCCATCGAGTCTGACCCTAACCCCACCCGAGCTGCCTCCCCCCAACTCCACCCTCAGTTCCTTTCTGGTTCTCTGGAAAGTCAGTTCTGTTAGGGAGAGTGGGGGGGGGCAGTGAGAAACTGACCCTGATTGGATCTCGGAGTCTCTGGTCACTTAGAGGCCCAGAAAGGCCCTGGGCAGGGGGCAGGTGGGGACACCAAAGTCCCTCCCAACCCAAGGGCACCCAAGAGTTGAGAACAGCAGGGCGACCTCCCCGGGCCCCTTTGCCCCCCCCCCCATCCCCAGCACCCCTACTCACCGTTTTGGAGTCCAGCTCGTGTCTGGACTGGGCCAGCACTTTATCCACCCCGGCTTGATCCACGAAGGTGACGAAGCCAAAGCCCCTGGTCCGAGCGGGGCGGAGATGGAGGAGAAAGGGAAGAAAGAGCGCTGGTTAGGGCAGCGGCCGGGCCGGGGGGCCGGGGTGCTGGGGCGCCTGGGGGGGGCTCACCTGGATCTCTTGGTCAGCGGGTCCCTCATCACCAGGCACTCCTTGACTTCCCCGAACTGGCCGAAGTACTCGCGCAGGCCCTCTGCAACCACACACCCGGCTTCGGACCAGCCCGGGGCCCCGGGACCCCCAACCCGCCCCCCCCCCCCGCCCCGGCCCTCTCCCCTACCCGGGCCCGGGGCCCCGGCGTGGCTCCGGAGATCCGGCGGCGGCGGGAGCCGGGGCCGCGGGGCCCTGGGGCTCCGGGCTCCCGCGGGGTTCCGACCCGGCCCCCGCCGCCGCCGCCGGGTTACAAAAGTTTGAGCCGCAGGTGCGAGGGCCGGCGCCCGGGCGGAGTCTGCGCGGCCCGCCCCGCGCGCTGGAGCCTGAGCCCCCCCCACCCCACCCCCGGCCGCTCCGGGGCCCAGCTGCCCGGCGCGGGGTTCCCCGCCCCCCCCGCCCCCCCAGCCCGGCCCCGGCGGACGCCCCCGCGGGCTCCCTCGGGGTCTCGGCGCGCTGAAGCGGGGGGCGGGCTCGGGGGGGGGGTCCCGGTCCCCCGGGGTGGGGGTCCCCGTGGCGCCCGAGGGGGGAGGTCCCGGGGCGCGCGGGAGCGGGGGGCGGCCGTCCGCCCCGTCCAGGCGGGGGTCCCTCCCGCGCCCCCCCCGCGGCCGCGCCCCCCCCGCGCCCCGCTCACCCTGCGTGGTCTGCCAGCTGAGTCCCCCGATGAACATCTTGCTGCGGGAGGAGGGGGAGAGACACAAAGAGCCCGAGTGAGCGGGGGCCGGGCGCGGGGCCGGGGGCGCGGGGCGCGGGGCGCGGGGAGGCCCGGCCGGCCCCGGCCTCGGCCATGTTGGCGGTGGCGGGGGAGGCCGGGGGCGCGGGCCGGGCCGTACCAGGGGTCGTGCGGCGAGTCCGGGGCGGCGAGGCCGGGCTGGGGCGCGTCTGGCTCCATGGGGACCCGCGGCGGCGGCGGGGCGAGGGCGGCGGCGGCGGCGGGGGCGCTCGGCGCGGGCCGGAGGAGCGGAGCGGCGGCGGCGGCGGCGGCGGAGGGGGCCGGACGGACAGGCCATGCTGCCCCCTCCCCCGACCCCGCTCGGGCGGGCGGGCGGGGACGGGAGGGGAGGGCCCGGCCGGGGCCAACCTGCCGGCTCCTCCCCCCGGCGCCCCGCGCGCATAAAGCAGCCCCGCGCCGGCCTCCCTCCCGGCTGCCAGCCGCGGCCCGGGGGGCGGGGGGCGGCCCCCCTCGCCTGGCCGGTGTGTGTGTGTGGGGAGAGACTTTGCTGCCCCCCCCCGCCTCTTTGCCAGGTGGCCGAGGTCCCCCCCCCCGGTGCCGTGAGTGGCCCCCGGGAGGAGCACCCACAAACGCACCCCCCGATGCTGGGTAAGAGGCTAGAAACACCCCCAGCCACACGGATACACTCCGTCCGGGTCCCCCCCCCAAAAGAGGAGAGTGACAATACCAAGGGAGTCCTGGATTATTGGAACCCCCCTCCCCGAAAGCCAGCCCTCCAGGAGTTCCCTCCTGTTTGGAGACCCGCACCCATTCCCGGAGTCAGGACACTCCTTCCTCCCCCTCAGCCGCTGCCCCTGCCCCATTTCTGAGGCTGGGGCCGGCAGGGAAAGGGTTAAAACCCAGGCCACTTAGGTAGGTGGGGAGGGTCCAGGTTCCTAGCCCCGGAGCTGCCACCACCTGGTGAGGAGGAGGATGCCCGGCCCAGAAGTCCTTCCTGCCAAACTCCCTTTGGGCTGGCATTGTCCTCCAACCTCGCCAGGAACCCAGAGTGAACTGGGGCTCATTGTAACTCGAGTTAGGAAGCCAGAAACCGTCTGTGCAGAGAAGCAGGAGCCTGGACCTGGTTCTCCACCCAGCCACTACCTTGGACAAGTCCATGTCCCAGGAGCCTCTGGGGCCTGAGCTATGAAATCGAGGGTCCTCGGGTCCGGGCACTCCAAGTGAAGGGAATGGACAGGTTGAAAGGCACAGAGGTCTGGCTTTGGCCAGAGGCTCAAGGGACGAAAGTCCCTGCCCTCCGGAAGCTTCCATTCTTCTGGCTCCACTGTTCTGACCCACCTCAGTGGAACAAGAAGGTGACCCATTTCCTGCCCAAGTTGCCTTTTTTTTTTTCCCTCTTCCCCTCCTAGCCTTCTCATTATCAACCATCCTGAAAAACATACTCACCAGCTGGGACTCAGTCATAATCCCTTGATGCTAGGTTGCTTTGTTAACCCTTTTCTTGCTGTCAAGCTGAAATGCCCCGCCCCTCCTTTCCCTCCTTTCCCTCCTCTTAGGATTCCTAGCTTCAGATGGGAGACCACTCCACCCCAACTCCTTTGCAACCCCCTTATGGAATTACAGGTCAGTTTTCCCCAGGAGAAGATAAACTCCTCGAAGACAGAAATGGCATTTCTTTGTATATTCCAGTGTCTGATGGGATCAGATGCCTGATTTTCTTTGGATCTGAGCACCTAACATAATGTCTGACACACAGATGTTGCTTAACAAATGATTCCTGGATGGTTTTGAACCTGGGAATCTCTGGCCTCAGCTCATTCTATTCCCCTTGGCACACTCAATATTCCAGCCAAATTGGATGGCTGCCAACGGTTACCATTCTCCCCAGTAGCCAAGCCTTTGCCCTGACCACAACTTCCTCCCACCCAGGTTTAAAGGTTTCAAAGCCATTTACAAGAACTATCTCATTGAAGGCTCACAATGAGCCTATGAGGTAGGTACACATGCAGACATGATTATGGCCAAACTTTTAGATTAGATTAGGTGATTTTTCTCCAGAGTCACTCAGTGAATACCACAGGCAGAATTTGAATTCAAGTCTTCCAGATTCCAAGCTAAGTATCCTGATAGACTCCTAAGAGACCCCAACTTGCCAGTGTTACCCTCAATGCCCCTCTCTCTTGAGCTTTCTCCTCGGAACACACAAGTTTATTTCATCTTCTGCCTTCCATCCCAAACCAGGACAGCTAGATGAATGGAGCCCACTGACTTGGAGTCAGGAGGATGGGAGTTCAAATTCAGCCTCAGATATTTGACTCTTACTAACTGTGTGACCTTGGAACTCTGTCTCATATCCAGGGCCATCTCCAGTGGTCCTGATCCCTATCTGACTGCTGGACCAAGATGGCTCTGGAGGAGAAAATGAGGCTGGTGACTTAGCACAGCTCTCCCCACC
Organism: Macrotis lagotis; assembly: GCF_037893015.1. Taxonomy (NCBI): domain Eukaryota; kingdom Metazoa; phylum Chordata; class Mammalia; order Peramelemorphia; family Peramelidae; genus Macrotis; species Macrotis lagotis. The sequence goes on from NC_133666.1 coordinate 682,273,525, forward strand.
CCCAGTCCAATTCACATGCTTGTCATGGCATCACCTCCCTGACCTCATGGTCTTCTTCAAAAGTGAAGGATGGGGTGGCTAGGTGGCACAGTGGATGGAGCACCGGTCTTGAAGTCAGGAGTACCTGGGTTCAAATCTGACCTCAGACACTTAATAATTACCTAGCCTTGGGCAAGCCACTTAACCCCATTGCCTTGAAAAATCTAAAAAAAAAAAAAAGTGAAGGACAAACATTACCTGTAGACTCTCCCTCCTCTGGCTTCCTTTAGGACTTCATAAAGCCTTGCCTGTTCCCCACCCCCTCCCTCCAACTGCTAAGAAGAAGGAATGCTATCTCCTAAAGCCACCTTGTGTAATTCTGTAATATAACCTGCTTATTCTCATAGGTGCACATGCTGTTTCCCCCATTAGAATGTAAACTTCTTGAAGGCAAGAACTATTTAATTTTTGTCTCTTATCCCCCCCCAACACTAAATATATACGTCATTGTTCAGTCATGTCCCTGTGGACCATAATACGCCAATACTACATGTAGGATTTTCTTGGCAAAGATACTGGAGTAATTTTCCATTTCTTTCTCCAGTGAATTAAGGCAAACAGAGGTCATACAGCGAGTAAACATCTGAGGTCAAATTTGAACTCAGATCTTCCTGACTTCAGACTTTTTGCTTTATTCACTGAACAATCTAGCTGTCTCCAGTATCGTAAATACTTCCTAGGTATTGGCTGATTGATTGGTCAAGGGAGGGGAAGTGACTTGCCTAAGGTCATACACCTAGTAAACCAAAATTCTCTGTAAGTCTTCTGCTTCTGTCTGGTGGTCTGGGCCCTGAACCACTGACTCCTACTACTCCACCAGATTTCTCTTTTGTTCTTGCAGATATAGATGACTAGAATGTTTACTTACGGCCACATCCCCCCCAGCCCAAGAAAAGGTAACACCCTCTAAGGGGACGGCCATTGTTTTGTTGGTCAAGCTTTGTATCCTCCTTGCCCAGCATATGGCAGGCACTTAAAATGCTTTTGGGGATTGAATTGGCCTTGCATACCTCCTTGGAGTGCTCAGCAGGGTTAGCCTGTCACCCTGGGCGATTGAAAAAGAACTTGCCCTTTCTGGCTCTTTCATCCCTGACTCACCCACACCCACCCCTTCTCCTTCCCAGCTTACCTTGGGCTGCAGCATGGGATTTAGAAATAGTCAGGAAGAGATGGGGAGGGTAGAAAATGATTATCTCACCAAACTTGAGCAAACAAGGACAGGACTTTGGTGGGTTCTAACCTGGTGTAGAGACAGGTGACGGGCAAAGGACATCAGTACACTGACTAAATAACCAGGTATTCCCCCTAAGCTCGAGATCTTCTGCTGTCTGAGACTGGGCATTTCCCTATGCCCACCTGTAAAATGGATTGATGATATCTCCCCCACTAAGGGTCAGAGAGCAAAGTTCTTTAAGAATAACTGAAGGAAAAACATAGGGACAAGTCACAGCTATAACAGTCATACCTGGTTTCTCTTTTCCCAGATCTCTGTGTCTTCCCCTGTAAAATGGGCTCATCTAGTCCACCCCTTTCATTTCACAGATAAGGAAAGTGAGACTAGGAGAGCTCCCAACTCTATCATGAACTGTATGACTTCAGACAAATCACTTAATCTCCCTGAGTCTTAGATTCCTCATCTGTGAAATAAGGTCGAACTAAATAGCCTCCAAAGTTCTTTCCAATTCTAGATTTAGGATTCTATAAAGTGATTTGTCACACAAGTAGTAAGGAATAGAATTGGGATTCAAAGTTCTGGTTTTTCAGAGCTCTTTCCACTACACCATCTGAAAAAGCTCACTATGATGCTGGGCAAGTCATTTTCTTTTACTGGGTTTCATTTTCCTTCACAGTAAAATGAAGAGGTGGAATTAGATCCTAGAACCCCAGAATCACAATCTCAGAATTTTACAGAATCCTAGGATTCTGTGAGAAGTGCTAAGTCTGTCCTTTCTACCCCGTGACAAGAAATTGTGGGGGGGGAGGGTAAGGAGAGAATCTATATAAGTAGTTCATTCTATCATTAAGCATCTTTGACCCTTAGGAAAAGCTCCCTGACATCACAAGTCTAAAAGTGGTCTCTCCATTATTCTACTCATTGCTTTTAGTTCTGCCTTCTGGGGAACTGGCCTTTTTTTAAAGAAACATATCTCAATGTCCCCACTTTATTCTCTCTCTCTCTCTCTCTCTCTCTCTCTCTCTCTCTTTCTTTCTTTCTTTCTTTTTCTTTTCTTTCTTTCTCTTCATTTTGCTACTCTCTTACTGAAAAGAAAAGGAAAAGTCCTTGTAAAAAATATGCACAGTCAAGAAAACCCCCATCTGAAAGACGGAGGTGAGGAGAGTGAGCACTAAAGAAGAAAGCTGGTCCTTTCTCTGAATCTTCTCTTTTTTAGAGTAAACATGCCCAGTTTCTTCAATTGGTTTTGATATGTCTTATTAGGCATCCTGGGTCCACCACCTTTCTCTCAAGAAGTGAATAGTGTATTTTATCATCATCTTATATACTTGTAGTTGGCCATTGCATTAGAGTTCTTGATTATTTCAATAATCATTATATACATATACAATAATATTATATACATTGTTTTCCTGGTTCTGTTCATTCATTTTACTCTGCATCAGTTTATTATATAATGTTTCTCTGAAGCAATATACTTCCTTGTTTCTTTTGTTTATTGTAAGGCAATGGGGTTAAGTGACTTGCCCAAGGTCACACAGCTAGGTCATTATTAAGTATCTGAGGCAGAATTTGAACTCAGGTCCTCCTGACTGCAGGACCAGTGCTCTATCCATAGCTACCCCATAGTTCCTCACTTCTTAACATCATAATATTCCATTATAATCATAAACACAAATTCGTTTAGCCATTCCTCAATGGATGGGCACCCCTTTAGTTTCCTGTTCTTTATTACTATACAAAAGGAGCTGCTATAAATTATTGTGTGGGCTCCTGGCTGGTATAGGGATAGCTTAGTGACTTTGGGGGCATCCTTCCAATTGCAATGAATGGACCAGTTCACAGAGTATGTTATATTCTACTGGAATGAGAAAACATTCACAGAGATAGATACAAAAATATATACAAAGTAATTGAGACCAAGTTGGGGAGGGAGTGTGTTAACACCAGCAGAGATCATGAAAGGTCTCCTGTAGCAGTTGGCTCTTGAGCTGAACCTTGACTAGAAGTATGGGTTCTGAAAGATGGAGGTGAGGACAGGGAGAGCACTAAAGGAGAAAGCTGGTCCTTCCTGAGAATCTTCTCTTCTTTAGAGTAAACATGCCCAGTTCCTTCAACCGGCTTTGATATGGCATGGACTCAAGGTCCTTCACCATCCCGATTGCCTTCCTCTGGACACTTTCCAGCTTCTCAGTGCCCTTCTTAAACTCTGCTGCCAGAAGTGAACACAATAATCCAGCTTTGATGAGAGCCAGAAAACCTATTAGAGTGTAAGTTCCTTTAGTCGGTATCATTTTACTCGTTCCCTTTGTATCCCCCAGCTCCAGTACAGTGCCTAGCATTAGGAGGCATCTAAGAAATATTTAGCAAGAGAAGTGAGTGAATTAATTTCTGAGGGGCCCTTCCAGACTTGAGAGTCTATGAATATTGATTCACGATAGCGAGATGTACCTACAGCATTCTAATTACTATTTTTTCTATTCAACTTTGGGACAATGAAGATTGATGTTGGTAAGTATGGGCTTGAGACTTGGCTTTTTGAAATGGAAAAGAAAGAAGAAAAGAAGAAAGGGCAAGGAAGGAGAGAGAGAGAAAAGGGAAGAAAGAAGGAAGGAAGAAAAAGATAGGAAAGGAGGAAGAAACAAGGGTGGGAAGGAGGAAGGAAATAAGGAAGAAAGAAGGAAAGGGCAAAGGAAAGAAAAAATAGGAAAGAGGGAGTGAGGGAGAAAAAAAGGAAAGAAGAAAAAGGAGGGAGGGAGGGAAGAAAGAAGATTGTGAATAGTAAAGTTCTGGTATTGCATTTTAATTCTTTGGAAACTGTTAATGACTGTCGCTTCATTGCAGCATGAAAGTGAACCTGAATTCCTGGGAACTGGAAGTTCTGGAAAGATCCTTGGATATGAGGGACTGAAGATCTGTGTTCCATGGACCAGTCTAACCAAATTAGCTATGACCTTGACACAATTTTGGGTGCTGGAAAATGATTATTTTTGGCCGTAGCAGCTCTCAAAGACTCTCTAGCAAGCCAGCAAGGGGCCAGAATGCCTAAGTTAGATGAATTTCCTCTCCTTAGCAAGGCTGTGTGGTATATTGGATAGAGGGGCTGAACTCAAAAGTCAAAGACACTTGGGTTTGAATCCCCTGTCTGGACCAACATTAACGAATAGGACCATGATTAAATGGCTTCATTTTTCTACTCCGTTTCCCATCTGGAAAATGGAGATAATAATACACATCATCCCGTAGTTCACAGGATTGTTGTAAGGTTCAAACAAAATCATGTACACACATTGGTATTATCTGTATCCATTATGTGAGTATGTATCAGTATATACAGATTTCTGTGTTTATCTTGTCTCTCTCTACCCAGTATACACACCTGGAAATGTAGGCTCTTTGAGGACAGGAAAACAATGCTTAACTCATTGCCTGGAAAATAGTAAAGACTTCAGAAATGTTTGTTGATTGATTATCCTTGAAGAAAACAGAAATGCTAACTATTAACCAGATTATTGATTTAGCCAACTCTTGCTGAGTTACAGAGAATGTACGGTAAGAGAGTTTGATTTATTGCAAACATTATCTCTTCTCAACAGTTACAGTCTACCCATCCTCCTCCCTTTCTTTTAAAGTTCTAATTTATTATTTTTTTTTACTGTCTCCTCAGTATAGGGATTCCTTCCCCAAAGCAGCTCCTAGCCTCAGGTCTCATTTAATTATTGCTTCTGACATCTGCCCTGGCTCAGGCACTATGGAATTAAATAGACTGACATAGGCACAGAATTTAGCAGGCCACCCTCCTCCCCCCAACCTGCTGACTCTCCAACTTTCTCAATCTGCACGTCTAATGATAGCCACGTTGGCTTTATAAGGCAGCTCAAAAGTCAATATTTTGGGGGGAGTGTATATTGGGAATATCTGAAGTTTCCTCTATGTGTAATTAAGCATTTTCCTAGATTTGGTCAATTAACAAACCCACAAATGTCTGGCTAAAGACAAGAGGAGCTAAAAATGTGTCTCCTTTTCTCTTTCTTTTCTCTTTCTTTTTTTTTCAGTGTTTATTTCTGGAAACTGAAAATGCAGACCTGGAGAATGTAAACCACAGGTCTGTAGGCAGCCCAGGGGTAATGCCAGTCAGTTGGTGGTGGCTTCCGGTTACACTTGTGCATGTCCCGGAGAAAAGGTGTTTTTACCAGCAGTGGATGCTGTGGACTTCCTGCTGGCCCCTGGGGAGGTTGTGGAGGTGAAAGCCTAGAAGCCTCTGTCCTTTGGGTTCCTCCTCCCTCCCATGGTGGCTCTGGGTAACCTAGGGTCACAGTTTTAGGAATCTGAAAAGAAAATATCAACTATCAGAAGGAGGAAGGAAGAGGGAATTCCCCATTCCTGGGAGATGTGGGCTGGGAAGGCTGAGTTTTAGGTCAGCTCAGATCAGTTTCTGGTTGTTTTTTGGATTTTTGCAAGGCAATGGGGTTAAGTGACTTGCCCAAGGTCACACAGATAAGGTATAAAGTGTCTGAGATCAGATTTGAACTCAGGTCCTCTGGACTCCAGGACCTGGTCCTCTATCCACTGAGATAACTAATTGCCTCTCTCAGATCAATTTCAAAGTAATTTTCTGCCTTTTCTGCCTTTCAGCAGTTGGTACCATAGGAGAGTCTTCTATTAAAGTCTGGGAAGGTCAATTTAGGATGTGCAAGGTCAAGGTTGCTGGATCCATCCCTGTGTAGGTCCTCATTGAACTCTGTCTCATTCAGCCATTACAGACAGTTCCCCTATCCTTCAGTTTACCCAATGCATACCATTGGTTGCAAAAATGAATGGGGAAACTGATATCATAGTGTCTGATCTTGCTATCTCTTATACTTTATGTTTCTTCTTTTAGGATATGATTTCTCTCTCATCACATTCAATTTGGATCAATGTATACCATGGAAACAATGTAAAGACCAGCAAATTGCCTTCTGTGGGGGGGGGGGGAAGGAAGCAAGATCAGGGGAAAAATTGTAAAACTCAAAATAAATAAAATCTTTATAAAAAATGAATGAGTGGGGAAGAGCAGAGATAGTTGACTGAGAAAAATAATAGAAAGGGATTGAAACAACCCAAATCTGGAAAAGTAACTTAGAGAGCAAAGACTGATATTAGAGAGTCATAGAACTATAGAATGATAGAGTGGGTACAACGTTTAGATTCATAGAATGTCAGAGCTGTAGAGATTTGGGGACAAAAGATGTCAGAGGAGAGTGTGAAGGAAACTTAGAACAGTGGATATCAGAACTGGGAGAAACCTTAAAAAAGAGGATGTCAGAGGTAAGAGGGACTTAGAGCATAGAATGTCAGAGCCAAGTATTAGAGTATTTTATTAGAGCCTATTAATGACTATATGAATATTAGAATTAGTAAGGACCATGGGCACCATCTATTCTAACCCCTTCATTTAACAGATATGGACACAGAGGAGTGGCTTCTATAAAATCACATAAATAGTAGGTGGTAGAGCCCACACTAGAACTCAAATCTCCTGACTCAAATTATATAAGGAAGGCTCTCCAACTTCTAAGGCACTGTGATCCAGGATGCTACTGGTAGATGAAGTCTGGGATCATATTTCTCCCAGACAGTTACATATGGCTCCTGTTGACCAAAAGTATGATTCTAGAGGGTTTTTTAAGTAAAATTTTATGGATACCTTTTGTTTGTATTTCACCTAAAGGTTCCTCTGTAGTTCTCCTCCTGTCTCCATCCCTTAGAATAAAGGCTTTAAATTTTAAAAAGAAAAAAATTTGCAAAATCAATTAATAAATTTAAAAAATCTTATATTACATGCAGTGGTGTAGATACATAGACTGTTTCCTGGCCCCAGCATTTTTTTTTGCAAGTCAATGAGTTTAAGTGACTTCCCCAAGGTCCTACAGCTAGGTAATTATTAAGTGTCTCAGGCCGAATTTGAACTCAGGTCCTCTTTACTCCAGGGCCAGTGCTCTATCTATCACCACCTAGCTGCCTTAGCCCCACATCTGTAAAGGAGTTGGGGTGGTGGTCTCTTCTCTTATCTAAACTCTGGGGTCAATCATTTATTTTATTTGGTTTTTTTTGTTTTTGTTTTTTTAGATTTTTCAAGGCAATGGGGTTAAGTGGCTTGCCCAAGGCCACACAGCTAGGTAATTATTAAGTGTCTGAGACCAGATTTGAAGCCAGGTACTCCTGACTCCAAGGCCGGTGCTCTATTCACTGCACCACCTAGCTGCCCCTCAATCATTTATTTTAAACAAATTTTATTGATTTTTTTGTATCAACTAAATTTCCCTTATATTTCTAATTTCTTTCTATTTCTTATAACAAATTTTTTTAAAAAGGAGAGAAACAAATTAAGCAAAATTGATCAATACATGTAAAAATATCTGTCATTATATGCAATTTTCACATTCATGCTTCCCCTTCCCCACTTCTGCAAAAGGATTAGAGGGGAGTATTATCTGATGTCTTTAATTTTGAACTGTGCTTGTTCAAAATGCTCATTTTCAACTATATTGTGGTTGTTCTTTTCATTTTATAGTCATTTTGTATATTTTTTTCTTGACTCTGCTTACTTTGCTTTGTATCAGTTCATGCAGGTTTTCCCATGCTTCTCTTTTTTATCACATTCATCATTTCTTATGGTTCAGTAACATTCCATTATATTCATTTATCCATTCTCTGATCAATGGACATCTACCAGGTCTGTATCCCAAAGAGATGATAAAAAAGAGAAAAAACTCACAAGTTCAAAAATATTTATAACAACTCTTTCTGTGGAGACAAAGAATTGGAAATTGAGGGGCTGGGGGTCAACTGGAAAATGGCTGAACAAGTTGTGGTATATGAATGTAAGAGAATACTATTATTCTAAAAGAAATGACAAGAAGATAAATTTCAGCAAAATCGAGAAAGACTTACATAAACTGATGCTGAATGAAGTGAGCAGAACCAGGAGAATATTGTACACAGTGATAGCAACATTGTTTGATGATAAACTATGATTGACTTAGCTCTTCTCAGCAATACAATGATCTAAGATGATTTATTCCAAGAGAGTCCTGATGGAAACTGCTGTCCACATCCACACACAGTAACTGTTTAAGCCTGAATTTGAACTCAGGTCTTCTTGATTCAAGGTCCAGAATGCCTTCCACTGAGCCACCTAGCTGCCTCCTATTCCTGCTCACTTAACTCCAGATCCTATCACTTCTCAGATCTTTTTTCTTTTTTTTCTGCTTCTTCTTTCACAACACAGCTAATATGGAAACATGTTTAACAGGATTATAAATGTAAAGCCTATATCAGATTGTTTGCCATCTCAGGAAGTGAGAAAGGTAGAAAAATTTGGGATCAAAATGTTATAAAAAGTGATGTTGAGGGGCGGCTAGGTGGCGCAGTGGATAGAGCACCGGCCCTGGAGTCAGGAGGACTTGAGTTCAAATTCAGTCTCAGACATTTAATAATGACCTAGCTGTGTGGCCTTGGGCAAGCCATTTAACCCCATTTGCCTTGCAAAAACCTCAAAAGAAAAAAAAAAGCAATGTTGAAAATTATCTTGATATATCATTGGAAAAAATAAAATACTATTTAAAAAAGTCTTTTTTTTAACAAACAAACAAAAAGGGTTGCTATAAATATTTTGATACATATAGTGCCTTTCTTTATGTTAATGATATCTTTAGGGTATTTGCCTCATAGTGGATTTCTGAGTCAAAGGGTAGGACCATTTTAGTCACTTTATTTGTATAATTTCATATTGCTTTCTGGAATGATTATACTAATTCATAGCTCCACCAACAATGCATTACCAGTGGATAAATAATCAAAGGATAGGAACTAAGAGTTCTCCAAAAAACTATTAAGAATCATATTCAAGAATGCTCCAAATTCCTAGCACTAAGAGAACTGTAAATCAAAACAAACTTGAGGTTTTACCTTTCATCCAAGAACTGGGACAAAAGATAAAATTGTTCAATGTTGGATGGGTTGTGGAAGACTAGGCACATCTTTTTATAGTGGCAAATATTTGGAAACTAGGGTCTGTTCAATTTAGGAATAGCTGAATACATTATGAAATCGGAATGCAATGGAATTCTGTAGGGTTATTTAGGAGATCTAAGGAGGTTTTGTTAAAAAAAATTACACAATGGCTGTCATATAGCAGTTGCTAGATAGATGCTTATTCCCTTTCCAGACTTCTATTATACAAGGTGTCCCAAGTCTTAATGCATTAAGACTTTTGAGACATGCTATATTATTCCCTCTCTACACCATATGGTCCAATGTTAAGGATTTTCTTTCTTGTTCTCCTTGTAAGTGGCCCCCTTTTCATAACTATGCTTTTATATTGACTGTCTCCCCAAACCTTGGATGCATTCTTTCCTCAACTATACTTTTTGGAATATCTGGATTCCTTCAAGAATCAGTCATTATCATTCCCATTTTATGGTTGAGAAAACTGAGGGTAAGTGACATGGCAGCAATTGTCTGAGGTCAAATTTGAACTCAGGTCTTCTTGACTCTAGGCCCAGAACGCTATCCACTCTGCCACCAAGCTGCCTGGATCAAAGTTGTGGAGAGCTTTAAAATCATTATAGAGTTTATATTTAATTCCAGAGGTGATAGGATCTGGAGTTAAGTGAGGAGGAGCTGGAGAAAGTTAGATAGCTCAGTAGATAGAGCTCTGGGTCAAGAATTAAGAGGACTTGAATTCAAATCCAACCTGGAGGAGAGATCTCACTGACTCTAAGTCTAACACTCCCTTTTAGCTGTGTGACCCTGGGCAAGTCTCTTCACTCTGTTTGCTTTAGTTTCCTCATGGTCAAATGAACTGAAGAAGGAAATGGCAAATCACTCTAGTATCTTTGCCAAGAAAACCCCATGGACAGTATCGTCCACAGTCATAAATAAGTTGATGTGACTGAATAACAAGAAGAAAGTGTGACAGTCATCCTTGTGATTCAGAAAGATCACTCTGGCAGCTTTTGGTGGGCCAGAAGGAGATGAAGGCAAGGGAAGCCAATTAGGAGACTTTCATAATAGTTTTGCTAAATTGTTTTTGGGGTTTTTTTTCAAATGCAAGGGAAAGCTGGAAGGAATGGTATTTTAGAAATAAGTATCTGAAGGCTAGCAATGTAGTACAGCAGAAAAAATAACAGCTCTCAAATCAGAAGGCTGGGGTTCAAATCCCAGCTCTGATGCTCAGTAATTGGTTGACATCGGCAAAAACCAATTTGCCTTTCTAGGTCACAACTTCATCATTTATAAAATGGGGATAAAGTTACTTTTTTTTTTTAGGGTTTTTTGCAAGGCAATGTGATTTAATGGCTTGCCCAAGGCCACACAGCTAGGTAATTATTAAATGTCTGAGGTCGGATTTGAACTCAGGTCCTCCTGACTCCAGGGCCGGTGCTCTATTCACTGTGCCACCTAGCCACACCGTTTCATCTTATTTTCATCCTTCCCCACAACCCTTTAACGTAGAAAATGTTATTATCTTCATTTTACAAAGGAAGAGATTGAGTCTGACAGTGGTTGAGTGATTAACCCAGGGTCACATAGTAAATAAGTTTTGGAGGAGAGATCTTACTGACTCTAAGTCTAACACTCCCTAACTTTATTGAAAAAAAATTTAACAAAGATAGGGACTACTAAAACAGACTATTTCATATGTTGTCAAATATGGGTCATGGGTTAAGATAGCTTTATTTATTTTTTTGTTCAAGGGAAGGGAGATTTACACTAATCCAGGGTGAGGGTGGGAAGTGAATGAATGAAAAAGCATGTGACTGCCTCTTTGTAAAGGACAGGGGCTTCAAAAACTAAAGGGTAGATAGGACTGATTGGCTGATCAGACCAATAGGAGCATACATCTTCCCAATTCTTTGACACTACCAAAAGAATTGTTATAAATAATTTTATACAAATAGATCCTGTCTCCTTTTTAATCTCTTTGGGATATAGAGCTAGTAGTGGTATTGTTGGATCTAAGTTTATATGCCATTATCTAGCCTTTTGGTTATAAGAAATTTAGATTATCATAGAGGAAGAGAAAACAGGTAGGCAAATGGTGGCCTTGGAAATGGTGTTTTGAGGGGCAGCTAGGTGATGCAATGGATAGAGCACCGGCCCTGGAGTCAGGAGTACCTGAGTTCAAATCCGGCCTCAGACACATAATAATTACCTAGCTGTGTGGCCTTGGGCAAGCCACTTAACCCCATTGCCTTACCAAAAAAAAAAAAAAATGGAAATGGTGTTTTGATTCTAGAGGTCACCAGAATGGTGAATACAACAATTGGATAGAAGATGAACATTCCTTTTCACTCTCTTATCCCCTTTTCCTTCATAGGTGGTTTTAATTTGACAATGCAATGGTTCTAAAATAGGGAAAGGAAAAGAGGATTCAGGAGGGGTTGAGGAGAAGATAAGTGAGAAAGTAAAGTTAATGCAGTTAGCTTGAAATAGTAGACATGGGAGCATTCAGTTAGGACCCTGAAAACATCTTATATAAAGCCAAAAACACTGGTAAAACTTATCTGGTGGAGTGGAGTATGGGGGGGGGGGGTGATACATTTGGAGACAGATTTATGGTCAAATCTCATTTGAAACCTAGTCAATTTATTTCACTTCATTGAACCTCAGTTTCCTTCTCTATAAAATGAAGGATTGAACTAGATGATTCCTAAAATTCCTTCTGCTATAAATCTTTAATCCTAAATATAGATAACAAATCTACATAAAATTAAATATGATGCCTAAATATAAGGTGGGCATCTAGGTTGGCCCAATAGATAGAGCTTGTAATCAGAAAGACTTCCATCTTCATGCATTAATTTTGACTCCAGACAGTTACTATGTAAACCTGGTCAAGTCACTCAACCCTATGTGCCTCAGTTTCCTTATCCATCAAATGAGCTGAAGAAGCCCATGGCAAACACTCCAGTATTTTCCCTAAGAAATCCCCAAATAGCATCACAAAGAGTTGGAAATGACTGAATAGCGACATATTCTTTGAGTTAACAGGTATAGATATAAATCCAATTCACCCCATCAGAATTATTAAGCAGGCACTTTGCTAATAATAATACAAATTTTATGTAGTTCTTTCCATGTACTGTCCTGAGTACTTTTCGATTATCACCTCATTTTATCCTAACAACAGTCCTAGTACATAAATATTATCATCATCATTACAATTTTGCAGATGAGGGAACTGAGGTAGTCAGAGGTTTAGTGATTTGTCCAGGGTCATAACAGCTAATAAGTGTCTGAGGTGAGGTTTTAACTCAAGTCTTTCTGACTTCAGGCTTGGCAATCTATTTGCTGTGACCCCTAGCAGTTTCATTTTGTCCCTTAAGATACATACAAAATGACATGGCCTCTTCCTCAAGAACCTTCCACTCTCGTTAGGGAGATAAATGCAATTGTTACATGCAAATTGTTGTTACTTTTCCTATTTCCATTTCCAGAATCTTTTAAGGTTCAGATCAAATACATCTTCCCTCAGCCTCCCCTGCCCTCTTTAATGTCTTGGCTGTTTGTATCAACATCTTACCTCCCCTCAGAATGAGTAATAGAGCCCCTGTCCATGGTGCCTAATACAGGACCCAGGATGTGCTTCACAGATCTATCTAAGATCACATAGCTAGAACTCAGGTCCCCTGGCTATGTGATCTTGGGTAGGTCATTAATATGTCTGGGCCCACATCGCCTTCCCCCTAAAACAAAGGAGACCTAGACAATGTCTAAGGTATGGGCTTGCTTTAAATTTCTATGACTCTCATAAACTCATTCAGGATAGGAACAATCTTTTGACTTTTTTTTTTTTGTATCTCATGTACTTAGCACATTGCCTGGAAAATATAGACACCTAGTAAACTGAGTTGAATTGAAGCAATCTCCAGATTTCTCTTTTCTCCTCACACCAGCCCTTTCCTTTCATACTTTCTCCATCTCCTCAAGCTGCAATGGATTGTCAGAAGTTCAAGTATGTTTGCCAAAAAAAACTATTTTATGGAGAATTCACACAGGGCAAGCACTCACAAGAGGGTCAGAAGAAGTAATATGGAGACACCCTAAAGGTCTCATTGAAGGACTTTAGAATTGGCTGTACAGCATGGGAGGCACAGGACCACCCAGCATGGGGTGCCCTCCTCAGTGAGGGGGCTGCACTCCATGACCTGGGGTAGAGCATTCCAAGCTCATAGTGGTCTGATCAGCCACAGTCGGACACACTATCACTTGTCTCAAACGTAGTGATGTCATTTTGCTCATCTTTGATAAGGAAGGACAAGAACCAACCAACCAAATTAATGATCCAGGCTCAGGATAAAATATAAGTTCCTCTGTTTTGCTTCAGCCAAAGTGAACTTCTGGCAGTTCTTTGCATTCTGTTTTTCCTACCTCTGTCTTTGGACAGGCTGAAATACACTCCCAGAGTCACAGAACTTTAGAGTTGGAGGGATACCCATCCTACCCATAGTCCAACCCATACACTAAGGAAATCCCCTTTATAACGTGCCCAATAATGGGCACATCACCTCCACCTCTTAGAATCCTGGTTCCTTCACAGCTCAGCTCAAACATCAGCTCCTCCATGAAAGGAACTGCAAGCATCTCCCCACAAAAAAATCATATCACATTCAGTTCATATCTATCTATCTATCTATCTATCTAAGTTGTTATTTGAAGTTAAGGTTTATCTTTGCATCTACAGTGCCTTGAATGCAGTAGGCACTTAATAAATGTTTGATTAATTTGAAGCCTTTCATGACCTGGTTCTAGACTTTCTTTACAGGTTCAATGCTCTTCTCCACTCAGCCAATCTGACCTATTTGCTGTTCCTGGAACATCATATTTCATCCCCAGCCTCCCTGTCTTTGCCCCTGCTGTCCCTCACCCCTTCCCTCCAACTTTGTTCAAAGCTCAACTCAAGTGTCTTCTCCCATAGGAAATTTATTCTGGTTTTCCTGTTTCCAAGTGCCCACCACCACTTCAAAATTATATATATTTGGATTTTCGAATGAGGTTAGGAAAAAAAAATCCTGCTGTTTAGGGCTCCACTTAAATTCTAGGATTCTTGCTCCCTATGGAAGATGCCCTCAGTGATGGATTCTGGTGTCCATAGCTTGGTTAAAAGCCAAACATAGCATGGGATTCCTTTCATCCCCAATGATTCCACTGCACAATAGACTTGGTCTCTTAGAAATGACAGAGGCCCAAGCAAAGAATGAGAGAACCAAGAGCAGGCCCTGCTAATTTATCTACTGTTGCCTTCCAGGCTTGGCTGTCCATGGAAGAAGGAATGAACCTTGGGCCCAGCAGCCCTCATCATGCTCTCTGGCTCTCCACCTGCTTCCTGATTCACCTGGGTGACTCTCTTGGCCCAGGGACTCACTCCTGCAGCTGAGACTGCTGCCCTTTGGTTCTTCCCCAGCTGTCAGGACTTAGTTCTCTTCCATCTCTTCCCAACCCCCACCCAAGGGTCCATTGCCACCCCCCACTCCATGAAATTAAAAACTATCAGGGAAAGTGATCAGGGGAAGCTACAGTTCCTCACTTCTGAATAACACTTTGCAAGTACAAAGTACTCAAGGATCAGGATTTTAGGATCCTAGTGTTGGGAGGAATCCCAGGAGCCAACTGGTCTAACCCTTTCATTGGACAGATGGAAAATTAAGTGAGATTCTCAAGGTTACAAATGTAGAAAGGGTCCAAGGTGGCATGTGAACCCAAAGCCAGCTCTCCTTCCATTGTCTCTCCAATCTTCACAATAACCTTCTGAAGTAGGGAGGGTTAAATAAGACTATTCCCATTTTTCAGATGAGGAAGTTAAGACTGAGAGAGTTAAAGATTGTAGAGGGAAGTGAGGTGGAGAGTGTTAAAAATAGAGGCTTATGCAAGGAGGGAAGTAAGATTAGGGGAAAAATTGTAAAACTCAAAATAAATAAATCTTAAAAAAAAAAGAGGCTTAGTGTGAGAAAATCAAACTGAGGAACAAATGCCTACTCTTTGTCAGATTCCTGAAAACAGTCTCTGCAAATGCACTGGTCTTGGATTCAGAATTCAAATTCAGCCTTGAACCTCACTACTTGTGTGAACTTGGTCAGATCATTTTAACCTCACTGGACCCCAGTTTCTCCCTGGTCTCTTAGGGCTCTTCCACCTCTAAATCTGTGTTACTATTGTTTAGTAGTCTCAATCACTCTTCATGGCCCCATTTTGGAAGGTTTGTGGCAGAAATATGGAGTGGTACAGCATTTCTTTTACCAGGTCATTTGACTGATGAAGAAACTGAGGCAAACAGCATGAAGTGACTTGCCCAGGATCACCTGGCTAGTTAAGTGTGTCTGAAGTCAGATTAGAATTCAGGTCTTCAGGACTCCAGGCCTGGCACTCTATCTATGGTACCACCTAGCTGCCCACCCCTAGATCTAGGATCTTATAATTTATCTACATAGTTAAATTAGGAAAACTAAATTTAAATCCAGTTTTTTGGACTCGGAATCTTGCTGCCCAACCAGTCCAACCTCCCTAGTCGTCCTCAGGCTCAAAGGCCTGTATTCCCTGGGCTTCTCCAGAAAGCAAACAAACCAGGGGTTTTTTCTTACCCCCTCCTTTCTTCCCCTCACTGTCTATTTGGGGGGCTGGAGCTTAAGCAAGCCTCTCTCTCCCACCCAGGCCACCCCCAGCTCCATCCCATCTCAGGGATCTGGGAAGGGACCTAGGCACTGGATCCCCCAAGAAACTCTTCATGTCTGCAGGGAAAGATGGAGGCTGATCCCAGATCTGGAATCACCTGCCCTGATGGCCCCCTCCCAGAAGGTGCTGGGACACACACACACACACACACACACACACACACACACACACACACAGGAAGGTGGGGCCTAGGGCTGGGCTTGCCCTGGGAACTCCTGCAAGGAACAAGGAACAAGAAGCTGGAGTGGAAGCGATTAGAATGAGAACAAACTGGCGGGTGAATGGAACCTTTTATTTCCGAAGGGGAGTCTTTGTTCCCCCAAACACATGTGACACACAAAAGCCTATACTTGAATTCAGGAGTCCTAATTGGTTCTCAGGTGGGGGAGGAGAGGGGTGTTGGGATTTAGGGATTCCTTAAAGAGACAATTCACCCAGGATGTGGGACTCGGGCTCCTTTCATTGTCTTCCCTAAAATGGGGGGGGGGGAGAAATGAGAGAGATAAGAGCAGTGGGGGCAGGGCAGCTGGGGAATGAAGAGGGAAAGGAGATCAGAGGGTCCCCAGGGCGAGACAAGGGGGGGAAGGAATGAAGGGAGAAAAGAGGATCGATTTCCCTTGAGAGGGGGATGGGCAGTAGGATGGGGCAAGGGCTGGGAAGGGGGCTCCTCAGGGCCTCTGGACCCAAGTTAGGGGCCCTGTTATCTGAGGACCTGGGGCCCCCCTTGGCTTTGGGGGAATTTGGGCAATATATCCTCCTTTTCTACTCCTCAGTTCCCAGCTCTATAAAATGAGGGGGGTTAGACCCCAAGGTGCCTCTTATGACTTGTGTGTCAGTCTCTTTCACCGGGTCCCAGTTTCCCCTCTGTAAGAAGGGATAAGGACTAGATGACCTGATGCTTCTTCCTTCTGTAACGTGGAGGTAGGAAGCCCTGAATCAGCCATCCCTGGTCATCAGTTGCCTTCTATGTAAAAACGAAAGGGTTGCATTAAGTGATCTCTAAGAGTCTTTTTTATTTTTTAGATTTTTTTCAAGGCAATGGGGTTAAGTAGCTTGCCCAAAGCCACAAGGCTAGGAAATTATTAAGTGCCTGAGGTCGGATTTGAACCCAGGTCCTCCTGACTCCCAGGCCGGTGCTCTGTCCACTGCACCAAGTTCAGTATGTTGTACCAAACGTATCTATCTCCCTCTCAAGCTGTATGTCCTATTCCCCAATATTCCTCTCCCAACTTTCCTCTAAGGTCAGGGTCCTTGGAAGTTAGTGTATTCCTAACGGCAATACCTGACTCTGGCTTACAGAGAGGTTCTGGGGCAGAAGGCAGACCCAAGGGCTGCAGATCCCCAAGGATGGAGTCACCTTCAATGAGTAAAGATGGAGGAGACCAGAAGTCCCCAAGATTCTCTCACCAGGGCAAGAGGGAGGACTGGTCCAAGCACGGTCTGCCTGGGTCACTCAAGAAGACTGGAGCAACTCACTGGAAATTGTGAGTGCCACCCCCATACTTCCAAGACTGGCCCTATCACCCTAGAGGTCCCCAGGCCAAAAATATCTCTCTGTCTTTCTCTTTCTCTTCTCTTCTCTCTTCTCCTCTCTTCTCTTTTTTCCTCTCCTCTTTTCTCTTCCTCTCCTCCACATTTCTTTCTTCTCTTCTCCTTTCTCCTTTTTTCTCCTCTCCTCGTTTTCTTCTCTCTTCTCTCTTTCTTCCTCCCTTCCCATATCTGTCTTTCCCCTTTCCTTTCTCTCTCTTTCCTCCTTCTCTCAGTCTCTATGTCCTTGTTTCTCTCTCTCTCTCTCTCTCTCTCTCTCTCTCTCTCTCTCTCTCTCCATTCCTCAGCATGGATTGCCACCATTCGGGATTCAAGTATCCCCACCCACCCTCAGATCTACACCCCTCCATTGGCCAGTTTCCCCTTCTACTTCTCAGCTCCTAGCTGGGCCCTGGGTGTGGGAAAGGGCAGTATCTCTTTAAGAAGGTCATTTCCCCACCTCCCTTCCAGGGCTGTAATTAGGCTGCAAAAGAAAGAGCCCAGGCTGAAAATGGGATTGTCCAAGGCCCATCTTTAGCTCTGGGATGAAGCCGGATCTAGGGCGATTGTTATGCTAATCACCTGAGCTCAGCACTCTACTGCCCTTTGGCCCTGCAGGTAGCTGGCCAGCCGGCCACTCCCAAGCCTCCTTCCTCTACCTCTCCTCCTCCACCGGCTGCTTCCTGTCTCCTGGCTGACTCCCAGCCTTTCCCATCTTCCCAAAGGGTGCCTGACCTCAGGGAGTCCACCCTTCCCATCTGCAGGAAACCTACTGCTCCTGTACAAGATCTCAAGGGCTGGAAGTGACCTTAGATTTGTTTCTACAGAAGAGGAAGCTGAGGCTCAGCTCAAAGGAGGACAGTGACTGACCCAAGGTCCCACAGCTGGTGGGGAATCAGAAAACTATTTGAACGGAATGGAAGTTCCATGCAGATAATGCTTGAATGGCCTGGACTTCCCAGAACAGTATCTTCTGGACAGGAGAGGCTTAATAAAACTTCTTGATAGCTTTTGAAAGTAATTCATGTTTCTATGAAAGGTTGTAAAGCACAAATGAGAGAATGTATAGAAAAGCTTTGCAAGTTAAAGTGTATCAATGTCTGTTACTATTAGGATGCCGACTGAATTTGTGATCTAACTAGAACTTTCACATGGGGAAAGTCCCTTTTCTAGTGCCAGTGGACTACCTGTGGCCTTAGGAGCCCATGGAGTGGGGGGGAGGCTTGGACCATCCACAACACTCCCAACTGCCTCCCTGAACAATTATTACAATTTAAATTTAACTGGAAAATATTGAATTAAATAAATACATAAATAGATAGATAGATAAATAAAAAATAAAATAAAATAAATAAAAATGTGATTATGTGGTCTTTCTCAGTCAAGATTTGTTTCATTTGAGTTTGATGACACTGGTCTAAAGCAATGTTAGAGGTTGAGACTTGCCCAAGGTCACACAATTAGGACTGAAATCCCAAGGCAGTCTTCTAGCTCTAAATGAATTAGTAAATAGAAAAAGACTTCGAAGTTGGCTCTCTATCTACTATAATAGTCTGTCACCCATATAATTTTTCATAAATAATGATCAGTGTAGGTTATTATAATTGTTCACAAAGAGCCATAGTGGAAGGCATGATTGGATTAATAATCAGAGGACCTGGGCATATATTGTGAGTCTCCAAGCCACCTGTATGACCTCAGACAAATCACTTCATGTAAAATCAGTGGGTTAGACTCATTTAAGATCCAAATATCCAGGGCAACTAGGTGGCATAGTGGATAAAGCACTGGCCTTGGAGTCAGGAGTACCTGGGTTCAAATCCAGTCTCAGACACTTAATAATGACCTAGCTGTGTGGCCTTGGGCAAGCCACTTAACCCCATTGCCTTGCAAAAACTAAAAAAAAAAAAAAAATCCAAATATCCTTCCCCTGTTACTAACTCCTCTTTTGTTTAAGAGTGGTGGTGCGGGAATTAGGTAGCACAAGTCATATATTTTGAGTAAGTCACTTAAACCTCCCTGAACCTCAGTTTCTTCAACAGTAAAAATGAGGGAGCTGGACTCTGTGATCTCAACAATCCCTTCCAGCTCCAAAGCTAAGCTTTTGCTATTGTTTCTGCTCTGCCATCTCCCCCCACCTTAGCCCCTTTCCGTCCTCAGGCCCTGGCTGCTTTGCCCACCCTTCCTCCTCTCCTTCCTCCAGACCAGACAATCCAGTGGGGACGTGCCTCTCACCCTCCCTTGCCTGGTTCCAGCCAAGTTGGGAATCAGAAGACAGTTGGAACTGAGCAGTTTTCCCCATCCCCCAGTCTAGGCCCATGGCCTGCCTGGTGAACAGCGAGGCCTTCCCCATGGGCCGCCTTCCCCATGGGCCACCTTCCCCATGGGCCGCCTTCCCCACGGGCCACCTGCCCTCTGTTTTCTCCCATGAGGGGCAGGAGCCCCCCAAAGCTGGCTGCGAGGGGGATGGGGAGGCAGAGGAGGGGGCTCTGGGGGCTCTGTAACTTGGAGGGCCTGGGTTCTGAGGCCTGGCTTAGGGAAGTCATTCAAGCCAAGCGACGCTTGGCAACAAGGCCCACACAAAGGGAGTGCAGGAGGGGGAATCTTTCCACATGCTTGATCAATGGGAACAAGGGAGACGTCGGGCAAACAGGGGCTGAGAAAGAGACCCAAGAAGAGGATTGCTTTTCTCTCCTAAGTTCCTTTCATTTATCACGGCCCTTTTGTGCAGCCTGTGACAACAGGGGCCCCGGGGAGGCGACTTTCAGGGAGTTTGCTGTTTCTCATTAGGGATGGGGAAGGCTATCCAAGGAGGATCCTGGCTCTCCCCCTGCCTCCCCCTCTGAGTCCTGGCATTACCCCACCCCCACCTCCTTGGGGAGATGGATGGGGCCCATGGGATGGTCAAGACTTCCGGGGGTACCCCTAAGCTCCTCTCTACCACCCCTCCATCCAGACAGAACTGTGGACCACAGGATCCCAAGACAAGGGCTTCCCTCCCCCCCCCTCAACTCCATTCCTTGGCCAAACTCCAGAGAGGGGGCTGGGCATGGGACCCCACGGTGCCAGCCAGAACCTGCCACCACAACTGCCCGAAAAGCCCAGGGAATGAATCATTAGGAGAAATCTATTCTCTCCTCTACCCAGGGCGGGCTTAGACAAGAAAGAAACCCTCAGAAGAGCAGCTTTAGTAATAATAATAATAATAATGAGGATTATAACAATAACATTTCCATTTTTCTAGTGCTCTAAGAACAAGCCAGGATTATCATCCTTCCCATTTTCCAGATGAGGAATCTGAGACCAAGAACAACCTGCCAAAAGTCCCAGGGAATTGACTATTAGGTCTGACTCCAAGCCCCAGAATCCTTTGATGGAATAGAAAGATGGCTTTTGAGGCAGGATGGGACTGCCCAGGGAACGCTCAGGTCTTATAGTCTTGGGGCAGGGGCTGAAAGAGAGAGAGGTGGGGGGCGGCGGGGAGCGGCAAAGGTTTGAGGAGCACAATAGCATGGGAAGAGCTTTGCATTTGGAGTCCAGAGACCGGGTTGGAAAACTGTCTTCTACCCCTTGGGGCTCTGGGACTTGGATGAAAGGAAGGAAGGAAGGGAAAAAAAAGAAAAAGAAAAAAGCATATAGAAAGTTAAAGAAAGAGAGAGAGAGGGAGGGAGGAAGAAATGAAGGAAGGAGGGAAGGAAAGAAGAAAGGGAAAAAAGAAAAAAGCAGATAGAGAGAAAGATAGAGAAAGAAAGAAAGAAAGAAAGAAAGAAAGAAAGAAAGAAAGAAAGAAAGAAAGGGTGGGAGGGAGCCAGAAATAAAGGAAGGAGGGAAGGAAGGAAGAAAAAGAGGACAGAATAAAGAAAGGAAGGAAGGAAGAAAAAGAGAAAGGAAGGAAGAGGAAAAAAAGGCAGGAAAGAAGAAGGAAAGGAAGGAAGAAAGAGAAAGAAAGGAAGAAAAGAAGGGGAAAAAAGAGGGAGTTGGACTAAATGACACTGAAGTTAGAAGCTTCCTCCAGTTCTAATCATCTAGGGATCTTTGCCCAGTGGTCCAGCTTCAAAGCCTCCTCAAAGTTAGAAGGAATCTCAGGGTTCTCTAGTCATTGTGGAGCCTCTGCTTGAAAGCATAATGAGGAGGAACCCAGGATTTAAGCCATTATACTTTTGGACAGCTCTAATCCAGCCTCAAGACATTTGCTGGCTGTAAGATCTTGGACAAGTCATTTCACCCTGTTCCTCAGTTTCCTCCTCTGTAAAATGGGTTGGAAGAGAAAATGACAAACCACTCCAGGATCTTTGCCAAGAAAACCCTAAAATAGGGTTGTGACTGAACAACAACAAACAGAAAGTATTTTCTAATGTGAGTCGGGGTGAGCGGTGGGGGTGGATAGAAGAAAAATGGTCCAGGTTTGGGTGAGAATTTCAGTTGTACTACTTACTACTTATGTACCTTGTATAGGTCACTTCCATAGAGTCTCTCTAGGACCCAGTTCCCTCATCTGTAAAATGAGGGGTTTGAACCAGATCTCCAAGGGACTCATGGTTACATTTCAAGGGGCCCATGAACTTGTATAGGAAAAAAAAAATTACAGTTTGATTTTCTCTCTATTTAAACATTGGCATTTCCTTCCATCATGAATGCAGAACACAAACAGGATGAGGAGCACAGGGGGCCATAAGTATCACCAGACTGCCAGAGTTGGCCATGTATCAAAGAGACTCAGCCCCCGGCCTTGATGGTCTCTAAAATCTCTCCAGCTCTAATCTTCTATGAGCTCATGATCCTAAATCTGCCCTTTCTTGTAACTGCTCCTTAATGCTTCTATTTCAACTTGGGGGAACCAAGGCTTGATGCCTTATTCTCGTGCCAGCCCTTCAAAGACTGGCATCAAAACAATACTAACAGCTAGCATTGTAAGGAAGGCAGGCTACTTTTCAGTTTATTCCTTTGCCTCTCATCACAGCCCTGTGAGGCAGGTGCTATTACCCCCATTTTGCAGATTCATACATTGAGGTTTGGAAGCTATGGAGCCACCCCATAGTGAGAGGCTTTCTCCAGGTTTTCTCCTTCTGCTTATCCTCATATGACACAGAACAAGGCCCTTCCCTATCCCGGTTTCCCTCCCCTGGACGCTGTCCAGCTTATCGCTGTCTTTCCTTAAATGTGGCGCCCAGAAGGGAATGTGATACCCCAGATCTGACTGCTTCAGGGAGCCTCCTCCCTGCCTCCAGACACTATCCCCAGCCTACAGAGAGGCCTCTGCTCAGTGATGGCCTGAAAATCCAGGCCTCCTGGGAGGCTAGGAACAGTGACCACAGCTGAACCCAGGAGCCTCTGCTCTCTATGGACGCTAAGCAGGCCTGGAGACTTATGGGAAATGTTCCATTTCCCCTAGGGGTCAAGTTTAGACTGGCAAAGGCAGAACACAAAAGGAGAAAACTCTTTGTGGAAGGGGCTTTGGGGCTCAGCTGTGGAAGCTACTTATCCAGGCCCAGAGGGGCCCTGTCCAGGGCGGCCAGCCTCAACCCGATGGAAGGTATTCCAATGAGATAATATTTGTCAAAACATTTAGCATATGTTTAATCCCTTCCCCCTTCCTCTTTTCAAGACCAATACATCAGTTAACTAAGAAACATTTATTTGTTCCACTAAAGATAAACATGAAGCAGAGTCCTTAATTTTCAGAAAGCTCCATCATTATGGAAGGCGTCCTGGGCCTCAGTTTCCTCATCTGTGAAATGAGTGAGGACTAGTTGGCCTCTGAGGTTCCTTCCAGGTCTGTAACCCTATAAGTAATGTAACAGAAGTATCTTTTCTCTCACTGGCATCACTAGACAGTGGGAGGTAGTGTACTAGAATTGAAAGAACATCCCATTCCAAAGACTTGGGTTCAAATCCTGACCAAGTAGTGTTTGTCCTTCTTTCTCAAAGGAGATCATGACATCAGAGAGGTCACTTGACCTCTCTGCCACGACAAGCCAGTGAATTGGATTTGAGTGAGGGAGGGCTGTGCTGTCACCAGTCTCACTTTCTCCTCCGGAGTCATCTAAGTCCAATGACGAAAAATGGATCCAGACAAATGAAGATGGCCCCGGGTATGAGACAGAGTTAAATGACTTGACCGAGGTCACACAGCTAGTACATATTAAGTGTCTGAGGCTGGATTTGAATTCAGGTCCTCCTGACTCCAGCATCAGTGCTCTATCCATTGCCCCACTAACTTCCCCCCCAGGAGCTCTCATTTAGGACCATCTCCAGTCCTCCTGATCCATATCTGGCCACTGGACCCAGATGACTCCAGAGGAGAAAGTGAGGTTGGTGACTTAGCACAGCTCCCCTCGCTCACATCCAATTCACATGCATCACCTCCCTGATGTCATGGTCTTCTTTGAGAATGAAGCAAACATCATCTCCTCTCCTCTCCTCTCCTCATTCCTCTCTTTTCTTCTTCTTTCTGTTGTGTTCTATTCTATTCTATTTATTGAGGGCAATAGAGGATAGACTATTGGACTTAGGAAAGCTTGGGTTTCAATCCCATCTTACAGCTTTCCTTGCTGTGTGATCCTAGCCAAGTCATTTAACCTTTGATTCTCCATTTCCTTTTCTATAAAATGAAAGAAAAAACTTCCTCATAGCGTCCTTGTGAAGATTGAATGAGACAATATGGAAAGTGTTTTGCATACATATGAAAATATTTATGTCTATAATATGTATATTTTATCATATATATTTATATTAAAATGCATATGTCTATATAAATGATTAAATGAGGAAATATGTAAAGTGCTTTGCATATATTAAAATATTTATATATTCTATATAACTGCATATATCTGTCTATATAAATGATTAAATAAAATATGCACAGTGCTTTGATATACAACAATATTTATGTGTTATATATCAATGCATACATATGTATAAATGACTAAATGAGATATTATGTAAAGTCTTTGCATTATATATAAATGTTTATGTATTTTATATATAAATGCCTGTGAATATCTACATAAATAAAAAGTGCTATAGAAATGCATACTATTCATTGGGTTGTGGTGACCTGGTCTTATTGAAAGGACAACATAGTTAGCTCTGCCATCTCTTCGCTTATTATGTTTTCTCCTCCTCTTCACCAACTGTGTTTCATCTCACTCTTTCTGAAGATTGTTTTCCTTGGCAGAGAAAGAAGCCAAATGAGAGTGGAGTGATTCTAAAGCCCTGTTTCCATTCACCAGCAATGTTCGTTGCTCAGTCCTCATGAATGAACAGTCCTGATATTCTTGAATCTTCCTCACCTAAGTCCAGCATGGCTTTTGCCAAGGCTCAGAACCTTGGGAGCTTTAGATCTCTTGACATTGTTCTTAGAAGACCCTTCCTCATTTTTGTATTCATCTTCCTTACTTTGTTGCCAAAGCAAAAAATCTAACTTGGTCCATGAGCTCTATGTATGTCCACGTGAATTTCTATAACTCCCCTTTTTACTCACCAGAATCATATGTATTTTCATGTAAAACCTATTCAAATTGCTTGCCGTCTCAATGATGGGTTGGAAGTTGGGGGAAGGGAGATAATTTAGAATTCTAAAAATGTTAAAAATTGCTTTTAATGTAATTGAGGGAAGTAACATGGAAAATACATGTAGATAGATAGATTAGATAGATAGATAGATAGATAGATAGATAATAGGGCAGCTAGGTGGTCCAGTGGATAGAGCACTAGCTTTAGAGTCAGGAGGACAGGAATATAAATTTGGCCTCAGACAATTGACTCTTACAAGCTGTGTGACTTTAGGCAAGTCACTTAACCCTGACTGGCTTGCATCCAGGGCCATCTCCAGTTAGCCTGATTCATATGTGATCACTAGATCCAGATAACTCTGGAGGAGAAAGTGAGGCTGGTGACTGCACAGTCCCTCCCTTACCCCCACTCAAATCCAATTCACTTGCTTGTCGTGGCATCACCTCCCTGATGTCCTGGTCTTTGAAAATGAAGGTCAAACATATTAGATACATAGATGGATGGATGGATAGATAGGAAGGTAGATAAGAAAGTAGGTAGATATATAGATAGCTAGGTAGATGATAGGTAGCTAGATAAATAGGGAGCTGGGGGCACAATGGATAGAATGGTAGACCAGGAGTCAGGAGGACTCATCTTCAGTTAAAACCTGGTCTTAAACACTTACTAGTTGTGTGACCTTGGGCAAGTCACTTAAGCCTCCATTTCTTTTTCTGTAAAATGAGGAGATTAGAAAAGATTAGCTTTAAGAAAGTTACCCACACTAATGTTCTGTGCCCATATATGTTGTCTCTGCCTTTGACATTGAAGATATCTGATCATTTTCCTCCTGACTCAATCACCAGAAGGCTTTTGTGTTAAATATGACTTCTTACAGAGTAGGCATTCAAAAGGAATTTGATGGATTGAATTGAGGTCTTTCTCTTTCCCCATCCTTTCAGAAAGATATGATACTCCCTTATCTTCATTCAGATCAGTTAAATTCCATTTAGTAAGCAATTAAGTTCCTACCTTGGGCTAGGTAATCAGGACAGGACAGGGAGAGGGAAGGGGTTTATGATTTCACTGGCAGAAGAAATCTCTGTTGCGAAAACTCTTTCCATCAGTGTAGGTCAGCACCCTTTCAGCAAATAATAGTATTAGAAAGATGCTTAGAGCAGGCAGTCTTAGACTTTTTGGTCTCAAAGCCCGCTTTACCCTTTTAAAAATAATTGAGGCAGGGCAGCTAAGTGGGTAGAGCACCTGCCCTGGAGTCAGGAGTACCTGAGTTCAAATCTGGCCTCAGACACTTAATAATTAGCTGTGTGGCCTTGGGCAAGACACTTAACCCCATTTGCCTTGCAAAATTCTAAAAAAAAAAATTAAAAATAATAATAATAATTGAGGCCCCCAAAGACCTTTTGTTGAAACCTATGTATTTATATCTATTTATGAATATGTATCTCTATTTATATTTATTTATATCTACATCTAATCGATAAACTTACCACAATAGAAATAAAAACTGATAAAAATGTTAAATAGTTATTCATTAATCCATTTAAAAATAACAACAACCCCATTACATGTTAACATAAATAACATTTTTATGGAAAAGTAAAAATATTTTTCCCCAGCAAAAAAGATTTAGTCAGGGGCAGGTAGGTGGTGCAGTGGATAGAGCACTAGCCCTGGAGTCAGGAGGACCTGAGTTCAAATCCGACCTCAGACACTTAATAATGACCTAGCTATGAGCTCTAGCTTGGGCAAGCCACTTAACCCCATTGCCAAAAAAAAAAAAAAAAAGATTTAACCAGAAAGGTGGAATCTTTGCAGATGATCTTTAGTGTGTGAATTAAGAAAAGATAGCTGGATTTTCCTATCTACTCCTCCTTTCAATCTGACACAATTGGGTTGTTTTGTTTAAAATATCTGAAGAAAATCTCTCCCGATACAGATATATTGTTTGAAAAGGAGTGTTTTAATAAGCAAATGACATCCTAGAATTATTATGAAAATTGTTTTCATCTTGCAGACCCTCCTCTGACTACATTTGAAAATTGAGTATGCTTAAATCTTAAATAAATATATAACCTATATCAAATTGCTGATCTTCTCCATTAGGGGATGGTGATGGAGAAAGAGAATTTGGGACTCAGTTTTAAAAATGAATGTTAAAAATTGTTTTTATAAGTAATAAGTAAAATAAATGAATAAATGAAAAATAAAATATTAAATTCAATTTTTAAAAAATTTAGGAAGAACATCTATGTTTTCTTTCACAATGTGACCAGATTGGAAATGTTTTGCATGACTACACATTTATAACCTATATCAAATTGCATGCTTTTTCAAAGTGAGGGATTGGGGAGCGGGGAGAGGAGAGACTTTGGAACTCAAAGCTTAAAAAAATGAATGCTAAAAATTGCTGTTTTGCATGGAACTGGGAAAAATAAATGACTAAATAAATTTATTTTTTAAAAAAGAAGAAAAGTGAACTCAAGAACACTGTGTAAAAAAGAAAAAAGAACACTGTGTGCTTTAACCAGGGTCACACAATTAGCATTTGCTAGAAGTTGGTCTTAAAACTAGGTCTTCCTGGGGCAGCTAGGTGGCACAGTGGATAGAGCACCGGCCCTGGAGTCAGGAGGACCTGAGTTCAAATCTAACCTCAGACACTAAAGGACTACACTAGGATGATGGCAGGGAGAGAAAAGGGAAAAAAATAATGTTGTGGAGAAAGGATTGAAAAGATTTGACAACTGATTAGATTTGTGGGGTGAGGGACAATGTAGAGGAAAGAAAAAGAGGGAAAGAGGGAAAGAAAGAAAACAGAGAAGGAAGGAAGGAAAAAAGAAGAAAAGGAGGAAGAAAGGGAAAAGGAAGAAAAGAAGAAAGCAAAAGAGGAAGGAAAGAAAGAGAGAAAGAAAGAAAGAAAGAGAGAGAGAAAGAAAAGAAAAGAAAACATGCTTCAATTTGTACTCTGTGTCCATCAGTTTTCCATATGGAGGTGGAAAGTAGTTTTCATCTTGAGTCCTCTGGAATTATGGTTGGTCATTGTATTGATCCCAGTTTCTAAGTCTTTCAGAGTTGACTCTTTTTACAATATGGCACTACCATGTAGTTTGTTCTAGGTATTCTGCTTGCTTTATTTCGCATCAATTCATCAGTCTTCCTAGATTTTTCTGAAACTGTCCCCCTCATCATTTCTTCTCACTCAACAGTATCCTATCTCATTCATATACCGTAAATTGCTCAACCACCCTCCAATTGATGAGTATGCCCTCTGTTTCCAATTTTTTTTACCATCACAAAAAGAGTTAATATAAATATTTTTGTATACATTGGTCCTTTTCTCCTTTACTTGATCTCTTGTATATATATAATTTAATAACTTTTGGGGTACAGTTCCAAATTGCTTTCTAGAATGACTATACCAGTTCCAGTTTCACCAATAGAACATTAAATGTACCTGTTTTCAGGGTGGCTAGGTTGCACAGTGGATAGAGCCCGGGACCTGGAGTCAGGAGTACCTGAGTTCAAATCAGACCTCGAACACTTAATAATTACCTAGCTGTGTGGCCTTGGGCAAGCCACTTAACTCCATTTGCCTTACAAAAACCTTAAAAAAAGTAACCATTTTCCCATAATCCCTCCTTTTCCTTTTTTTCCTCCACTTAACCAGTCTAATAGATGTGAGGTGGCACCTCAGAATTATTTTAATTTACATATCTCTGATTATTAGTAATTTAGAGCCTTTTTCATATGGCTATTGATTGCTTGGATTTCTTCCTCTAGAAACTGCCTATTCATATCCTTTTACTATTTTCCAATTGGCAAATGGTTCATAATTTTATAAATTTGAATAATGCCCTTACATATCTTAGAAATGAGATTTCTAGTCTACAAAGATTTTCTTTTTTTTAAAATTCTTTTTTTTTTAGTTTTTTGCAAGGCAAATGGGGTTAAGTGGCTTGCCCAAGGCCACACAGCTAGGTAATTATTAAGTGTTTGAGACCGGATTTGAATCCAGGTACTTCTGATCCCAGGGCTGGTGCTTTATCCAGTGCATCACCTAGCCGCCCCTCTGCAAAGATTTTCTCCAAATTTCCTGCTTTTCTTTTAATTTGATTTGCATTGGTTTTGTTTCACAAAAACTGCTCAGTTTTATACAATTAAAACCATTTCACCACCTGTGAACCTCTTTATTTCTCATTTGGTCATGAACTCTTCACTTATTCACAGATCTGACAGGTAATTTCTTCTATTCTTGAAGACATTTCTACAGTGTTTACAAGACTTACTAAGCTCTTTCTTCTTAACAGCTCTCAGAAGCTTTCTCATCCAATTTCATCATTTTACAGATGAGAGAACCGAGAACCCTGGAAATGAAGTGACAAGTGCCCAAGACACACAGATTTGAATTTAGGTGTTCCCTGATTTCATATTTGGTTTTCTTTTTATGCAAATTAGATGGAAAGATAAATAGAGAGAGAGATGTGGATGGATGCACAGATAAATAGACAAATAACTGAATGTATAGTTTTGAAAACATATTCCCTAGAATGACCTTGTGGCTGTAAAAGTTTGTAAAAAGCAATATTATTGGCATAATGAAAAGAACAGGCAGTTTGAATGAGTGCTAGGTCTGGAGTCAGAAGACCTGAATTCAAATCCAGCCTCAGACTCTAGATAATTCACCTTATTTGCCTCAATTTCCTCAACTATAAAATGAGCTGGAGAAGGAAATGGCAAACTGTTCCAGGATCTCTTCCAAGAAAACCCACAAAAATGGCATCAAGCAAAATCAGACACAACTAAAAGGACCCAATGGATACATTTTTTTTAAATCTCAAAGGTTTTTAAATTGAGGGCAGGGTGGTACAGAGCCTGGTTCTGGTATCAACAAATCTGAATTCAAATTCTCTGCTTGGTCTCTGTTTTTTTCTCTGTTTACCTTAGGCATGTCAAACTCATTAGCCTGAATCTCAGTTTCCTCAATTGCAAAATTAGGTTATTGGACTGGGTGGTCCCTGAAGACCATTCTAGCTCAGGATCCTGTGAATACTGAAGCTGGAGTCTGAGGGTCTGGGACCCTGATAGTTGTTTCTTGCCTGTGTGACCTCGGACAAACCACTTATGATTTCTTCTAAAGATTTCAGTTTCTTTATCTGCAAAATGATGGCATTGACCTAGATAATATTGAAGGATTTAAATTCTAGACTCTATGACTGTTGTTGCTCAGTAGTTCCAGCCATCCCCACTCTTCATAACCTCATTTGGGGTATTCTTGGCAAAGATGAAGTGGTTTGTCATTTTCTTCTCTAGTTCATTTTACAGATGAGGAAACTGAGGTAAAAATGGGTACAGTGACTTGCCCAGGGCCACATAGCTAGGAAGTATCTGAGGTCGGAACCCAGATCCTCCAGACCCAGCATTCTATCCATTGCACTGCCAAGCTGCTCAGATTCTTTGACTTTCCATCCTATTTTTATAAGTGAAGCAACTAAAGCTGATATAAGTCCATGGGTTCAACTTTCTATCTCTCTCTCTGTAGGTATCTTTCCCTTCATTTCTTCATAACAATCTCTTTACTCCCTTGGTTGCTTTCTATCACTCCCTAGGAACTGGAGTCACAATTCTATTACTTGAGTCAAGGGTGAGTTTTGCATTTAAAGAGGGTTAGACCTGAAACACTCTTCTCCCATCCCTCCCTGTAAATTCCTCTGTCTCCCATGCCCAGAACCTCTGTGAGACCAGCCTGGGTGATGGGTAATTAGAATCTTTCTCTAAGCTGCAGGGCCCTGAGGCCCAAGGAGACAGCCGGCAGGAAGGAGGCAGAGAACTGGGTTTGTAGGCCCAACCATTTTGTTCCCCATGAATTTTTCATAGAGGTAGAAAACAGAGCAGCAGCACATTCCATCTGCTTGCCCCACTGCTGGGCAGATTCAGTCTCAGCTGCCCTTACCTACTCCATCATCGTGATTTTCTCCTATCCAGTCCTGAATGGAATCACCTTCCAAATGGACAATGCAGAGCCTATGTTGGAAAGGGACAGGGGTTAAAAATAGGTTTTCAAAGAAGAGAGAAAGGTGGTTTCTATTTCTTCTCCAAGAACTCCTCAACAAGAAAGGAAATCTCCACTCCATCGAGCTAACCCCCGAGGATGAGTATTTAGTGCTAGAAAAAGTTATTGGGTTTTTTTTACTATTTTTTCAATTAGAAAATTAACTTAATCCTCCCTTAACAACAGCAACCCACCAAAAAAAACCCCCTAATATGTGTATATGTGTAACAAGTATACATGCAAAACAGATTCCCATATTGACCAAGTCCAAAAACATAGCTCTTATTCTGCACCCTGAATTCATCTCTCTCTGACAAGATGGAAGGTTTTGGTTCATTAGTTCTACTGGTTCTTTTCCCTTCACCCTGCATCAGTTGAAACAAATCTTTCATCTCTTTGAGATTACTTTATCCAACTCCAATTCAATCCAATACAATTTCTCAAGAGTAATGGAGTGGGGGGGGGAGGGTTGGATTTGGAGTTGGAAGATTTGGATTTAAATACCAGCTCTGCAATGGATACCTTGTATGGAATTTTGTAAAATCACTTCACTGGAAATGTTTACATAATTTGAGGAGGGAGAAAGGACTAACACCTAAACAAATCAGGAAGGGCTTTCAAAAGGAGAAGCAGCCTAGGACAAAGGGAGAGGCTGAGGTGAGAAGGGAGAGCATTGTGGGTGGGGATAGCTTATGCAAAAGTGTGGAGGTTGGAGATGAAGTGCTGAGTTTAGGGGACACTCAATTTCTCTTGAATAGAGAATATGAGACTATGAGAGGAACGTACACTGAATGTGGAAAGACAGACTGGATCCAGATTGTCAAGTCTTCAAATGAAGCCACTGGAAGGGAGGATGACCAGTAAATTTGTGGCCTGAAGCTCTAAGATCAAAGAATTTAGAAGTGCAAAAAATTTAGATTTTTAGTCTAAATCTGTCATTTACAGAGGAGAAAATGGTGGGGAGGATTTGCCAAGGTTTCCCAGCAAGTAGGTACAAGGGCTGGATTTGCATCCAGGTCTTCTGACTCCCCTATCCTGTGACCTTTCCAGGACAAGAGGGTGGCTCTTTCCTCATGCTCTTGGCAATTAAACTTCCACATTCATATATTCATTCTGGATTACAAAATTCTGGATTACAACCAACCTGCTTGGATCCTCACAGAAGTCCAGTGAAATATGCTGGTCAGATAGGAGTAGATCCATTTTGCAGATTGAAGAAACTAAGGTCAAAAGAAGGTCTTTTAGTTAATAAATGACAGAGCTGGGATTCCAGGTCTGAGTTTCTACTATATCAAGAGGATCTTTTCACTATGAAGGAATACAAAACAACTTGAAGCTCGTGCTTCTAGAAATTTCTTTTTTCTGGACTAATTTCAGTCATAGAAAGAGTTGGTAGAGTAGTGGTTAGATCATTGGCCCTAGAGTTAGGAAGATCTGGGTTCAAAACTAGCCTCAGACACTTATTAACTGTGTGACCCTGGGCAAGTCACTTCACCCCAATTGCCCCTCCTCCCCCCCCAAAAAAATTCAATCAACCTGTAGCCAGCCTCAAATTTCAGAGTTGAACCTCTCTCATCAGAGGTAAACTGATCTTTGCATAGCCCATGACTGGACTAGTTCTCAAAACCGTGCCAGTTTGGTTGGACCTACTAAAGACCATCCAGGTAACCAGGGTTACCTACACCCCACTTTGCCTCCCTATAGCTTTCTAGTGGAAGCCTATTCCAATGGAAGTGTTAAATTTTGTACTTGTACTTAGTGGCAGATAGGTGTAGTAACTTTTTCCCCTTCCTTTTCTTTCCTTTCTCTCACAGAGACATATCCAGTATTTAGATGTGTGTGCCTAGATATTCCTCCTTCATCACCCTTTTTTCTCTTTTTGCTAGTGCATTTCCTTCTCTCCTCCTAGTCTTTGCCATCTTCCATCAGCACAATTTTCCATAGCAAAATGAAAACAGTTGAGCTTAGAGAATCAGCATCCCTGGCCTCTGACACTTAACTAATCTGTGTGAGCTTGGGCAAGTCCTATTCCCTCTCTGGAATTTAGTTTCTTCATCTGCAAAATGGGTGGAGGGGAAAGGTTTGGATAGATAACAATGACTGACATTTGTATAGTATTTCAAGGTTAACAGAGTATTTTAGGAACCTGATTTTATTTGATCCTCATAAAGAAACAGAGGCAAACAAGGTTATTTGCCCAGGGTCACACAAACTAGTAAGTTTCTGAGGTGGGATTCCAACCTTCATGACTCCCAAGAGTTCCATAATGATGTCTCTGGGGTATCTCAAAGGGTCTTCTAAAGCCACATGATCCCCTACCCCTCCTCCTTCTCCTGGTTTCTTTCTTCCTTCCCTTTCTTCTCCTCTCCCCTCCTCTTTCTAAACCATGGAATCCTCTGGCAGCTTCAGGCTGTTGCTGAACAGGCATGGAGGCTTCCTCTGGGCCAGACACACTCCCTGCCCAGGCATGTGGGTGCTTAATAAGTATATTTTCTTTATGACAGACATACAGGACGCAACCCTCAGGGATAGGCAGGGGGTCAAGAAGGGGAAGCAGAGGTGAGGACTAGAGATTCTAAGACCCTTCTCAGGTCCCTGAGGTCTATGGAAAGTAAGATTGTCACCCAAGAGAAGGAGCCTGTTGGGACCCTCCCTCCCTACTGTCCCATTCTCTTTCCCTGTTCCCACCATTTCTTCTTGCCTAAAGGATGGGGCTGGACCCAGTGACATCACAGCCTGTTACCATGGGAACACCTGTTGCTCCCCTCCCCCCCACCCCAACTAGTTCTTGCCTAGGAGATGAAGGGGGAGAGGGAATTGGTATTTAAGCTAGCTTGCTGGGGAGCCTCCAGCTTCAGTGGGATTACTTCCAGACCCCTTTCTCTTGGGAGAAAGGAGGGATGGGCAGGAAGAGGGAAAGCAGTGAAGAGAACTTCCTGAGCTTTGGAAACCCCTGGGAGCTCCTCAGAGGGCCCCAAGAGCCTAAATGAAAATCCCACAGAATCAGGAGTCAGGAGAGGGAGGATGGTACAGTGGGCAAATCCCTGACTCCAGCATCAGAGATGAGTTCAATTATGCTTCTCGTCTTCTTATGAGACCTCCCTAGGCCTTAGTTTCCACATCTGGAAAATGAAGGGGGTTGGCCCTTTAAAGTCCCTAGCAGATGTCTATGAACCTATAAAACCTGATAACCCAGTCCCAGCTTGAACAACCACTTCTGTGCCTGAGTCATTTCCCTTCTGGGGCCTCAGTTTCCTGTCCTGTAAAACAGAGCAATTGGACCAGAATTGACCCAACTAGCATTGAATTGATGACCTCAAAGTGCAATTCTAGCTCTAATGGTCTATGAGTCAGTAACCAAGGGGTACATGAGCAGGGGGGTGGGGAGATGACAAAGCCTGCCAAGGTTTTCAGAAACCAAGAGACATAGAAAAAAGAGGGACTTCTGTTTCATCTTCACCCCTCCCAGGCAAAGCCTTGCAAAACCACAATCCTCACTCTATATAACCCACGGCCACCCCAGGAAGATGGTGGCCCTTTTATGGTTCCCACTTCCCCAGATGCAGGGATGGGAGGAGGGATGGGAGGAGGGCAGCATAAATATTTTACTCCTCTTTTTACATCCTTCTCAAGCACCTGCCCCTCCTCTGGAGAAGGGAGGACACAGCATTATAAGAGTCCACAAGGACCCTAGAACTACCCCTTGATCTTTTTTCTCAGGCAGGTAGTGGCCACTGTGGGTCATAGAATCAGGAATCTCACAGGACTGAGCTTGGTTCTTCACTTTTCTCAACCTCAATTTCTTTTATTGTAAAATGAGAATAGTAATAACTCTGGTATCTTCCTCATAGGGTTATCCTAAGGCTCAAATAAGTGTGTATGCACAGATATATAATGTGTTATGTATATAAAAATAATAGAAATATATAAATTTTAATAATTTAAATATTGATCGTATTGCCATTTTTAACATGTTTTCTGGAATGAAATCTAACATTTATATAAGGCTTTAAAGTTTGCAGAGTGCACATATATGTTTAATATACATACATATGCAGACATACATGTGTGTATATAGAGAGACACACACACATACTTCACTTTTTAACAGATAAAGAAACCAAGTCTGAGAAAAGTTTGGTGATTTGCCTCAAGACTTCCATATAATAATAAGAACCTAGATTTAGAGTTGGAACTTTAGAAATCATCTAATTCAACTTCTTTTTGTTTTGTTTTGTTTTTGCAAGGTAATAGGGTTAAGTGACTTCCCAAGGTCACACAGCTAGGTAATTATGAAGTGTCTGAGGCTGGATTTAAACTCAGGTCCTCCTGACTCCAGGGCTGGTGCTCTATCCACTGGACCACCTGCCCACCCCATGCCACCTAGCCGCCCCTCAACTTCACTTTATAGACAAGGAAACTGAGGCTCAGTGAGTGAAGTGACTTGCCAAGGACATAACAAGAGTAAGCAGAATGGATCATAGATGTAGAGACAGTAGGGACTTTCCATTTCCTTCTTTAACAGATGAGGAAACAAAGGAAGAATGAGGTTCAAAGCTGAAAGGGTGCCTTGGAAGCATCTAATTCAACTTTATTTTATATAGAAACAAACAGGTATAGAAAGGGGAAATGACTTGAATAAGGTCTTTCAAGTGGTAAGTGGAGATCTACATACCATGCCTCCAAATCTAGTGTTCTTTTGGAATTTCTGGTTACTCCACCAAATGACTTCCTTCCACCAAGCTTCCCCATGCTCCCCATTCTGGGTTGGGCTGGGGGGGGGGGGAGATACCCTTCTTTTACATTTCTTGCCCCATCCCCCGCCCTGAGACAGAGTTGCTCTGGCTAAACAGCCTCTCTCCAGTCTGTTCCCCTCCTCCAGGGAGCCTCTCAGCCTGGGCGAGCGGAGCAGGGGGGCTCCCAGCCTGCTTTCTCTAGGAGTAATTAAAAGTGAAATCCTCCCCTCCGTGACCCCCAAGCTCCCAGCTCATGGTGATTTACACATGAAAGGAACACACAGGGCCGGGACTTTCTCCCTTTCACATTCACAATGAAGCAGGCCCTATAAATAAAAGCTCTCTGAGAAACAAGAGGTTTCAAAAATGTCTTTGTGTGAGAGAGAGACAGAGAGAAAGAGAGGGAGAGGGAGAATGTGCGTTCGAATATGGGAGACTGCGGGGCTGTGGAGGGAGTGGGGACCATGGAAGGGTGGCTACTGTGGGAAGGAAGTCACCGTGAGGATGCTGCCTGGCTCAGGGCTGGGACAAGAACAGGAATTCGAATTAGCTCATTTTATATGATGCAGAAGACCTTCCACCTCCATGATCTCCATAGTTTCACCCAGTCCCATTTTTGTTCTGGCCTCCTCAGCCCCAACACAGCTCACAAAAGCTTGGAAAGGAGCAGAATGAATGTAAATCTTATTATGCCCATTTTACAAAGGGGCCTCTGAGATCCAAAAAAGTTTGGTGCCATATGCAATTAGAGGTTTAAGAGAATTTAGAAGTCTCCAATCCGATCCCATTTTACAGATAAGAAATCTGAGGTGCAGAAAGGAAGAGATGACATAGCCAAGGCCATACAACCAGAACTCCAATTATCTCTATATTTTCACCCAGCCCCATTTTTGTTCTGGCCTCCCAGCCCCAAAACAGCTCACAAAAGCTTGGAAAGGAGCAGAATGAATGTAAATCTTATTATTTCCATTTTACAAAGGGGCTGCTGAGATCCAGATAAGAAATCTGGGGTAGAAAGGAAGAGATGACTTATTCAAGGTCATACAACCAGAACTCCAACTATCTCTATAGTTTCACCCAGTCCCATTTTTGTTCTGGCCTCCTCAGCCCCAAAACAGCTCACAAAAGCTTGGAAAGGAGCAGAATGAATGTAAATCTTACTATGCCCATTTTACAAAGGGGCCTCTGAGATCCAAAAAAGTTTGGTGCCATATACAATTAGAGGCTTAAGAGAATTTAGAAGTCTCCAATCCAATCCCATTTTACAGATAAGAAATCTGAGGTGCAGAAAGGAAGAGATGACTTAGCCAAGGGCATACAACCAGAACTCCAACTTGAACTTAGGTCATCACACTTCCCTTTATCTTCCCAGGCTTCAGCCACCCTGTGGATTATAAAGACAAAGATTTATACAGTCATAAAGTTTTGCATCAAGAGTGTATTGGGGGGGCAGCTAGGTGGCGCAGTGGATAAAGCAGCAGCCCTGGAGTCAGGAGTACCTGGGTTCAAGTCCAATCTCAGACACTTAATAATTACCTAGCTGTGTGGCCTTGGGCAAGCCACTTAACTCCATTTGCCTTGCCAAAAAAACCCTAAAAGCAAACAAACAAACAAAAAAAGAGTATATGGGAAGCAGCTAAGTGGTGAAGTGGATAGAGCATTAACCTTGGAGTCAGGAGGACCTGAATTCAAATCCAACCTCAGATACTACTTGTGTAGATTTGGGCAAGTCAACCCTGTTACTGCAAAACAAACAAAAAACAACAACAAAAAAAGAATGTATCAAGCAGGAAATGTCCAATCTGTAAAGATATTAAACACAAAGGTGTATATATATACACAATGCTCACCAGACTGTTGGGGGAAGGGGGGTGGGAGGGGGATGGAAGGGAGGGTGGAAGGAAATTATGTAACTTATAAATAGGCATATGCATGTGGATGAATGCTGAAAATTTTTCACAACATATAATTGGAAAAATAAAATAAAATATCAATTGTGAAAATAAATAAATTAATTTTTTTTTCTTCAAAAAGAGTGCATCAGGAATCCGGGTAGGCTATGAATATATAAAGATAAAGGGTCCTGTCCTCAAGGAAGTTACATTCTATCAGGAAGACAACCTGATAATAAATGCAGGATAATTGAGAAGAGTAAGCATTAGAAGTAGGTCGGTATCTAGAAAAATCCAGAGTTGTTATATATATACCCATCAGCAGATTTGAGGATGGCTGTTGTTCTATTGTTTTCAGTTGTGCCCAACTCTCCATGACCCCATTTGGGATTTTCTTGGCAAAGATACTGGAATGGTTGACTTTTTTCTTCTCCAACTCATTTTACAGTTGAGGAAACTGAGGCAAACAGGATGAAGTGACTTGGTCAGGGTCTTGAAGCTAGTGAGTTTCTGAGGTCTGATTTGAGCACGTGAGGATTC
This sequence comes from Macrotis lagotis, assembly GCF_037893015.1. Taxonomy (NCBI): domain Eukaryota; kingdom Metazoa; phylum Chordata; class Mammalia; order Peramelemorphia; family Peramelidae; genus Macrotis; species Macrotis lagotis. The sequence continues at coordinate 682,311,712 of NC_133666.1, forward strand.
ATCTTCTTGACTCCAAGGCCAGTGCTGGCTCTCTCCCCCCTGGGCCACCTACTGCCAAAATGATGGCGATGATAACAACTACATGCACTATGGCGCCACCTAGCTGTCCAGATTTGAGGGTAGAGGTCATTATGCATTGGGAGGACAGGACTTAGAAGGAACCTCAAAGACCATCTAATTTCACACCCCTCCTACTTTTAAATTAAATTTTATTTTATTCTAATCCATGAAAATTTATTTTCTCTTCCTCTCTCCTTTTCCTGTTCCTACTGAGAAAGAAAAATTCTTGCTACAAAATGTATAATCAAGCAAAATAAATACCAGAGTTGACCACTTCAAAAAAAATAATAATGCCTCAGTGGGCCCTGTGAGGCCCTGTATCATCCAGAGTCCTCAGGAATTGTGGCTGTCATTGTGTTGATCAGATCTAAATCTTTCAAGGTTGTTTGTTGCTATAGGGTTGATGTTATTGTATCTGATCTTTTCCTGGTTTGACAGGCTTCACTCAACAACAGTTGAAACAAGTCTTCCCACATTTCTTTGAAATCAGTCTCCCTCCCTCCCTCCTTCCTTCCTTCCTTCCTTCTTTCCTTTCTTCCTTCCTACCTTTCTTCCTCTCTCTCTCCTTCCATCCCTCCCTCTTTTCCTTTCTTCCTTTGTTCCTTCCTTCTTTTTAAATTAATTTTTAAAATTGTTTTAATTGTTTTTCATTTTGAATAACATTTTATTTTTGAAACCCTTCATTTTTCTTCTAGCACGATAAAATTTCATCACATTCATACACCATAACTTGCTCAGCCATTCCTCAATTAATGGACACACCCTCAGTTTTCAATTCTTTGTCATTACAAAAAGAGCTGCTACAATTTTTTTAACTTGATGATCCCTTTCCTCTTTCTTTGATCTCTTTGATCATTCCCCACCCTCATTTTGAAAATGAGGAAAATGGGCCCAAGGATGTTAACAATAACTTGCCTTAACTTGTTAAGATGCTTATTCCTCACACACGGAGCCAGCATCAGAGACAGGATTTGAATCTAGGACCCAATTTCAGAGCCAGAATACTTTCCACTCTATGGAATGGCTTAGTATAAAAGAAAATAAGATGTGGATTTGTGTGTTTGGGAAATAAGGTGAAGGGGAGGAGAAAAAGGCATGAGAATGAAAGCGTGGAGGTAAGAAAAATAAATGGGCCTGATGTCAACAGATGTGTTGGGCTGCTTGGAATTTTGAGTTTGATTGAAGTCTGGCTGTTAAGACAGTGCATGGGAAAGAGAATCTTGATGAGTGCTTATGTCTGAGTGTGTGTGTGTGTGTGTGTGTGTGTGTGTGTGTGTGTGCTCTCTCAACAAGTGAATGATGAGGACCATCAAAAGAAAGAAAAGATCTCTCCTGAGAAAGCTGAAGCTGGGGCCCCAGAGGGAGGAGAGGGAGTACAAATGACTTAACCAGCCAGCCCTTAGGAAGAGAATGTTCTATTAGAGAGAGAAGCTTTCAAACACTACCCACCTTTTCCTATCTGCCCCCAAAGCACCCCAAGGGAATAAGCCCCCAGTTAGCTTTTCAGGGGCTTGGAGCAGGGGAAGTGAAAAACAACCATATCTAGACACCAGAAAATACACAGTCAATAGATAGATAATGAGAGACCATAATTGGAGCATTGCAGCTGCCCCTGGAGTTGGTACATGCCTGTTGGAATACACATACTGGGGAATGGAATTTTAAAAAAATCAGGTTAGTTCTCAGCAGGGAGATAGGGGTGCTGTGTGGCTTCCCAGGATTTGATTAATCTGAGCATTTTGCACGCTGGGGACCCCTTCAGTTTCTGTATTAGAATATTTGGAGATTTAGAAATGGCTATGGGGTGTCCTGGGGAGACTGCTGAATTTGGATTAGAAAAACCTGAGTTCGAATCCTGTCTCAAACACTTGCCTCGGTTTCCTCCTCTGTACAAGGAGCCAATTTTAGAACCTGCTCCATGGCGTTGTTGTGAGCATCAAATGCAAACACGCATAAACATTCAAAGGTTATATAATTACTAGTTATTTTTATTATTATAGAGACCTTCCGAATGAAAGGGATCTGGGTTTAAAGCCTGCCTTGGATATTTACCAGTTTTGTGTCTTCAGGAACTCATTTAAACTCTCTAGGGTCAGTTTCTTCCTCTATAAAGAAAGAATTGGATTGGATAGTCTCTGAAATTCCTCCCTTCCAACTCTAAACTTTTATGGCTATTGCCATTTTTCAATTATCCAACTCTTCATTGATTCCATTTGGGGTTTTCTTGGCAAGTGGTTTGTCATTTCTGTCTTCAACTTAGATAGATGAGGAAACTGAAGCAAACAGGGTGAAGTGACTTGTCCAGGGTCACACAGCTGGTAAATATCTGAGGCTGGATTTGAACTCAAAAAGATGAGTCTTCCTAACTCCAACCTTGATGCTCTGTGCATTGTGGCGCCACCTAGCTGCCTTGGATCAATGATTTATGATCAGATTTTAGAAGAGATTAGCATAAAGAGGGCATAGGATCAGAAATTGAAAACTGAAAGGAACTTCAATCTCATCTTATAGTTGAGGAAACTGAGGCCTAGGTGCAAAGTCACTTGTCCAAAATCACAGAAGTAGCCAAATCAGGATTTGAAACCAGGTCCTCTTACTACAAATCTGGTGCTCTTTCTCTGTTCCACAACATGATTTATTCTTTATTTTACAGAAACTTTTGGTTAAAGGTGTTTTTAATGGAAATCCTGATTCACAGAATTAAGAACCATGAGAAGCCCTAGACAGGTGGAAGGTGTCAAGAAAGAAAAGAAAGGGGCAGCTAGGTGGCACAGTGGATAAAGCACCGGCCCTGGAGTCAGAAATACCCGGGTTCAAATCCAGTCTCAGACACTTAATAATTCCCTAGCTGTGTGGCCTTGGGCAAGCCACTTAACCCATTGCCTTGCAAAAAAAAGAAAAAAAACCTAAAAAAGAAAGCAAAATTAAATGGAAACAAAATGGGGTGCCTGTCATCCCTGTTTGCCATTAATATGAGAGCCTTTCTATAGGGAAAAGGAGTTTAAATTATAATACTCCCACTTAATTATAAGAAAGGAATCATTTTTCCCACCTGGACAATGGATCCTTGAAAGATCAAATATGAAAGAACAATAGAGCAATAGGGATTTGTCCCCAGTGGTTTCTAGTTCATGGGAAAAGAAGATAATTATGAGAATGATTGACATGTTTAAGGTTTACAAAACATTTCATATCTATTATCCATGAGTGAGAGGCAGAGTCTGGCATAGTGAATGGAGAGCTACTTTTAGAATTATTTTGTTAAGTGTTTCCTAATTTTATATATTTATATTGCCTCCAAAAGGAGGCAATCATACATGATTAAGTGACTTGCCCAAGGTCACATAGCTAGCAAGTGACTGAGACTGGAATGTTGGGGGCCCTTTTTCTGACACCTCTGCTCTAGGGCTTCCTAAGATTATAAAATGGGGCAGTTAGTACATAGAACACCCATCCTGGAGTCAGGACTTGAGTTCACTCCAGCTTCAGATACTTAACACTTACTATATATCGATATCTATAAACACACACACATATATCTTTCTATATATGATGTTTGTCCTTTGTTCTTGAAGAGGATCAAGACATCAGAGAGGTGATGTTATAACAACCAAATGAATTGGACCTGAGTGAGGGGGGCTATGCTAAGTCCCCAGCCTCACTTTCTCCTCCAGAGCCATCTGGGTCTAGTGGCCAGATATGAAGCAGAAGGACTGGAGATGACCCTGGATTCGAGGTAATCAGGGTTAAATGACTTACCCAAGGTCACAAAGCCAGTGTCAAGTATCTGAGGTTAGATTTGAATGCAGGTCCTCCTGACTCCAGGATTGGTCTCTATTCACTGTACCACCATATATACATATATAATATATATATATATATATATATATAAAACATATACACACATAAATGTATGTCTGTATCATATTTATATATGTAGTCATGTATTTATATATATAAACACACACATACACACATATAACATATATATATATATATATATATATATATATTATCATTTCTTCTTTGATTGGACACTGAGTTGTCTAGTCCTTTCCTGCTCTAGGAACATAAGCACATCACTGCCCCTGGGCAACAGGACAGGATTCTCAGTGGAACCAAATTGTGGAAGGCTGAAGTCACTTTGAATTGGGCCTTAGTGTTTATTCTTACACACATACACAACATACATATTAATTTACATTTGAGGACTTGTGTTTCATGGCAGGGACCTTGGTTCTGTCAACATTTTGACAAGGAGACTACTATAATCAGGCCCAGAGTCTTACTTTAGGTACCAAATAATTATCTTGCTTAATAGAAGGTTAAACAGGGCTCTGATTCATGCATTTTAAAGTGAATTTTCTCTGCTATGGTCATTAGAGTTTGTTTAGCAACAAACATCTCAATAACATTTACTTCAAGTAGGTTACGTAGTAGCCCTGTGCTAGATGCTAGGGAGGGAAAAGTTCAAATACACAGCAGTCCCAGACCTCAAGGAATTTCTAGGTATTTAGGGGCATAGAATATATACACAGAGATGGAAATATAAGGTAACTGAAGAGGGAGGAAAGTACTAACAAGTGGGAGCTTCAAGGAGGAGATGGATGAATGAATGAGTAAATGCATAAATGAATTGAAAACTTCATTTTTAAGTATTTAATATTTCTTTTTTTTAAGGTTTTTGCAAGGCAATGGGGTTAAGCAGCTTGCCCAAGGCCACAAAACTAGGTAATTATTAAGTGTCTGAGGTCGGATTTGAACTCAGGTCCTCTTGACTCCAGGGCCAGTGCTCTATCCACTGTGTCGCCTAGCCGCCCCCACATTCATTTTAAAATGAATTTTTTTCAATTAATTTTCAATTCAATTAATTTTCCATTCAATTTTTCAATAATTTTCAATGAACAAGTTTGACATTTATTTTCTAATTCCTCCTCCCATCCCCCCAAGGGAAAATTCTTATAATATAAATGCAGACCAGCAAAATACACATATTCCCACATAGATCGTTACATTCTTTATATTTGGTCCATCCCCTTTCTCCCATTCAAATTAGAGTAGACAACCCTAATGGGCAATTTCAGTTCCAACTCTGCTGAGAAGTTCCCATGATCTTCATGGTGCAATGGCAAGTCTGGGGATCTGGAGGAGACTGTTTTTTCTTCATGGGACTCTTGGGCTGTCTCAATCATGGTTGGAGGGAAGATAATGGTGGCGTTTTGACCCATCTAATAAATGCTGTCTTCCTACCTCTCTCTCTCTCTCCTCTTTGCCTTTCTCATCAGGGTCAGCTGGTCTACAGTTGGGGGAGGGGAGTAATGTAGCAAGGATAATGGACCCCTTCTCCACAAGGGTTGCTGAATGCTGTCTGTAAGGGCCAGGCTGGAAGCAAGGTTTCTATGGTCTAGGGTAAGGCTCCCAGATTCCTGCTGGAGTCTGGGCCAGTCTATGCTTTGAGATGAAGTCAGTCTTTACTGACCTTTTTATGTGGAACTGAGCTTCCCCAAACCTCTGATTCTCTTCCAAAGTGTGGAATGCTTCATTTATATCTGAAAGGACTGTACCCTTACATTTCATTGTCTCTATCTTTGTCCCTTATAACCTTCAAACTTTTCTGAAATTGAAATGAGACGTAACTTTTACATCAATCTTCCCCTTCAATGAAAACTTTGCAGTCCTTGCAAATCACCTGGGTATTCCAAATAGCAATAAGATATCAATCAATAAACATTTCTTTAGCATCTACTATGTAATATTAGCATTAGCACTAGATATGGTTGATACAGAGGGAGGACAAAATATCATACATAATATTCACTATATACACTCAAACAATAATTGTTAACAGAGTTGCTTAAAAAATGTAGTGAAACTTAAAAACTGTTATCTTGTTAAGTAATTTTGCTCTCTCATACTTTATGTTTCTTCCTTAAGGATACGGTTTCTCTCTCATCACATTCAACTTAGATCAATGTATAGCATGGAAACAATGTAAAAACTAAGACTGCCTTCTGTGGAGGTGGAGGGAGGGAAGCAAGGTTAGGGGAAAAATTGTAAAACTCAAAATAAACAAAATCTTTCTAATAAAAAAAAGAACTCCCCCCCCCCAAAAAATGTACTGAAACTTTTGGAACATCTGTATTTTAGGATTTAGTCAATGTAGGAATTTATTTTGCTTGATAATGCATATTATTATGAAGAGTTTTTTTTATTCTTTTTTCAATGGGAAAAGGAAGAAAGAGTTACTTGCTAATTGAAAACAAATCCCTTTATTTTTAATATGTCTATGGCTAGGAAGCTATAGACAAGCCTTTTTAATTTTTTTGCATAGGAGCTTTTTATTTGGCTAGATTGTGCATAGTCACTTGAATGTGGCTCATTTTCTTATTCTTCTTTTATTTTATTTTTCCAATTACATGCAAAGAAAGTTTTTGACCTCCATCCAGTTGCAAGTTTATGAGTTCCACATTTTTCTACCACCTACATTTCCACATCCTTCCCCATGGCGGGCAAACAATCTGGTAACAGTTGTGCATGTATAATGGGGTTTAATATATTTTCATATTAGTCATATTGTGAAAGAGGAATTAGATCTAAGGGAGAAAAAAAGAAAGAAGAAAGAAACAACATAAAAGAAACTTTAAAAAGGGAAGGTTTGCTTTGTTCTGCATTAATACTCCATAGTTTTTTCTCTGGGTGGGGATGACATTGTCTATAGCAGATCTCTCAAGATTAACCTTGATCACTGAACTGCTGAGAGGAGCTTCATCCATCCTAGTGGTTCACCTCACAGCGTTGTTAATAGGTACAATGTTCTGTTGGTCCTGTTCCCTTCACTTGGCATCTGTGACTGGGTTTTTTTGCAGCCTCCTTCCAAAGATTTAAAAATGTTTTCAGATATTTTTTTTTTATCAATGCACAGTTTGCTATCTATAAGACACTTCACCTCCTGACTTGTTGCTAGTGCCATGCCTGGAATTCTCTCCTTCCTCATCTCACCTCCTAGCTTCTTTCAAGTTCTAGCTAAAATCCCAGGAAACCTTTCTTGATCTCCCTTCATTCTAGTGCCTTCCCTATGTTGACTATCTCTATTTGTTCTCTCTGTATCTTATTTGTACATATTTGTTAGCATGTTGTTTCTTCCATTAGACTATAAGCCTCCCCAAGGGCAGGGCTCCATATGTATAATCTTTGAATTCTCCAATTGAGTGTCAAGAACTCTAATCCTCACTGTCAATGAGTCTTCCACTGGGCAAGGCAGTGAGTTTTCAGTGACTATTATTGTTTTGTTCTGGGACTGCTCCCAAGCCTTTCCAGTTATCGTCTTCTTTCATGCTTTTATTTTAGGTAATGTTAACTATACCATTGATTGGCAGTTTCTCTCAGATGGTTTCAGAGATCTTTCCCAGTAATAATGGTCTTTGAGTTGCTCTTAGGGCCCATCCCACTTTCAAATGGACAACACCTTAGTCATCTTACTGAGAATGCTCTTTACCAGTCCTTAATTCTTCAGGCATCAGGGAGATACCTCAGGAATGTTTCTCTGGATCTGTTCCTAGAATCAGTACCCTGATAATGGTTTTACTCCTTTTTTTTTTTTAATACTTCTTCACAAACTATGGTGAAAGTCAAAATGTTCAGAGTATATAAGGTCCTCCTCATAGATGGAGACTGACTACTCAATGCTTAATGCTTTGGAGAAGAAAATCTATGGAGGAACAAGCATCTCATTCATGTCAGCTTTTCCTGGAACCTTTTTCTCTCTTTAAGAACCTCTCCCTAAAGAGAATCTGTTCCCAACTCTGACATTCCCTGTTCAAGGGTTCTTCCTAGCTCTGATATTCTCTGTAATAAAGCTTTTTCCAGCTCTGACATTCCCTGTTCTAAGGTCCTTCCTAGCTCTGACATTCTCTCTCTTGTAAGACTCTTTCCAGCTCTGATAGTTCCTATTCTGGGGTTTCTTCCACTTATGACATTCCTTGTTCTCGGGTTCTTCTAGCTCTCACATTCCCTGTTCTAAGGTCCTTCCTAGTTCTGATATTCTCTTTCATAAGGCTGTTCCTAACTCTGACATTCCCTGTTCTAGGGGTTCTTTCAGCTCTGACATTCCCTGTTCTAGGTTCCTTCCTAATTCTGATATTCTCTCTTTTGTAACACTCTTCCCAGCTCTCATATTCCATGTTCTAGAGTCTCTCTGAGGTCTGACATTCATTTGTCTCTGTCCATTGACTGAGTGAGAAATCATCATCTCACTGCCCCCAACCCTGCATTCTTTTGAGAAGCCCTTTGTGGCTCTCTTCCCAATTGCCAACAGTCAATTTACTCTGTTCTTCCTGTGTCTTGGTCTTTGGTTGCTCTCTTCTCTCCTCCTTGTTCTCCAGGGTAGTCAGCTGCCAGTAATGGGTCTATTTGCCCTGCCCAAGAACATCACATCTCCCTGCCTGTTCCACCCACCCCCCCTCCCCATCTAGCATCTGCCCCCAGGGGTCATCTGGAACAGTCAGTGCCTGCCCATGGAAAAGGGCAGATGAGTTCACTTGGGTTTGCCCAGACTAGGAAAGGAAGAAGTTACTGGGTGAGGTGAGAGAGGAAGGCCTTGGTCAAACACTGATAGAGAGTCACAGCATTGAGAAGTCTTTCCCTGGACTTCCCACCCTCCCCAAAGGCTCACTTGACCCAGACAGCCACGTTGAAGGTCGAGCTGCTGCCTGGGTGCTCCTGGGTGGAGCCTGCCACCCCCTGGAAAACTGTGAGACTGCAAGCAATGTCTAGACACCTACCTGTTCAGTTGTTTTCAGTTGTGTCCAACTCTTTGCAACTCCATTTGGGCTTTTCTTGGCAAAGATATTGCAGTGGTTTCCCATTTATTCTCCACCTCACTTTACAGATGAGGAAACTGAGGCAAATAGGGACAAGTGACTTGCCCATGGTCACACTGTTAGTGTCTAAAGCCAGATTTAAATTCAGGAATGTGAGTCTTCCAGACTTCAGATCCAGCACTCTAGGCACTATACCACTGAGTTGTTCCCAGATATCTTACTTATGGGCTAAAAAAAGGGAAAGTAGTTTTTAGAGTATGGAAAGACTATAGAGATCAACTAGTTCCAATGCCATCATTTTCACAGCTATAGACTTGGCCAAGCTGGGTTGTAAACACCATATAAATGTTCCCTATTGTTATTTTTAATCTGTAAATTGAAGGGATTGAATGTTATAGCTTCTGAGATATTTAACACCTTCAGAGCCATGATCCTCATAATCTCTGGACCCTCAGCTACTGGCATTGGTTCAGTATGAGGTCAAGAAATCATTCACCCTGGCCCTGTGCCACCTGTTTCAGTTTAGATTATGGGATCATATATATTGAATCTTAAAAGGGGTTTTGGAGACTATCTAGTGCCTTTCATAGATAAGGAAAAGGTACTGGTCTGAAGACACACAGAACCAGGAGGAGAAGCCAGGTCTCCCAGCTTCCAGTCATGAAATGTTCTATTTTGACCACCTCTGGCTTACTTTTCACAGCCACCTTAGCCCAGCCTTGGGAGCTTGGAGACTTAATAAGTATTATCTGATGAGGGTAGCAAAGACTCCAGGCTGGGTTGAACAATAGACACTGGTAGGTTCTCAATGCCAAAGCAATTATTCAAAAATATTGATTGCCCACTTACAATATGAAAAATCCTGTGAGGTGCATGGGTGTGTTGATGGTGATGTGGGACTAAGGGGAAAGGTAGGGTGGAAAAAAAAGGAAAGAAAAAATTTCTGTTCTCCATTAGTTTATAGTCTGGTCGGTGATACAAGGATATATGTAGATTTAAAAAAGACAAGTAAAGAAGGGTTTTTCAGAAAATTTAAGAGTTCAATGGAAGGACTGAAGTTTAACAGTAAGAAATATAAAATCCTAAGTTTCAAAAAATAACTGACTTCAGAAGTATGATTTGAGAGGGATGGTTATAAAGTGGTTTGTCTGAAAAAAGTTCTTTCAGGTTTTTTCTTATATTTTATTTTAATCTTAAAAATAAAATAAAAAATTCTCATATTCCCAACAAAACATAAGAGATCCAAAATATAAAGCAATTAATTTCTGTTGCAAAAAGTCTATATAATATTCTATATAGTGTTCTATATTCTATATAAAAGTCTATATAGTATTCTATATAGTGTTCAAAATTGTCCATCTTTGCTTCCTTGTAGGGTTTCTTTTGTTCTCTGTTGTGCACTGTTTACTATATTTTTCCCTTCCCCCTATGATATATGGAGATATATATATATATATATATATATGTATATATATCCTCTAACAAATGAGGTCTCATTTGACCATTGTTGAGAGGTAGATGCTGTCATTATCCCCATTTTACAGTTGAAGAAACTGAGGAAGACAGAGCCACCTAGCTGCCAGGAAAGATAATTCCACATTAGGTTGTATTAAAAGAGGGTGAAATGTCCAACCACTCTGGAGGTATCCCAACTTCCTCTGCCTGGACTAGACTCCATCTGGAGTGTTGTGTGAAGCTCTGGATGCTGTTTTGGGAAGGATTTGGATATATTTCAGAGTGTCCAGAAAATGACAAGCAGGATGGTGACGACTAAGCAGGTGGGGACTGTCTTAAGGAACTGGGATGGTTAGCCAGGTAACTGGATGGTCCAGTGGTTGGAGAACTGGACTGTTGGTGAGTTGAAATCTGACCTCAGACCTTACCACCTGCATCACCTTAGGCAAAGTTATTTTGCCTCTCTGTTTCCTCAGCTATAAAATGGGATGGGGGTGCCATAAAAAGTTACCTCTCCGGTTCTTTTGAGGATCAAATCAGATAATATATTGAAAACACGGCTCCATATAAGCACCAAGCATTATTTTTCTTGAAGGAGAGAACACTGAGTAGATAATAGCTGTCTTCAAGAATTGAAAGACTGTCACTTGGAAGAGGGATTAGCCTTGCTTTTCTAGGTCCCCTGAGGGCAGAACTAGGAACTGTCTGGAAATCGGCAGAGAAAGACTTAGAGTCAAGAGCAGCTAATATGTATTGATCTAGAGTTTTAAGATGGACAAAAAGCTTTACTGAGGTGGTATTTGATTTCACAGCAACCCTGGGATAGAGGTGATAGTATTATAATACACATTTTACAGATGAAAACTGAGGCTGAGAGAGGTCCAGTCCCACAACCTGACTGGGGAAATAGTGGGTTCCCTTTCACTGAAGGTTCTAGAGCACAATCCAGATGACCATTCCCCTCAGGTAGAGAGGATACTTGTTTGAGTAGAGCTCTGAGATTCTAGGATCTGTGATCTTGGAGGTAGGAGAGGCAGAGTCCCACCCAGAATGCAGGCCTCCTATGCTTTTTCTTCAATCACTAAGAAAAGGTCATTAGGTCTATCCTGACCACCCTCAAGCAGGCAGTGGGCTATGCTGAAAAGGGTATTGAGATTGGTCTTGGAGGATCTGGGGACTGTGTTCCACTACTGTTCCAATTCCTCATGTGGCCTAACTCCTTTCTTAGACTGTTGTCGTGTCCTAGACAGTTACGTGGTACAATTAATAGAATACTAGACCTGACCTCAAATCTAACTTCAGCCTTATCTAACCCTAGGCAAGTCTTCCTGCCTCAAAAAATATATACATAATATAAATGGGGATGTGTAAAATAAAATGTGGATAATCATAACACCAACTTTGCTATTATTGTGAGGTTCAGATAAGACTATTTTTGAAAAGTGCCTACAACATAATTAATATGGAAATATTTTACACTGTATAACCTATATTAGATTGCTCTCTGTCAAGGGGAATAGGAAGGAAATGGAGAGAGAAAAATGTGGAACTCAAAATCTTACCAAAAATTGATCAGTGAAACCTGTCTTTACATGTATTTGGAAAAATAAATAAATACATTTTTAAAGTGCATAGAGTTAATAAATAATTTTCTCTCCTACCCCAACTAAAAAAAAGTTGGGATTATATTTCCTTTATGCACCTCAATTTTCTCATCCATAAATATGTGAGGTCTGTGAATTTTTAAAAAATATTTTGATGACTGTATTCCAATGTAATTCATTTTTTAAAATAATCCTATGTATTTTATGATATTCAGTAAGAGCATGATTCTGAGGAGGGTATCCATAGACTTCACCAGACTAGCCTCAGGTCTAGATTCCCTCTGAGGTTTTTTCTAGTCCTAAAATCTTGTGATTCTCAGAATCCAGGTTCTACCAACCACTTACCCTCAGCAAATAGCACAGATTCTGATGTGCAGTAGGTCCTTAAGAGATACTGTTGACATGAGTATGGACAAGCCTCTTCTCCTATAAGGTCAGAGAATTAGGGTTGGAAGGGACCATAGTGTCATTTCATCCAACAGATATAGAAATGGAAGGCTCAGAAATTTTTGTGCCCAAGTTTACGTAGGAAGTAAATTGTAAAACTAGGATTTGAACCCAATTTGACTCTAAATCTAGTAGCACAGTTTCCCTGAGACTGTACTGAACTTAATTTTTCTCATCTGTAAAATGGGGATTAGAGCCCTAATGAGGAGAATGCTTGGTAAATCTCACATTATTCTGGAAATAGGAGATAGTTTTTCTCTCAAGGGGCAGGGGGAGCAGAATGAGCTGCTTGGGAGCCACACTAGTCATCCTTCCTTTCGTTCTCTCTCCTTATCCAGGAAAGCCCTGGTCATATTTCCAAGGTAGAACAGCTTGTGTCCCTGTGAGCCTCCCCACTCCCTGACCTTGGGCTAGAGTCATCCAGAAGGAGGTTCTGCCTATAGGAGAAAAGTAAACATCCCCAGCTGCCAGCAAGAATGGCGTCAAACTCTTAACCCAGATCAGCTTGGCCTTGTCTGGCCTCTAGGGACAGATAAGCCCAGCAAGCTGGCAGAGGAGGATTACCATGAGGTCAGCTACCCTGGAGGCCTTTAAATCTATGAACACCAAGGCTCTTCCTGCTCAGTCCACATGGGGAAGCCCCAGATGCCGCACAGAAGGAGGCAGAGTTCTCTCAGCAAGAGAGAAGCAAAAAGTTCTACCTCTCCCAGTACACTCAGCTTGGGGTGACTTGAACAGGGCAATCCTAGAACCCAAAATATAGATATTTAGAGATGGAAGAGACCTTAGGACACAGAACAGAAGATGGTAGAGATGAAAGCAATTTTAAACAATGGACAATTATTAAGCACCTATTATTTGCCTGTCACTGTGCTAAGTTCAAGGGATACAAAAAGAATCAAAATTAGTACTTGCCTTCAAGGAGCTTATGATCTAAGGGAACATAGAACACAGGATGATAGAAATAAAATGGATCTTGAGAGAAAGAAGACAGAAGAGTTGAGTTGGAAGGGATCTCAGAACCAGTACATACAATTCTAGTTGGAGAAAAATTTATAACATAGTGTAGTAGAGAATTAGGGGTGTCTAGAACATGGACTAAAGAGTTTAGAGATGAAAGGAAATTTAGAACCTAGAACACAGAATAGGAGAGAAGCTGCTAGGGAATATAATACAGGGAATAAGGATTCTTAATATGGGGTTGGTGAACATGTTTAAAATATGCTAATTATGGCATTTCAGTTTAATTGGCGTGTTTGATAATCCTGAGTATGTTATTGCATGAATTTTAAAATGCTATTCGGAGAAGGGGCTCAGCGGTTTCACCAAACTGTCAAAGGTGTTTATGACGAACATATAAAAAAGGTTAAAACCTCCTACAGTTACAACTGGAAGAGACCTTGGGACATGGAACACAGAGCAAGTCATTAGGGTAAATCACTTAACCTTCCTCTGCCTCAGTTTTATCCTTCTATTTCTAGAACTACAACCCTATGAACACAGAATGAACATGGAATGTTAAGCAATAGGGGGGACCTTAAGACAAAATGTTGGTCCTAGAAATGATCTTAGGAATTATCTCTAGTTCAATGCATTTTATTTGGCCTGAGTAACTAGTTACAAAGAATGGTTTATGCTTGGGGGGTGGGGGGGAGATAAGTTAATTAGAAAAGATTATCAGTAATATATAAAAAAATGCTCAAGAAAACCAAAAAAATTTCAGAATGAGGCACAAACAGAAATTTTGTTATTATTATCTTGTTAAATTTAAAAGATACTTTAAAAAAAGAATTACAGCTGATCTGTTGCTTTATTTTGCTAAACTGTTTTATATCCCTTCATTTTTTTGTTCATTAATACAATGAATGATCCTCTGGGTAGGATATATATATGGCACATATATAAATATGATAAAATATGTCAATATGTAAAAATATATAAGTAAAAATAAAAATAAGTATATAGTTAAAAATAAAAGTGATATTAAAACAAATTAACTAAAGAAATAAAAGGAATTAACTATGCCAACCCCCTCACTTAAAAAACAAAATGACTAAACTTAAACTCCCCCAAGAAAGTATCTTAATAACTATATATAACAAAGCACAAAAGAGGAAAATGTAATTATAATAAACATATAGTAAATGTTTATTGATTAGTTGATTTACAGTGAAGGAAAGTAAAACCTAGAAAAGGGAAATAATTGGTCCCAGGTTCCAGAAAGGAGTAAATGACAGATTTCCTTGAGGACAGAAAATCATTTTTTTTTAAATTAAATTTTTATTGAGAATTTGATTTTACATTGCCATAATATCCCATGTATCCCTTTCCTTTCCCTTTCCAGAGAATCATCCCACCACAAACAGTATTTTTTGGAGAAGGAAAAAAAAGTTGCAGAACTGATCAATACATTAAATCTGCTTTTGCCTATTTTTGTAAAATTTCCCCCTGCTCCCCACAATGCTTAGCAAAGTGCAGAGATTTAATAAATGTTTTTTGGACTGGTAATATTTGTGGCCAAGTTCTCACTCTAAATCCTGTGCTCTTTTATGTATTACACGACTTGCCTAAGGTCACACCAGTGAGTCACCTTAGCCTTTGTCTGTCCCAGTAAGGAAATCAAACTTGGTTTCTGTTTACTCTTGCCCAGAGGTCCTTCTGCATCGAGTCCTTGACATGACTTGAGGAAGATTTTTTTCACAGCTGTTGCTGATATCTACCTGGCTTCTGCCAATCTATTACTTATGCCAGCTGTAATGCTAAGGTTCCAGACTCTACCTGTAAAAAGGGCCAAGACTGTCCAAAAAAGAGAAAACAAAGGATGTTGGGGGAGCCCACAAGAAGGCCATCTAGCCTGAAGGGAGAGAATGTGTCGGTGTAGACAGAAGAATGTGTTGGTGTAGACATCCAGTCTGTAGATCTCAGCTCTGGAGCCATTCTGGTCAGTTTCACATCTGGAGCCTCTCCGGTCAGTTGCAGCTCTAGAACCTCTCCGGTCAGTTGCAGCTCTGGAGCCTCTCCGGTCAGTTGCAGCTCTGGAGCCTCTCCGGTCAGTTGCAGCTCTGGAGCCTCTCCGGTCAGTTGCAGCTCTGGAGCCTCTCCGGTCAGTTGCAGCTCTGGAGCCTCTCCGGTCAGTTGCAGCTCTGGAGCCTCTCCGGTCAGTTGCAGCTCTGGAGCCTCTCCGGTCAGTTGCAGCTCTGGAGCCTCTCCGGTCAGTTGCAGCTCTGGAGCCTCTCCGGTCAGTTGCAGCTCTGGAGCCTCTCCGGTCAGTTGCAGCTCTGGAGCCTCTCCGGTCAGTTGCAGCTCTGGAGCCTCTCCGGTCAGTTGCAGCTCTGGAGCCTCTCTGGTCAGTTGCAGCTCTGGAGCCTCTCTGGTCAGTTGCAGCTCTGGAGCCTCTCTGGTCAGTTGAAGCTCTGGAGCCTCTCTGGTCAGTTTCACATCTGGAGCCTCTCCGGTCAGTTGCAGCTCTAGAACCTCTCCGGTCAGTTGCAGCTCTGGAGCCTCTCCGGTCAGTTGCAGCTCTGGAGCCTCTCCGGTCAGTTGCAGCTCTGGAGCCTCTCCGGTCAGTTGCAGCTCTGGAGCCTCTCCGGTCAGTTGCAGCTCTGGAGCCTCTCCGGTCAGTTGCAGCTCTGGAGCCTCTCCGGTCAGTTGCAGCTCTGGAGCCTCTCCGGTCAGTTGCAGCTCTGGAGCCTCTCCGGTCAGTTGCAGCTCTGGAGCCTCTCCGGTCAGTTGCAGCTCTGGAGCCTCTCCGGTCAGTTGCAGCTCTGGAGCCTCTCCGGTCAGTTGCAGCTCTGGAGCCTCTCCGGTCAGTTGCAGCTCTGGAGCCTCTCCGGTCAGTTGCAGCTCTGGAGCCTCTCCGGTCAGTTGCAGCTCTGGAGCCTCTCCGGTCAGTTGCAGCTCTGGAGCCTCTCCGGTCAGTTGCAAGTCTGGAGCCTCTCCGGTCAGTTGCAAGTCTGGAGCCTCTCCGGTCAGTTGCAGCTCTGGAGCCTCTCCGGTCAGTTGCAGCTCTGGAGCCTCTCCGGTCAGTTGCAGCTCTGGAGCCTCTCCGGTCAGTTGCAGCTCTGGAGCCTCTCCGGTCAGTTGCAGCTCTGGAGCCTCTCCGGTCAGTTGCAGCTCTGGAGCCTCTCCGGTCAGTTGCAGCTCTGGAGCCTCTCCGGTCAGTTGCAGCTCTGGAGCCTCTCCGGTCAGTTGCAGCTCTGGAGCCTCTCCGGTCAGTTGCAGCTCTGGAGCCTCTCCGGTCAGTTGCAGCTCTGGAGCCTCTCCGGTCAGTTGCAGCTCTGGAGCCTCTCCGGTCAGTTGCAGCTCTGGAGCCTCTCCGGTCAGTTGCAGCTCTGGAGCCTCTCCGGTCAGTTGCAGCTCTGGAGCCTCTCTGGTCAGTTGCAAGTCTGGAGCCTCTCTGGTCTGTTTCACTTCTGAAGCTGCCCTAGAGAGCTTAGAAGGCTCTTGGATGGGCAGCCTACTGGGCCCCTTTGTTCTGTTTCCTTGTCTCAGGGGTGATTCGGGGCCACAACTCTTGGGGTGCCCCTGTCTCCCAAGTAGCTGCTCCCCCAGCCCACAGGATTCTAGACTCACCACACTATGTCACCTGCAAACCTTCAGATCTTCTCTTCTAGCACTTCCTGACTGATCCACAGCACATCCTCACAGTTTTTCTCTTGGGGGCTGCCGGGTGACTCAGGGGACAGAGCACTGGCCTTGGAGTCAAGAGGACAGGAATTCAAATCTGGCTTCTTGATTCTTCCGAGGTCACTTGTGTGATCGTGTGACCCTGACTGCCCACCATCTCCAGTCGTCCTGATTTCTGTCTGTCCACTGGACCCCGATGGTTCCGAAAGAGAAAGTGAGGCTGGGGACTTGCCTAGCAGCCCCTCCTTCAAATCCAACTCATGTGTTTCTCTTGGCATCACCTCCCCGATGTCGTGGTCTTCATCAGAAATGGAGAACATAATTGTCTTCTCTTGTAAAAGGAGGATAAGCACACCTGCACTCCCTGCCTCCCACAATTAGCTTCTACAGTAAAGACTTTTGTGCATTCAGCACCTTTTCACTCAAATCCAATTCTTCTTCAGGAATGAAGGAGAGAGGGGGCATCTATGTGGCTCAGTGGATAGAGCACAGGCCCTGGAATCAGGAGTAACTGAGTTCAAGTCCTCAGACACTTAATAATGACCTAGCTGTGTGGCCTTGGGCAAGTCACTTAACCCCATTGCCTTGAAGAAAACTTAAAAAAAAAATGATTGAAGGAGAAACATCATCATTATCAAAGGGCTTCAAAAGTTCCTCAACTCCTAGAAACAGAAAAATGACTTTTCCAATAAAAACAATATTGAAAAGTCAAGAGACTTGAGAAACTTGAGAGCTCTGATTGACATAATGACTAACTACAATCACATAGGACCAGAGATGAATCATGCATAGCGTTTCTTGACAAAGAAGTGCAGAAGGAGACATATATTTTTGGGGATATGGCCAATGTGGCAATTTGTTTTGCTAGAATATGATTATTTTATAAATATTTTTCCTTTCTTTTCCCAGTGTGAAAGAGGAAGTGGGAGGAAGAGAAAGTAGACTTTTGCTTATGAAAATAATTAAATTTAGGTTTTGTTATTTTTTTTGCAAGGCAATGGGGTTAAGTGACTTGCCCAAGGCCACACAGCTAGGTCATTATTAAGTGTCTGAGGCTGGATTTGAACTCAGGTACTCCTGACTCCAGGGCCAGTGCTCTATCCATGGCACCACCTAGCCACCCCTGAAAATAATTAAATGAGTCCCATGGAAACCTGTGAATCTTATTACTAATGACAGCTAAAATTGATACAGCCCTGCAAGGTTCAAAAAGGGTTGAGAGCTGGGAAGACCTTTGGAGGTCATCTAGTCCAATGGCCTCATTTGGCAGAAACTGAGGAGGAAAGTAGGAAACTGAAAGAGAGAGAGAGAGAGAGAGGAGAGAGAGAGACTGAGAGAAAGGATAGCAAAGAGATGGAGCCAGAGAGGGGGGAATAGAAGGGAAGAAGAGAAGGAGGGAAGGAAAGAGACAGACAGAAACACAAAATTAGACATATTTGGAGAGACAGACAGAAAGACGGAGACCAAGGGAGAGGGATAGAAGGGAGGGAGAGGAAGATGGGAGGAGGGGAGGAAGGGAGAGAGAGACAGAGACAAAATTCAACATATATAGAGATAGAAACAGAGATGGAGAGAGGCAGAGGTAGAAGTGGAGAAAGCTGGAAGGAGGAAGGGGAAGATGGGGAGGGAGCAAGGGAAAAAGGGAGGGAGGGGTGATGGATTGTCCAAGGTCACCGAGATGTAGTTTAAGAGAGCTTGGGTTTGAAGCCAGGTTTTAAACAGTGCATGCAAGACTTCTTCAGTTCTTAACCTTAAGAAGATTCTGGGAAAGAGCAGATCACAAATTTGAACATGAAGGAAACTTTCTCCCCTTCCCCGAGGGTCATGCTTTCACAACACTGAGCGGGGGTTCCCTGCAGCCTCCTATGGCAGATGATGAAACTGAGGCACAGAAGGAAGGGAGCCCAGTTGAATCTGAACTCATTTTCTGAGACCAAATCTCTCAGTCCTTCCTCTGCAGCGCCCTGAGAAGGCTGGAATCCTGCCTGTGCCCCTGGGAAGCTGCGCAGCCCCAGGAAGTTCCTTAACCTCTCTGGGCTTGTCCTCCAGGGGAGTCCACCCAGGTCTGACTTTCTGTGACAGTCTATGCTGCTGATTTATAAACGGATTATTCTCCTAACTAGTAAACCAGGGGCTTACCTGACGGGCTGCTCCGAGAGGGAGGGACAGGATGGGGTCATCTTTGCATCCTCTGCTCTCGGGTGCAGTATCTGGTATACAGTGGGTACTTAATAAATGCTCATCAAGTGGCAGCTAGGTGGCGCAGTGGATACAGCACCGGCCCTGGAGTCAGGAGGACCTGAGTTCAAATCCAGCCTCAGACACTGGAGACTTGCTTAGCTGTGTGACCTCGGGCGAGTCCCTTAACCCCATAGTCCCCCCCAAAACAAAACAAAATAAAGGTTTATTGCCTGAGTGACTGGTGGAGTTGAAGCTTTGGAGGGAGGCCAAGGAAGGGTCCCGGGCCGGGGGGGTCCCCGGGCCTTTCGCAGAACTGGGAAGTTCAAGTGAAGCCACAGGGCGAGGGGAAGACCACGTGGGCTCCCTAGCACCCTAGTGCGCAGGCGGGACTTGGGCAGGCCGGAGCCCAACGACGCATGCGGAGAAACAGGCGGCAAAGACGAAGCGGGCCAGGGCAGGCGCCCTCCGGTTCGGACAGGGCGCATGCGCCTCAACATGGCGCCGCCCGTGAGAGGCTGGGGCAGCTCCGCGGTACTGCGCATGCGGCGCGTGAGGCGGGGCCGCGGAAGCGAACGACGCACGCGCCCTTCCGCACTGCGGCTTCTGAGACTTTAGGCGTTGGGCGGGCGCCGCGCATGCTCAGGACCCAACGCGGACGGCCAAGCGTCCAATAGGAAGGCGCCTGGAAGGTCGCGGTCCCGCCCCGCCGACGGCTCACGGCCTTCCGCTTCCGGCGGCCGCGATCGTTGGGAAGATGGCTGCGAGGGCGGCTGGGCGTCTGCTGGCGTTTGGGGGCCGGGCCCGCGCCCCGGCGACCAGGGCCATGTCCGGCGCCGTCCACGGCGAGGAGGGCTCGGGTGAGCGGCGGCGGCGGCGGGCCGGGAGGGGGAGGGGAGGGCGGGCGTGACCCGGTGACCTTGGGGGGCGGCCCCGGCTCACGACCCCCTCCCCGCAGGCCGCCTGTGGAGGACGCTGACCTTCTTCGTGGCGCTGCCCGGGGTGGCGGTCAGCATGCTGAACGCCTACCTGAAGTCGGGGGAGCACCACGAGCGCCCCGAGTTCGTGCCCTACCCCCACCTGCGCATCCGGACCAAGGTGAGCCCGCCCCCGGGGGGGCTGCGGGGCCCCCTCCCACCGCCCCAGACCCAGGGATGAGGCGCCCCCAGGGCCGCAGGGGGGCCTGGAAAACAAAGGGCTCCCCCAAAGGGTCATTTCCGTTGATCCGACACCCCAGGCTTGGCGCCCGAGCGGCTCCGGACTCCGGGCAGCCCCCGCCCTTACAGCCACTCGCCGGCGCTGCCACCGCCTTCCCTCTACCATGGCCACAAGAAATTAGGTGGTGGTTTTGCTGTGCCCCCTCACACCCATCCTAACAGCCCCTGGGGCGTCTCAGGGCATGTGTACTGAAAAGCTGCCAAATGGTTTCTACCCATTCTCACAACTACCCTGCGAGATCGCCAGGGACACACAACTGTCAAGTATAGAAAGTAATAGTTAATTGGGTATTTCTGCCCCACCAGAAAACTGTCTATGGCTCTGTCCTCCATCCCAGGCTGCCTCAACTCTGAATGGTAACTTAGTTGTGTTCACACTTTGTTCCCCTTTAGAAGATTGCGTAAGCTTCTTTTTTTTCATTATTTATTTTAGATTTTTCAAGGCAATGGGGTTAAGTGGCTTGCCCAAGGCCACACAGCTTAAGTCATTATTAAGTGTCTGAGACCGGATTTGAACCCAGGTACTCCTGACTCCAGGGCCCGTGCTGGATCCACTGCACCACCTAGCCGCCCCGTATAAGCTTCTTGATGATAGTTTTTGTTCAGTCGTTTTGATCCTTTTTGTGACCCCATGTGGGGTTTTCTTGGCACAGATATGGAGTGCTTTGACATTTCCTTCTCCAGCTCATTTGACAGATATAAGAAAATGGAGACCAGCACAGTGGAGGGACTTGCCCAGAGTCACATAGCTTGTATCTGAGGCCGGAATGAAAACTCAGAAAGATGAGTCTAGGACTCTTATCTATCTACAGTGCCACTAAGCCATCCCTTCTTGAGGATAGAGTGTTTTGTTAATCTTCTACAAGTACTGAGCTTTTGCAAGTGGATCCCCAATACTTATAGAGTTGCATGAGATGATTTACCCAAATTTTCAGATGTAATTAAAGGCAGAGATGGACTTTCACCCCAAATCTTACTAACTGGACAATGCTCTGAATGCTGAAAAATAGTGTTGTGATAGTAGGTTGGTTTCAATTAATTAATTCTCAGCATGACCTAAAAGGTGCCTCTAATGGCAGGAACTAAGAAGAGGTGATTTCTATGGTTGACTTACACTTGAAAGAATTGACTGAATCCTGCTTTTTCCCCATCCCCTACATGTCATCTTAATAGCAATGCTATCAAACTAACAGAAATAACCAGCAAGTTGACATAGAAAAAACACATATTAATCTTATAACAGGGGCAGCTAGGTGGCATAGTGGATAAAGCACCATCCCTGGAGTCAGGAGTACCTGAGTTCAAATCCGGTCTCAGACACTTAATAATTACCTAGCTGTGTGGCCTTGGGCAAGCCACTTAACCCGTTTGCCTTGCAACCCCCCCCAAAAAAAAAAACTTACAACAATTTTTTTTTGTCTAAAAATTCCCAATTATATTTTATACTGGGTCCATATTTGAAATATGTGATCTACACCAATAGGCATTGACCTGTCCTAGCAAACTGGACCTAGAGTCAGAAGGGACTTGAGTTTCCATCTATTCTCAGTCACTTAGCTGCATGATCCTGGCCAAGTCACTTTTCCTCTTCATCCAACTTGTTTTTTGTAAGAAAAGAATCATAGGTATAAACCTAAAGTGCTCTAGAAACACAGACAATTCTCCAAAGACTTAATAATTAAGCTTGATTTGATCCAGAGATGGATCCCAGGGGTAGTTATGAGGAGAAAACTCTGAGAAGAGCCTGTGAATCCAGGGACAGTGGACAGTGGCTGTAATTGTCTGATGGTTGTGGTGTTTCTCTTCACAGCCCTTCCCGTGGGGAGATGGCAACCATACTCTGTTTCATAACCATCACCTCAATCCTCTCCCCACTGGCTATGAGGAGGAGTAAAGACTACTTGGACCAGACAGATCAAGCACTGGGGACCAGAGCAGCTGGTGGACCATCCTCTTCTGTGTACGTGGATCAGAAAATTATACGGGACCTTAAGTTAACTTATATCACACAGTGACAAACATGCTGATCTTTTATCATTTTGCTTGTGATTAGGACAGCTTAAAATAAATAATTCTCACCTTAGACTGTGTATGGTTAATTGTTGAATTGCCTTAATTACTCATTTTCATTAAATTAAGAAACTCATAGTATTTTCTGAGTATTAATAGCCAGGTTTCAAGATGGTTTTTAATCACCAGTAGAACATTAACCTTGGAATGGATGCCTCAGACTACATCATGATGTTAGTGCCTGCAAAGCTGTTTGTTATTGCTTCTCAACCCTACTCCCCTTGGTCATCTCTTCTCCATAGAATTTCTATTAAGCAGTATTCTAATTTTAAAGGAAGACTTTACCATTGCCCATTTTTGATTAGTCATTAGGAACAACCAAGTGATTTTGAAATTTCCAAAGATGAGACTGGTGGAGAGACGGCACTTCACATAATTAATTTAAACAATTGCTTTATGAGGCAGATCAGGTTGGCAGAACTAGGCCTGGAGTGAGGAACTCTTGTCCAAATCTGGCTTTGGATATTGACTGGATGGGTGATCCTGGGTAAGACACTTAAAACCTTTTCTGTTTCTTCATCTATAAATGAGGATAATGGTAAAATTCTGGTCAGCATGTGCCTCCTAGTTCCCCACCCCAAATCTCATAGTGCACAATGTAAATAGGTATCTGCTGTCACTTAGTACTGGGAAACAGCTGGGTCATCCATCATATAATTTGTTAGTTTGATGATCGTGCATCAAAAATACTCAATGGGGCAGCTAGGTGGTGCAGTGGATAGAGCACCAGCCCTGGAGTCAGGAGGACCTGAGTTCAAATCCAGCCTCAGACACGTAATAATTACCTAGCCGTGTGGCCTTGGGCAAGCCACTTAACCTCATTGCCTTGCAAAAAAAGTAATGTGCAAGATACACACATTGAAAAGATAATGTCTAATTGATGTGCTGTTATGGTAACAAGGACTGTCCTCTTCAGATATATATCTCTGTCATGAGTAGCCAAAATATGAACACTACCCCACTGAAGCATTAAAATGAGGTCTAGGTTCTAATTCCACCAGAATCAGAAGTAACCTTTGTTTTTCTTCTATAAGATTAGATATGGGAGAACAAGATTCTACCTTATGTCATAGTATGTTGAAGAGTGTATAGGAAGTGCTGTGTGGTCAGTAAGAAAGGAAGCTATAAATAAAAAGCAGTCATTTATTCCACCTCTGATTTCAAATGTTACAGAACATGATGGACAAATAAGGCAAATAAAGCAAACCATTCCTTTCATCCCAATTAACGGTGGGAAGTGTTAATGGTATTCAAGAGAGATCCTGTCAACAACTTTGTGCCCCCAACCCAACCTGGATAGTCAATAGTTCAGTTACCATAAGTACCTTTTCCATTGGCTTTTTTTTTTAAAGTCATTACTATATGAAGCAGCCTGAGAATCAGGGAAAATCAGATTTCTGCATATTTTAGTTCCTTTGTAGCTAAACTGACAAGAAACTAGAAGTCACCTCAATTTGTGTACTTAGTCCCAAAACTTTGGGAACTCCAAATGGTTTCTTTGAAGCCTTTAGGTACTTCCTGTATTTTATTCCCTTGTGAATCTTCTTGAAGGCAAGCAGGTGTCTCTTAAAGGCAGATAGATCCCTTTTTGGCTAGCTCCAAACCGTTAATCATTATTCAGTCTTTATTCAAACTAAATGGGTGCCATTTAAATACTAGAATCATTCCCAGAGCATCAGAGGTGTGCTTCCAGGGGAAAAAAAACCATTTTAATATTTAGCAGCATGGATTCGGCATTCAGGACCAAACCAGATTTTAAGTGCAACAGACCCAAGTCCCCTTCTGATTATCGGGAAGAAACATTCTTATGCCATTTTGACACTGCAAGATGCCAGACCGCCTGGGGTCGGGCATCACCTGAAAGGAAATCATAAAGGTCTACAGGACCCATCTGCAAGTAACACTACTGTAAAAAGCTTGAGAGAGCAGTCTTTTGGATGTCTTAAAGGTTGGAAAGGTCATCTTGGAGCCTGCCGTCAAGGTCAAGGAGAGCTTTCGGACTTGTCTTTGCTGTGGCCCATGAACTCCAGCCCTTCTATAGGAATCTCCTTCTCCTTTATTGCTTTCTGTGGATGGAAGTTACATTTTAATTACCGTCTACCCCGGGTCTCCCGCTAAGGCCACATTTGTAAAGTAACAAGTTAGAGGAAGGGGGGCGGCAGGGATCTAAGCCGCTCCTGTCCGGCCCTTCATGGGGGGGGGGGGGGGAGTGGCCGCCAGTGGGGGCGCGGGGCCGGGCCGGGCCGGGCCGCCGGGGGTGAAGCGGGGCCGGGCCGCCGGGGTGAAGCGGGGCCGGGCCGGGCCGCCGGGGGTGAAGCGGGGCCGGGCCGGGCCGCCGGGGTGAAGCGGGGCTGGCGGCGGCCCAGGACCGGCCCAGGACGCGCCTCCCGCGGGGCCACACGGGGTCCTCAGCCCCGGACCACCTCTAGGGGGCGCCGCTCCGCCGCCCACCCCGCCCCTCCGGGATCCGCAACCCCGATCCGCGGGGGGCGGGGACCCCCCGGGCCCCCTCACCTGCACGCACTGCTGGTAGCGCCTGAAGAGGTCGCTGCAGGGGTCCCCCGAGCCGTCGCCCTTGAGGAACTTCTCTGCGAACCAGCGGTTGAAGCACTGGTCGTACTCGCGCTTCATGTCGGTGCAGGCCTCCCCCACGCTGTTCATGGCGCCGGCCGGGGCGGAAGGGGCGGGGCGCGCCGCGGCTGGCCCCGCCCCGCGGGCGGCTGACGTCGCGGCGGCGCGCCGCTGACGTCACGGCGGCGCGCCGGCCGGAGCGCGAGGGCGGCCCGGGATGTGGCGGCCGCTGCGGGCGGCCCGCGGGGCCTGGCGGGCCGGGGGCCGGCGGGCCGCGGGGGGCCGCGGGGCCCGCGTGGACGCCGAGCTGCTGCAGCACCTGGAGCGCCTGGCCCTGGTGGACTTCCGGGACCGCGAGGGCGTGGAGCGGCTGCGCGCCGCCGTGGAGTTCGCCGAGCAGCTGCGCGCCGTGGACACGGCCGGCGTGGCGCCGCTGGCCTCGGTGCTGGAGGGCCGCCGCCTGCACCTGCGCGCGGACCGGCCGGCCGAGGGCGGCTGCGCGGCCCTGCTGCTCCGCAACGCGCGGCGGACGGCGGACGACTACTTCGTGGCGCCCCCAGGTAGCGGCGCCGGGCGGGCGGCAGAGGACTCGGGCGCCGGGGCCCGGCACGGGCGGGGGGCTTGTCCAAGGTCACGCGCATCTCCCGGACCCCAAAGCCGGCGCCCCACCCACCGCCCCCTAGCTGCCCCTGAACCATTGTTTTTGTTTTATTTTAGGACTTTGCAAGGCCATGGGGTTAGGTAGCTTACCCAAGGCCACACAGGCCATTTATTAAGGTCATATTTGAACCCGGGTCCTCCTGACTCCAGGCCGGTGCTCTATAGCCGCCCCTGAACCATCGTTCACAAGACTTCCCCCATCTGAACCCCGACTTCCCGGGCCGTGAGCTCCCCGCCCAACGGCCTTCTCTGGGGTGCGGGGCCGGACGCGCGGGCCGCGCTGCCCGGAGGAAGCCCCGCGAGGCAGCGTTTCCCCGGCCCGTGTCCTCTACTGAAAAAGGGATTCTGCCTGGGTCCAGGAATCCCACTTCGTGTAGTTCTGGGGGGGTGTCTCTGGTCCTGGGAACTACAGGTCCCTACCCAAACAATGGCTAGAATGGGGGGGGGGAACACTTTGTTTTTCTGGGGAATAGAATCAAATTTCTGCTCTTGGCATGTGGCAAAGGACTACATGGACTGTCCGCCGGCTGTGACTATCTCACATTTTTCACCCACCCGCCCACCCCCTGCTTATAAGTGCTGCTTCTTCATATCTCAAGTTGTAAGGACTTTGGTGTAGCTGCTGCTTCTGGCAAGGCAGGTTGCAACCCTCATTGACCTAGAATCTTAGGTAACTCCAGGATAAGGACTCCTTTCCCCTCTTGTGGGAATTTCCCAACAAAAAATGTATAGGAAAACTGGTAGAAATTTAGTTACTCGTAGCTGAGAAAGTAAGGGCATGATTACACTTGTTTTCATCAGACCAACTAGTTTCTGAAGCAAGAAGAAAAGTCAGCAGGCTTAGCTGTAATGCTGTAACACTCTCCTTTGTTTGGTTTTAAACAGGTAACATCACTTTGCCAAAACAAAGTGAACTAGACCTGATCACGGAGAGTTAAGCACTGCTCCCCATAGGAAACACTGTGGAGGACACTTGGGAAAGACTAAGTGGAAAAAGTCCCCATTGACTTTCTCAACAGAGCCAGGCCCTGGCCCTTTTCCTCCTCTAACCCTGCTCTCTCATGAAGATGGAGTGAGGATGGAGAACTGTGAATTGAGATCCTGTTCTTGAAGGAGTTGACTGTGGACTTGGAAATAAAGCTTCCCAGGAAATGGATCAAGTACTCACTTAACACCTGGATCACATGCTGGAAGTATCCTATGGGTAATTGTGAAATCACCTTTGGTTCAGAGTTTCCGCACATTATTAAATAGATTGAATTTCTAACCAAAATGTACTTTGTCTAAGAATTTATTTCTCCCTGATCACAGCACTAAGGTGTAATCTGGATTATTGCAATTTGCTCCCTGACTACTCCCAGTCATTTTTAAATTGACGATTTTTCTCTGCTGCCAAAGCCTCCGTTGATAGAAGATTTGAGACTGAAAAGGGTAGTGCAGGATTTCATCTAAGGCCAAAGAATGATCAGGTCAATTTTCTTTTCCTTTCCTTCAAGACAGTGTTCCACTCAAGCCCCTTCTAGCCACTGAGAAGCTTTGTCCATATAACTCTTATTTCTTTATCTGGCTGGTACAAAAAAATGAGCTTGCATGATTAAAATAACCATAACTTGTAAATTATTAAACTTTAGAAATATATTTCTAAACAGAATGGACAGATTTATATATATAGTGTCTGCAGAGTAATCCACCGTGACACATCACTGATTTTTCAACATAATTGGGGCGGGGGGGAATTATGCAACTTGCTTCTAAACCAAAAACCACAATTTCAGCCGGTTCAAAATGTTTCACTGCCAATATGGCCCTGGTAGAAATTGTATGTAGTTTTTCCTTTTTAAAAAAAAGTTATTAAAAAAAATTCCTAAGACACTAAGTCAATTTGGAATGTAGATTCTGAGCAGAGAGCCAACTCAGTTCACGCTAAAAAAAAAAAAAAAAAAATTTACCAAACAACAACAAAACCAAAACAAAAAACCCATTATCGGTTTCAGTATGGTGCAAAGGGAGAGGTGTAGTATGGGGAGCCCCTGCTTTGGTATGGAGAATCACGGCCCCTTGACCCTGACCGGGACCGGGAGTAGCCATAGCTGGTGCTTCTTTCTGGATAAACTCTGATATAGGAAGTTTCACCCTGAAATTCAAACAAAAGGAAGGGAAAAAAGTGAGGGAGGAAGAAGGGGGAAGAACAAGGAAGAACAAGGACTCATGTCCAGCCTATTCTGGATAAAAAGGGCTGTTAAATAGAAGAAGCTCTCCAAGTGTCTCAAATGTCTTAAGCATCGGACTTCGTGATTCCAAGTCATTTACAGCTGTGACCACTTGCTCCCGACGTGTAAGGTGGTTTGGGTAATGGCACTGCTGAACCATTCTAGCCCCCAATAATCTTATCAGTTGCCAGTAGAGGTAAACAACTTTTAAAGAAGGGGGAAGCAATAACTGGGAACACAGTGCTGTTGTATGTTGAAGGAAATCAGGACAAACAGGAACGTCCGAGAGGTCTCCTTTAGGATCAGGAAGTCAACAGCTTGTGGTTTTAGTCATTCCTTACAGAAAGGAATTTCTCTTCCAAATTACGGGGCTCATAAAGGAATAGCAGCCATGTCGAGATAGTTTGTATTCATAAGAGACCTGGGATGCAAAATCCTTAAGCCATTTTAAGCAGGCAGCTCCAATGAGATGTGACACCTTACTGACTGAAAGCTTTGGCACAAACTGGTCACCACCCCATGCCTTATCAGGAAGGACTGATACATGGGGAAAAGGCAGGGGCTCCTGCTGCCCTGGCTGATCTCTCCAGGCACTCTAAAGGGCCACTGCTAGGGTTCTGGAGGCCTTGTCCACTTAAGGAGGTTCCTTCCTCTTACTGAGCTTATTAATGAGCTATCTACCAGTCTTTTGTGCAGAGAGGGCAGCCACAGACCCAAGTGCCATGGCATTAGAGAAGATCTTCCACAAAAGGTGGGAACCCACCTCATGAGACCGGAATTTGGAGTCGTCCAGTCTACGCAGGGCGTATTCCATATCTTCCTTTCGGAGGAACTCAACTACCCCCATGCCATCTTTCTGCACATCTGCATAACACACACCCCCAGCTTCTCGC
Source organism: Macrotis lagotis (assembly GCF_037893015.1). Lineage (NCBI taxonomy): Eukaryota > Metazoa > Chordata > Mammalia > Peramelemorphia > Peramelidae > Macrotis > Macrotis lagotis. Next base: position 682,340,522 of record NC_133666.1, read on the forward strand.
ATGTGATCCTTCAAATCCTGCCAGCTACCCGAGGGAGGAAGGCCTGGGCATGGAGAACATAAAACAAGATAGCGTGTCAAAGGTCTCAGCCATCCTGATGTGGCCAGGGCTCCTCCCCCACATCTAGTCCACGACCGCCTCTGGCACCACTCCAGGCCTGACAGTCCCAAAGTCTTAAAATGGTTATTTTAAGTCATAAAGGGGCTCCAGAGACATGGCCACAAGGCCTGGACTGTATGCCATTCCAGAGGACTAGTCCCAGGCCAGTCTTCAAGAGATAGAGGACTAATCTTTGCCTGTAGTTAGAGCAACAAGTCAGTCCTGGGAAGTCCTGAGAATTCAGGTAATTTGTTCTCTGTTGTTTCCAGGTCCTTCAAAAAAAGTGCTGTGGTTTTTGATTCCCCTGAATTGATTCGAGTTTTACTGCTTATCAAGTTATCGATCACACCTGCCCCTCACAGAGGAGATCACTGACTGACACTGTTCCCCAAAGCATCAGGAAAGGAATTTAGGGGCAGAAATTCAGACACCAGCCAATGAAAAATACCTAGGTGTGGTTGGTGGTGAATTGCTCTAGGGCAGTTTGGGTGAAGGACATGGTCAATTCTCTCATGGACCACACAAGACCTGAATGCTAAAACTAGACTGGAACCACATTTCCCTACCCTAGGGTTTCATGTGATTCAGTTTAATTCCTCTCTTGAAAGGAGCCAGGCTCTTGTATGCATTTTAGTTAGGTCCAGGGTCACAGGAAAGTCATACCTGGAGACACAAAGAAGATCCAGGGTTCTTAGGGTCATTCTTCTGCAGAGCATTGATTGATGCACAACCCTTGGCATTAGAATGGGTTATCTGTCATGACAGTTACCAGAGCACATGCTGTGTTTGGTATATCCCTTTTAAGACTTGGAAATGCAGTCCAGGAGACTCCAATTTAACAATCCCAGCATAACCACCTTCTTCCAGGATCCAAGGCTAGAGAGCAAGTTGTCTGTTCAAATATGGCTGTTTTGATTCCTTTCTAGCTAACTTTATACCAGTATGAATTCCGGAGAAGAGAAGATCATCCAAGAATCTTTTCAACTGCTAGAAAACTCTTTTATAGGAAGGCGCTTTATGTTCTAAAGGGATATTCCCCTTCTCCTGTAACAAAAGCACCATTTCATCTTTTTAAGACATGCATACCTGGCAGGGCTGTGCAATGGATCGGCACTATCCAAAGTTAATATTCAGAGTACCACCAGCCTAGATAGTCTTAATTGCTGAGAGTAACATACCTGAGACAAGAACTCGAAACTCAGATCTCCTTGATGGTGGTCCAGTCCTCCCACGGGGCCCTCCACCCCCAGGATTCCTGGGTAGCTCCACACGAAGCCGACACTGGCCATAATCATAACCATTCCTTCCATAAATAGCATCTTCTGCATCCCTGCAAATAAGAGCTAGTAGTTATTGCTGTTCAGGCAGCAGATTCTGTCCTTTCCATGAGATGTGAATCGATGGGGGCGTCCAGGTATGAAGATGGAAGATGTCCAGTCTTGATTAACTAATGCTTTGGCTTTAAGGCCCAGGAAGTGGTAGCTCTTACTGCACTGAGGCCATGGGATGTTTGTTCCTTCTTGATCTCAGAACCCTCCAACATTCCCCTAACTCCCTTTTCTTTCCCCCCATTTTTCTGACAAATGGCCCTTATCCTTGCCAAGGCCAACCCCTAGAATCTATTCATTTGTCTTCTCTGACAAACTCTACCTTAAATTGTCCCTATTCTCTCAAATCTTCAACCATTCCCTAGCTACTGATTTCTTCCCTTCTGCCTTCAAACATGCCCAATTCTTCTCCATCCTTAAAGGAAAGATCATCAGATCCAACCAATCTCGCAATTATTTCCCTATCCCTCTCCTCCATTTAGACCAAACTGGGGAAAAGATGCCCTCTACTCATTTCATCACTCCCAAAACCTTTTCAATCTGGCTTTCTAATTCCATTATTTAATTGAAACTAGGCTCTCCAAGTTTTCCATGTTTCTTTTTTAATTATCAAATGAGATGGTCAGATACTTTTTTGACCCGACTCTTGGACATGATCTCTCCTCTCCAAGCTTCTAAGGCATTAATCTCTTCTGGTTCTCCTGTGTTTATTCTTTATATCCTTCCTAACTTATTTATATCATGCCCTATAACTATGGATGTTTGCCAAGTTCAGTCTTATAGGGACCTCCACTCTCCACCTACAAGGAATAATTTCATCAGGTATCTTGGTTTTAACTGTCCTCTCTGTACAAATGACTCCAATTAGACAAATTAGATAGAAAGGAAGAAAGAAAGATGTGGGACTAAAGTCTGATCTAACTAGCCTTAGCAATCATTTCAAACTGAATATTTCAAAGACTCCAGAGCATTTTCAAAACTGAAATCATAAACCTTTCTCCTAAATGCTAACCAGGGCACCAGGGCACCATCATACTCCCAGGTCTTTAATCTCAGCCTTTTCCTTGATTCCTCACTTACCTTCATCTCATATAACCAATCAATTGTCATATATTTTTCTTTCTACCTCACTATCTTAGATCAAGCCTTCACCAGCTCTCAACTAGATTTGCAATGACCTATCTTCCACACTGCTGCCAAAATAATTTTCCTTCAGTGCAGATCTGACCACCTCTCTCCAACAATTCAATCAACTCCAGCTGCTCCTTGTTGCCTATAGAATGAGATGAATGAACTCTCATGTTTACAGCTTTTACAATCCTTCACCTCTTTGTTCCAATCTCTTCAAATTCTACTAGCCCCTCAGCGGCAGATCCTCAGCCACTTCATAATCATTCTTGTGACTCTGCACAAATATTTAATCATAACCTCTTCTTAGCTCTCAAGTATTCCCTCTCTTCTGGGACACTGCTCAAGCTCTGGTCTTCTGGATAAATCTTTTCTAATCCCCTTCGTGGCTAGTGACCTTCTTCCCAAACTACTCGTCTTTAAGTTGATGGAGAGTTGGTGTCAATGCCAAAAAGACCTAGGTTAGGCCTGCCTCTGATTCATATAGGATGTGATCTTTAACCTGGCAGTGGTCTGGGCACTTAAGACATGTTGGCTGCAAAAAAAGTAACATTGATCTGGTTTATGGTAAAGGGTTATCCAAGCAAAGGGAAATGAGCACGGATAAAGAGTTACCCAGGAAGTTCTGTCTACCAAGCCATCACAGGCCCAGAATCTATCTCTATGCCTTGATGTTTATTTTGATACACTTTTATATGTACTTACTGTCTTCCCCATTAGAATGTAAACTCCTTATGGGAAGGGACTGTCTCATTCTTTAGCTCCAGGACCGACACTGACACTTGGCACATTACACTGGTGCTGGTACTAAGTGCTGGTTGATTGGAAAGAGGAAAAGTCTGGGGATCAAAGAAACAGGGTCCAACTGACATTTTCCAGTCAATAGACTTTTAGTCACTCAACGTTCTCCTGAGAATCAATTTCCTCATCTGTGAAATATAGAAGTTGGACTAGATGGCATCTGAGGTTCCTGGAGTTCTAAAAATATCATTCTTTACTAACATCCAAGTTTCAGTACTTTTGAAGTCACCCTCTACTGACTTCCCCGTAAATCATAAAGATCAAAACATCTGACTACATGAAAAGATGACTTGATGACTGACTACAAAGTCCAAACTTGAAAAATTGTTAAGAACAAGCCCAATATGGAACGAGATTAAAATAAGATGATTCTAAAGCTCCTCTGAACCTGACTGACAGTCTCTCCCTCTTGTACTCCGCAACCTTGCATTTTATATTCTCTTATTAGATCCAAGTCTATGAAGGAAAAACTGGCAAACAGAAGATCTCCAAACTGTAGGAAGACGCCGCTCCGGAGAGCCAGCGGCCGTAAGCTCCGCTACCCCGCGGCCAGGCGGCGCCGATGGAGCCGGGGCTCGGGTCAGGCAGACCCAGGGTGACGGAGGCCCGAGGCCCGGGGGCGCAGCCGCCCGCCCGCAGGAAGCGAGGTGCTCGGGGACGGCAAGGCTCGCAGCCGCCCTGGGGCCGCCTCCGGCTGGGAGCGGACGCGGCTGGCCCCGCGGCCCCGTCGCGTTGGCGGCCGGAGCCCAAGCCCCGCGCCCGGGCCCGGAGCGCGAGGCCGGCTCACACACGCTGCGGGCCGGGGGCCGGGGCCGGGGGGGGGCTGCGGGCCGGGGGCCGGGGCCGGGGGCTGCGGGCCGGGGGCCGGGGGCGGGCCCCGCGCTCGGAGTTCCCCGCGGTGGGCTCGGGCACGGCAAGTGCCAGGCTGGGCCGAGGCCAGGCGCTCTACCTGGGGCGCTCACGGGGGGGGCAGGGGGCACAGGCTGGGCCCGCCGGCGCCCCCCGGCCCTCTCACTCGGCGGCCGTCGGGGTCCCCGGGGCGACTCTGCAGGTGGCACGGGGGGGGGGGGCGCCCCGGGGGTGTCCCCGCGCCGGCAGGGGGAGGGGCGTCACTGGGGAGCCCCGAGGGAGGGGCACCCCGGGCGGGGCGCGGGGCCGGGCCGGGCTCACCTGGGGTCCTCGAAGCGCACGAAGGCGAAGGGCGCCAGCCCGCGGCGGTTCTTGAGCTCGATGTCCCGGATGCGGCCGTACTTGTAGAACAGGTCCTCCAGGTCCTTCTCGCGCACGTCGGCCGGCAGGTTGCCCACGTAGATGCGGCCGTCGTGCTCGGCGCCCCGCTCGTCCTCGTCCCCCCAGCCCGACATCCCCGACACCCGCCCCGCCGCCCCGGGCCGCTCTCCGCCGCGGCGCATTGTGGGAAGCAGGGGCGGAAGTGGGTCGGAGGCTCCAAAAGGGGCTTTCTTAAAGGGGAAGTCTCCGGAAGGGCTCCCGGCGGCCCGCCCCCGCCCCGCGCCGCACTGAGCCTGCGCGCCCCCCCCCCGCACCAGCGCCTCCTTCCGGCCGCGCGGCCCCACGCGCGGCCCCACGCGCGGCCCCACGCGCGCCCCGGGCGTTGTGTGGGGGCAGTGGAGGAGCCCCCCGGCCCTGCGGCCGCGGGGAGGATGAGGACGTCGCCCTTCCTCCTCCTGCGCGGGGCCCCCGGGGCCTGGCAGCGCCCGGCGGGCCCGCACCCCGTAGCCGGGGGCACCAGGACGTTTGACTCATTTTGGGGATGGGGTCTGGCCCCTGCCGAGGGAAGCTGCCAGCCCGGGGGTGCCGCTGCCATGCTTGGCCACGACCGCAGGGCACCCCCGGGGGTGCCGCTGCCATGCTTGGCCACGACCGCAGGGCACCCCCGGGGGTGCCGCTGCCATGCTTGGCCACGACCGCAGGGCACCCCCGGGGGTGCCGCTGCCATGCTTGGCCACGACCGCAGGGCACACGGCCCTTCGCAACACCTGTCCCCATGGCCTGGGGGTGGGGGCAAAACTAGAGGTTTGGGGGCGCCTGGGTGGCGCGGTGCAGAGGGCAGCGGCCCTGCGGTCAATACCGGGGTTCAGACGCGGCCTCAGACGACCTAGCCCGCCTGGGCCAAGCCGCTGAACCCCATCGCCTTGCAAAAACCTAACAAGAAACACTTGAAGTTTGTCTTTGTTATTAGAGAGACACAGGAAGAAGTTAGGGAGAGAGCTTTGTGTTGAGACTTCAGTTCCTCATGAAGCAGCTACAAGGATGGCTTTTGGATGGAAAAGCCGAGGGGCGGCCTGCCTCAAGCCTCCATCTGCTCCTGGATAAATTAGGGCCCGAGAGGCTCAGGGAGCAAATAAAAAATGGAAGATTGCAAACCAGGGACCCCAGATTCCAAATCCAGAATTCTGATACCCTCCATGAAGGGGAGAAAGGGAATTTATTGGGACAGCTAGGTAGTGCAGTGGAAAGAGCACAGGCCCTGGAGTCAGGAGGACCTGAGCTCAAATGTGACCTCAGACACTTCATAATTACGTAGCTGTCTGACCTCGGGCCAGTCAACCCCATTGCCTTGCAAAAAAGGGGGGGGGATTTACACCTAAAATATACCAGACACTGCCATAACTTTACATACATGATATCTCCAGGGTCACAACAGCTGGTAAGTATCTGAGGTGAGATGATGTGCCTTCTGACCTCAGGCTCTGTCCATTGAACCACCTTAGCTGCCTCAACACCAAATTATACATGTCATATCATATGTAATCCTCCTGTCGATCCTAGGAAGTAGAGCCACTGTTAATCCCCATTTTATAAATGAAAAATGATCATCAAGGCAATAATCATCAATGGGTGAAGTGATCACACAGCTCTTAAACTGGATTTGAATTCAGGTCTTCCTGACTGCTGGTCTTACCAACTATCCCTGTACCATTGAACTGCTTTGTTTCAACATTTCACTTTTTTTTTTTGGGGGGGGGCCAGGTTGCATCTGTAAAGGGGAGAACTTGTACCAATGAATTGTACAAGGTAAGGTTTTGGCTGCAGGAGAGTCTGGGAAAGGTCTCTTGTACACCAGGCCCACCAAACTGACCCCCAAAGGGAGGTAGTAATGAAGAGAGAGCCAACCTGGGCAGAGACTGGAGGTCCAGGATGAGGGGCAACAAAAAGATAGCCTTTGAAGTCCCTTGTGGCGCTAGATGTCTGATTCTCTAAATCTCTGATCTAAAGACTCACCTCTGGGCTTTGCTCACTGTATCTCCTTAATAAAGACCTGTGGACTTCTCAGACTGGCCAATATGACCAGAAAGGACAACGATCAATGTTGGAAGGGTTGTGGAAAATCTAGGACATTTATGCATTGTTGGAGCTGTGAACTCATCCAACTTTTCTGGAGAGCAATTTAGAATTACGCCCAAAGAGCAACCAAAACCCTTTGATCCAGCAATCCCATTACTGGGTCTATACTCTGAAGAGATGATGAAAAAGGGTAAAAACATCACTTGTACAAAAATATTCATAGCAGCCCTGTTTGTGGTGGCAAAGAACTGGAAATCAAGTAAATGTCCTTCAGTTGGGGAAAAGCTTAACAAACTGTGGTATATGTATGTCATGGAACACTATTGTTCTATTAGAAACCAGGAGGGAGGGGTGGCTAGGTGGCACAGTGGATAGAGCACCTGCCCTGGAGTCAGGAGGACCTGAGTTCAAATTCTGCCTCAGAGACTTAATAGTGACCTAGTTGTGTGGCCTTGGGCAAGCCACTTAACCCCATTTGCCTTGCAAAAACCTTAAAAAGAAAAAAGAAACCAGGAGGGATAGGAATTCAGGGAAGCCTGGAAGGATTAGCATGAACTGATACTGAGTAAGATGAGCAGAACCAGAACACTGTACACCCTAACAGCAACATGGGGGTGATGATCAACCTTTATGGATTTGCTCATTCCATCAGTGTAACAATCAGGGACAATTCGGGGCTGTCTGCATTGGAGAATACCTTCTGTATCCAGAGGAAAGAACTGTGAAGTTTGAACAAAGACCAAGGACTATTGCCTTTAATTTAGAAAAAAAAAACTTATTATGTAATTTTGCTCTCTCTTATACTTTATTTTTCTTCCTTATGAACATGATTTCTCTCTCGTCACATTCAACTTAGACCAATGTATAGCATGGAAACAATGTAAAGACTAAGACTGTCTTCTGTGGGGGGTAGGGGGAGGGAAGCAAGAATGGGGGGGAAAGTTGTAAAACTCAAAATAAATAAAATCTTTCTTAAAAAAGTACCAGAGGAGTGGCTAGGTGGAACAGTGGATAGAGTACCAGTCCTGGAGTCAGGAGGACCTGAGTTCAAATCCACCCTCAGACACTTAATGATTAGCTAGCTGTGTGGCCTTGGGCAAGCCACTTAACCCCATTTGCCTTGCAAAAAAAAAACCTAAAAAAAAGAAGTACCAGAAAAATAAAATAAAGATCTGTGGAATTGGAGTCAGTTTGACATCTTTATTTTGCAGATCTAGAAACTAGAAACTGAGACTCTTGGGGGCTTGACTGACCTACCTACTGATTAGGCCCTAGGATTGTGGAGAGGAGTTTGGACTCAATCACCTTAAGTTTTCAATCCTCTTTTTCTCACTACAAAATTGGTGTTCCTTCAGCATATTTTTAGCAAACTCATCCTGAGACATAAAAAGGAAGAAAGATCCCTCATCTCCTGGAGCTTACAGTCTAGCAAGATTCTTCTATTGTATACAGGGAAGTAGAATGGTGAAGGCAGAGTGTTATTGCCTAAGGGAGGAGGGAGTCAAGGGAAGCCTTTGGTCCTGGAAGAAGTGATCCTTGAGGTGGGCCTAGGAGGAAGAGGAAAATCTCAACAGATAGAGAAATGAAGGAAGCATGCTGGGCTAGGGCTGGGCAGAAGCTGCGTAGAGCTTGTGCTGATCCTCCAGTTTTAGCTCCTTGGAGGAGGACCAGATTGAGTTCAAACCTAACAGAAATTTCAGAAATTTCATCCTTTCTAGTGACTTTTTTTTTTTGCAAGGCAAATGGGGTTAAGTGACTTGCCCAAGGCCACACAGCTAGGTCATTATTAAGTGTCTGAGCTCGGATTTGAACCCAGGTACTCCTGACTCCAGGGCTGGTGCTTTATCCACTATGCCACCTAGTCACCCCTCTTTCTAGTGACTTCTGTTGGTTTATGGGGGGAAATCTGGAAGCAAAACTATAGAGGACCCTCACACCCCTCTCCCCCTACCAATCCCCCCTCTCCAGTGTTTCCCCTCAGAAGTATTGTGAAACTGAAAAGGATCAAAGGCACATATCCTTCAGGACTTGTTAGTTGGGCTGGGGGTAGGGGGAGGTTTTCTTGCATTTTCTATAAATCCATAGAGTTCCCATTTAGCTAGATGAAGGCTCCTCCCCAGGAGCCAGTAGACTCTCTGCTGTGTGTTATTACTCTCTCTGTCCACATGAACAGCTCATCTCTGGTGGTCCCACTATCCTGACCTGCCTCTGGGCTTCCTGGGATGGATCAGGAAGAATCTAAGGCCAGTCAACCATTCATTGATCACCAAGCATCATGAATATATTTTAAGAATATGTACTAATGGGGCGGCTAGGTGGCACAGTGGGTAGAACACTGGCCTTGGAGTCAGGAACCTGAGTTCAAATGCGGCCTCAGACACTTAATAATGACCTAGCTGTGTGGCCTTGGGCAAGTCACTTAACCCCATTGCCTTGCAAAAACTTAAAAAAAAAAGAAAAAAAGAATATGTATTAAACAAGTGGGTACCAAAAAGAGTGAAAACAATTCCTTCCAAGTAAGGACTTTATCTTATTTCTGATGGGCAGAGATGATCTAAAAGGATATATATTCATGATCTCCAATAAGTCAGTGGAGAGTAACTTTAGAGGGGCCTAAGAAAGTCTTCCTTTAGAAGGCAGCATCTGACCTGAGACTTGAAGGAATGCAGAGGAAGAGAGCATTGCAGGCCTGGAGATGGAGATAGAGAGCATCAGATGAGAGAAATAGGAAGGAGGGCAGGGAAGTGACAAAGAGGAGGACTGGAAAACTGGGAAGGCTTGCAATGCCCAGGTGTTTCCATTTGATCCTGAGGTAAGAGGGAGCCACTGGAATTCTTTGAAGTGAAGAGGGGAGGTGTCACAATCAGATCTGTGGACAATTAACTTGTTAACAGTGCACAGGATAGATTGGAGCGGGGAGAGGAGGAGTTAGCCATTGAAACAGTCCCTTTGGGAAGTGAATGAAGGGCCTTGAGAATAACCCCCCCCCCAAGTCTGGGAACCTAGAAGTGGTGGATCTGGGGAGAAAGATGAGGCATTCTGGTTCTGGTTGGGACATGTTGAGTTTCAGACACTTGCATCTTCTGACCAGAGAAACCTGGTTTTTGGAGAGAGGCACCTGGTGATGGGATAAAACAACTCACTGATCAGAGTCTAATCCCCACTGAGATACAATCCCAAAAGAACAGTGGTGTGTAGAGTGCCAAACTGACGCCCATAGAGAAGTTTGAGTTCAATCTTCTGACTTCTGGGTATGTTGTTAGAATGGGAAAGTTACCCCATCACTATGAGCCTCAGTTTCCCCATGTGTCAAGTGGGATGATAAATGTGGGAAGTTGTTTTCCTGGATTATGCTTATTTGTTATAAACATTTTCTTTTTTTCTTTAGGCAGTTAGATGTACAGTAGATGGAGTGCAGGACTTGGAGTAAGGAAAATCTGAGTTCAAATCCTGCCTGGGATATAGACTAGCATTGTGACCCTGAGTAAGTCATTTCATCTCTATTTGCCTCAGTTTCTTCATTTGTAAAATGGGATAAGAATAGCATCTGCCTCCCAGAATTGAGGCAATATTTATAAAGTGCTTTGAAAGCCTTTGAGCCCTCTATAAATACTATTACTATTGTTCAGTTGGGGGAAAGAGAGCAGTGGGAGGGAAAGAGAATGACTGCTTCTACAAAGAAATATTTTTAGAGACGGTGTTTGTAGTGAGACTCTAGGGAACTGCTATACTGATTGTCCACAAAGGGTCAATGATCTATCATTCAGTAGGATTTAAAGGTCTTGAGGTCAGGGACTCTCCCTTCTCTTTCCTTCCCCTCTCTCTCTTTTCTTTTTCTCTTTCTCTTTCTTCTTTCTCATCTCTCCTTCCACTCTCCTTTTCCTCTCTCCCTCCTCTTCTCTTTGTCTGTCTTTACTCTCTCTCTTTTTTCCTTCTGTTTCTATCTCTGTCTCTCCTTTATCCTCTTCTCTCTTTTCTTCCTTCCTCACTTGCTCTGTTTGTCTCTCTGCCTCTTCTTCTTCCTTTCTCCTCTTTCCTTTGTCTCTGTCTCTGCCTCTCCCTCTCCCTCTTCCTCTGGTCTTTGATGCCCTAGTGCCTGGCCTGTAGCAGGACTTAACCAGTGTTTCTGCATTGAATGAAGATGATCACACAGGGTTGGGATCAGACTTGGAAGAGCCCTCTGCCTATTTCAGGCACTTCATAGAAGCTTGTTGGATTAAGGAGCTTAAGTTTTACAGACCTTTGAGGTCTCCAAGAGAGATAGTACAAGGCATACAGAGATGATCTTGGAGCCAGGAAGACCTGGACTTGGTTCCTTCCTCTGACATGTACTTGGACCCAGCAAGAATCATTTCCATCTCTCAGTTTCCTAGTCAACTCTCTTGGACTCTGAGTTGCAGAGCTGGTACAGACTGGCACTGACTCCTCACTAGGACTTCCTGGACCAGGGAAATAATAGATCCCCCAAATCATTCCTCCAGTAGACAAGTGGTCAAGGAGTATGGCAACACTTCTCAAGAAAAGAACTGCAAATGTTTAACAATGATATGAAAGAGTTTTACAAATCATTAATAATAATAATTATGAATCAAAACAACCTTGAGATTTCACCTCACACCCAGTAGACTGGCAAAAGCTGAAAATAATTAACATAGGAGGGGTGCTGACCCCAGGGCCTACCCTCTAAAAGATGTTGGAAATGGGACATAATTTTGTAACTTCTCCCTCCAAATTCCTTGTGTCCTTTCACAAGACCATCCTACCTGCCTCTCCAGGCAGCATCATACTAAATTTTACCCAGTACCTGCTGCCTTGTTTATATTGGCCCATTCAAGATAGACCCATCTGGTTTGTGCCCCAGAAAGTGGGAAGTCGGCCCTAGGGCTCACCAGTCTCTTCTCACACAGCTCATCTTCCTCCTGGAAGCCTGTTCTTCTGAAGTCGGTCTGTTTGGCACTAGTCCAGGGATATAAACCCGGTCCTTTGCAACAACCTGGGGGGATGCCACCTTAGAATTAGGTCAAACTTTTAGCTCTTTTCAGATGTTTGAACCCTATTATTTCATCTATCTTCATGAATAATCCTATGAGACAGATGTGGTAGGTATCATTATCCCCATTTTACAGATGAGAAAACAGACATGTATTAAGATCACACAAAGCTAGTTAATGGCAGAGCCCAAATTAGATTATACAGAGCTGAAGAGGGAGTTGGGGAGACAAGGAGGGGGAGATAAATGTTAGCCCATAAGGAAAGCAGAGTGTAGCATATAGAGCACATATTCTCATTTGGGAAGGGCAAAGGAGTGGAATAAACATTTATATCCTACCTACTATGTCTCAGGAGCTATGCTGAGCACTTTTTAGAAACCTCTCATTTGATCTTCACAACATCTCTAGGAGGCAAATACTACTGCTATTATTATTATCCCCATTTTACAGATGAGAAAACAAGGGCAAACAGGTGAAATGATTTGCCCAGGATCAAACAGGCAGGAAGTATCAAAGCTTGTATTTGAACTCAGGTCCTCCTGATTTCAAACCCAGGACTCTTTCTGCTGGGCCACTATCCTGTGGACCCCTTCTCATTATGGCTAGCGTTTATATAACCTGGAGTCAGAAAGACCTGAGTTCAAATCTGCCCTCAAACAGCAACTATATAACCCTAGGCAAGTCTCTTCACCCTGCTTGCTTCACTTGTGTCATCTGTAAAATGAGCTAGAGCAGGAAATGGCAAACCATTCCAGCATCTTTGCCAAGAAAACCTCAAATTGGGTCACAAAATTCAGGCACAAGTGAAACCAATGAACAACAGCAATATAGCTCCTTAAGGTCTGCAAAGAACTTTTCAAATATCTCATCTGATCCCTACAACATCCCTGGTGCTATTATTATTCCAAACTTCATAGACGAGAAAACTGAGGCAGATAGAAGTTAAATGATTTGCCCAGGGTTACACAGCTAGTTAAATGTCTGAGGCTACATTTGAACCCAAATCTTCTGACTCCTGGACAGCTGCTTTGTCAGAATGATATTTTCTTTTATTTTTTTCCATTTAGATATTTTTGTTTATTTGTTTTTCCAACTACATGCAATGGTAGTTATCACGAATCTTTTTTTTTTTTTTGCAAGGTTTTGAATTTTACATTTTCCTCTCTCCCCTCCTTCCCCTATCAGAAAGCAATCTAATATAGACTGTACATGGGTAACTATGCTAAACAAAGATCCGTATTAATCATGTTGTGAAAGAAGAATCAAATCCAAATGGAGGGGAAAATATTAGAGAAAAAGACATAGTGCATAAGACAACTTTTAAAAATTGAAGATAGCAAGCTTTGGTTCCCTCTCTGGCTATGGATGGCATATATTCCATTACAAGTCTTTGAGAATTGTCTTTCTTTGAGTATTGTACCGATGACATGAATAAGTCCATCCTAGCTGATCATCACCCCCACAATGTTGTTAGTGTTCTTCTGGTTCTGTTCATTTCACTCAACATCAGTTCAAAAGGCTTTCCAAGCTTTTCTGAAGTCCCATTCCTCATGATTTCTTATAGAACTGTAATGTTCCATCAGACAGAATGACATTTTCAGTGTGTGAAATAAAATATATAAGGTTACAAAGAAAACCAGATCATTGAAATATATTATCAAAAATATTTAAACAAGTTCACTGACCCCAGGTGAAGAACCCCTAGCAGAACATGATGGACCCAAAGTCTGGAAGACAGTTTAAATCTCTCCTGACCCTTATTAAATACGATTATGATCAATACATATCCTGGCTCAGAGCCCTAATTTTCCTCTGCTATAAACTGGGGAATGATATCTATAGCTGCACCTCAAATGTGACACTATAAAAAAATGTCTTGCAAATCCAGTGCTATAGAAATGTTCATTATTACAAATGAAGAAACTGAGGCCCAGAGGGATGAAGCTAGAGTTGCAGATGGTAGAGTGAAAGGAAGGCAGTTATTCTGCATATGTCCCCAAGCCTTACACTGCTAATTACCCTTTCATTATAGGTAGAGTCACTCCCCTGCAGCTATGGAGCTCCAGCCTCAATGGCCCCACTTGTTGACCCAGCTGCCAAAAAGTTACACCTAATTATTTTTTTTATGGGATATAAGCTCTTAAGAAAACAATCTGAAGCTGTTTATTGTTTGTCCAATATCATCGGAAAGATATTAGTTCATTATTTAATATCCAAAACATCTCTGAGATCAGTTTGCTGTCCAGACATGTCCCCAGAAGTTGGCTAACCTGGCAGTATTATTGATTCCTATTTTTAATAAAACAACAATAGACTTAGGGATACAAGAAGAAAACTCCAGCCCACGTTTGTGTTTTCTGGAAGTAGTCTGATCTAGCCGTATGGTCAGGGTCTCCTGCCTGCTCTGGGTCTAGTGTCTCTGGGAAATATGTCAACTCAAAAAGACAAGTTCAGGGATGCCTTACCAGCCCGGAACATCATTAGTGGATTTGATAGTAGAAGAGCCTTTTAACTAAAAGAGAGAGGATTTCTCATGCTTAGTGACAGCTAGGTGATGATGATGATGATGTTTTTGTTCTGCCTTCCTGAAGAAGGCCATGACGTCAGGGAAATGATGCCATGAAAAGCGAGTGAAATGGATTTGAGTGAGGGCATGCTGTGCTAAGTCACCAGCCTCAGGGGCCAGATAGCAATCATGATTACTAGAGATGGCCCTGGATGTAAGGCAATCAGGGTTAAGTGACTTGCCCCAGGTCACACTAGCATTTGAACTCAGGTCCTCCTAACTCCTATCCTGAGAAATTAAACTCATTTCCAGGAATTACAAAATTTGAAAGTTGGAAGGAATTTCTGAGGCTATCTAGTCAATGTCTTTTCTGATCCTCTAAGTGGTCCTTTAGCCTTTATTTAGACAAACTCCTAGGGATGGAGATCTCCCATGCTCCTGGAGGCTGCTACTTCTTCCACTTTTGGATAGCTCTAATTCAAGATGTTACATCATTCATCTACTCACCCACCCATTCATCTACTCACCCACCCATCCATCCACCCACCTACCCGTCCAACCATCCATGCATTCCTCTATCCATCCATCAGAAAGGTGGTGCCATACAGCGCTGGGCCTGGAGATAAAAAGACTCAACTTTCTGGGCTCATCCAGCCTCAGACACCAGTTGTATGACCCTAGGGAAGTCACTTCACCCTGTTTGCCTCAGTTTCCTCATCTGCAAAATAAGCTGGGGAAGGAAATGTCAAAATTACTCCAGTTATCTCTACCAAGAAACTCCAAAAGGAGTCATGGAGAGTTGTATGAGACTGTTGAACAAGAAAAGCAGGTCAGCAGCTGTGCTGAGCAAAGGGAATAAGGCAAATACAAAACAAAACAGGCCCCAGGTCTCCAGAAGCTCTCATTCTAAAAAGGGAAGCAACATGCAAATAATCGACTGTGTACTGTCAGGGCAGGTACAATTCAAATAGAAGGACCCTCCTTAATTTTAGATTACATCTCCCACATTTCTTGAGTGACATACATTTACACTTTTGGAGTTTTCAATTGCGAATTTGCAACTGAAACTGATTTTACTAATTGTTTTGAAGCGCTATGCTTGGGGAGTTAGGAGGAGTCAGGACTTAAACCCAATCTAGGGCTCTTTCTCTCTTGATTATACTCTGCTCCCTGCTTACGTAGGATTTAATCAGGATTCCATCCTCCAAGATAGTGGATCCTAGCCTAGGTCTCTTACATAATGGTCTCACGAGTAAGACAGGGCGGCTGAGTGAAGTAGGTGGCCTTAGAAGTCAGGAAGAACTGAATTCAAATCTAACCTCAAACACTTACTGACTGTATGGCAAATCACTTAACTTCTGTGTGTGTCTCAGTTTCCTCATCTGTAAAATGGGAACACTATAATACAGAGCAATTCAATAAACATCTATTTAAATGCCTACTTTGCCCCAAACACTGCTAAGTTCTGGGGTTACAAATAAAAAAAAGAGACAGTCCCTGCAAAGAGTTTACAAACTAATGGAGGGAAGATCACATGAAGAAGGAAGCTGAAAAAAGGAATGGGAGCTGGAGGCACCCCTGGAGTGGAAGCCAAATAGACCTATTGATGAAGAATGGAGTTCACAGGAAGATGGTGAGCCCCACCTCCACCCCCAAAGCAGAGAAGAGAAGCAGCCCAGGGTTAGGAGAAAAGGTGGAGAATATCCAAACCTGAGTCATTCCTCTATTGATGAAATTTCAAGTGATCAGCTTGGGGGCAGGGGTGGGGAGGAAGGGGGAGCAGGCATATTGTTTTTTTACAAAATTTAAAAGACTGTATAAATGCTAGCTATTATTATGTCATAAATGAATGACAATAACAGCTATTTCAATAACAGTTGTGCATATCCTTTTCTCACCCCCTGGAAGTCTTCTAGGTTTACAGAGGAAGAAATTTGAGGCATAGAGATTGAGGGTAGTTTAGTTGACTTTCTCTAGTAAGCATCAGAGATGGGATTCAAACCCAGGGCTCTGAACTTCCAGTCCTTGACCCCCTTTCCATTTTTTTTTTTAGGAAGTTTGGGCATGAATAGTAGACAGGAAGAGGGCCATAGCCCAAGGTAAAAGACAATGGTGATTCACAGATGGGCACGGTAGTCTCCCTTTGTTTCCCTGAGGAATCACCTTTGCATCCTTACCCTGCTAGAAGTTTGGGAGGACCTACCCAAGCTGCATGCTTTTTGTGAGATGGTCTTGGACTTGTCCTGAGGGCAGGGATGAGGTGGGAACAGTAATGATGGGAGGCTGCTCTGAGTCTGCAGGTGACTCACTTGGAACCACCCAAATTCCAGCAGGGTGGCAGCAGGCTCCAAAAAAGGGCTTAGTTGCTCATCCCAATACCCATATTTGCCAAATAGTATTCTCTGACATTCTAGGGTTCAGTAAGGTGGAAGAACTTTCTGAGATAATGTCAATGCTAGCAATGTGTTCTTTTTTGAAATATTAAATGTGTATTGGCAGAGTTGTGAACTGATCCAACATTTCTAGAAAACAATTTGGAACTACTCCCAAAGGGCAATAAGACTGTGCTTACCCTTTCATCCAACAATGCCATGACTGGGTCTGTATCCAAAGAGACTATGAAAAAGAGTAAAACACCTCCATGTACAGAATATAGCTCTTTTCGTAGTAGCAAAGAATTGGAAATTGAGGGGATGCCCATCAATAGGGGAATGGCTGAAGAAATTGTGATGTGTGTGTGTGTGTGTGTGTGATCTAATGTTCTATAAGAAATCAGGAGGGATGGGATTTCAGAAAAGCCTGGAAAGACTTGGATGAATTGATGCAGAGTGAAATGAGCAGAACCAGAAGAACATTATACACACTAACAGCAACATGGGGTGAAGATCAACTACGATGGACATGTTCTTTTCAGCAGTACAATAATCAAAGACAATACTAAAAGATTTGTGATGGAGAATAGCATCCATATCCAGAGAAGGAACTGTGGATTTTAAATGCAGACCAAAATTTACTATCTTCAATTTAAAAAAAAAAGTTGTTTTTATGTTTTTTTTCTAATTTTTTTCTCTTTTATTTGGATATGTGATTCTTTTACAACATGAATAACATGGATCTATATTAGTATGGTTACAGATGTAGAGCCTATATTACATTGTTTTGTCAGGGGGAGGAAGGGAGGGAGAAAAATGCAAAACAAATGATTGTTGAAAACTAAAATTACATGTAGTTGGAAAAAAATAAATGAAATATGAAATGTGGAATGATGTACTCATATTCAAATGGGGTCTCACCTCCAAGTGTAAATTTGTGAATGTCAGCAAGAATTTATTAAGGCTAAATTCTGAGGATACAGAGAAAGCCAAAAGCCAGTCCCTGCCCTAGAGGAGGTTCAAGAGTAATAGGTGAAGAAAATATCAAAAATACTACTTATAGGAAGTTTTCATTTTGAAAATTGGTTTAATTTTCTTTCCCCCTTCCCCAAGTGTTCCCCAATTTAACCAATCCACAAGCATTTAAGTGTTTTCCGAGGACTAGGTACCAAGCTAATCCCTCTGCTTCCCAGAAAGGGCAAAAAAAGAAAGAAAGAAAGAAAACACCACTCGGCCCCCAACAAACAACAGCAATTAAACCCTGCCTTCAGGGAGTTCCCATTTGAAAAAGGAAGAAAATACATGAATGGTCTCACTCTCAGGGACAATAAACAAGGGAATTGGGGAGGGAGAAGGGGAAAGTTTTTCCTGCCAGAGGTGAGAACCAAAGGGTCTGGAAACCAGAAGAAAATACCCAAAGTCAAGAGATGGGGTGTCCTATGGGAGGAAGAACAAGAGAGTGAATGTGGATGGATTGCAATATTTGTGGAGAGGAGGACTAAAATGTCAGAAGACTGGAAAGGGATGGGGGGGGGCAAACCAAGGCTTTCATAATTGGTCTCAAAGATAATTGGGAGCCACAGCAGTTTACTGAGTAGAGGGAAGATGTTCAGAACCTGTACATTAAGAAAATCCCTTTGGTAGCTGAAAGATGAATGGGGTGTGGAATTAGGAGAAACTGGAAGCAGAGAGGCAATTTAGGAAATTTTTGCAGAAATCCAGGATAGGGCTCTGGTTGTTTGAGTGGAGAGAAAAAAAAATGTAAAGGAGAGATGAAGTGAAGGTAGAAAAGACAGGTTATATGGGGTGGGGGGAGTAGTCATGGATGATACCAAGGTTATGAGCCTGGGTGACCAGGTATTCTACAGCAAAAGGGAAATTGAGAAGAGAGGAGAGGATTTTAGGGGGAATATGATGAGTCTGTTTTAGACACTATCCCAGAGAGACAATGTGATATCAAAGTCAAAAAACCAGAGTAATATTACTGGTTCTGGAATTAACTTATTTTATGACTTCTGGACAAGATTTGACCTCTCTGGTTCTCATCTTTGATATACATTCAAAGAATTGCACTAGATCAGAAGTTCTTTCCCTGAGGACCATGAAGGAGCCCAACTAAAAAAAGAGATTGATAAATATTTCAATATTTTGGTAGATTCTATGATATGCATGATTCTGAGAAAAGGTCCTTAGGATTCACTTGACAAGGCCAGAGAGGTCCATAACAAAACAATCTGTCAGAACCCTTTGAATTCTTAAGATTCTATGATTTAGAATATTTTGTCAAGATATTGGGGGGGGCAGCTAGATGGTTCACCAGCCTGGAGTTAGGAGGAGAGCACAGGCCCTGGAGTCAGGAGGACCTGAGTTCAGATCCAGGCTCAGACACTTAATAATGACCTAGCTGTGTGATCTTGGCAAATCACTTAACCCCATTGCCTTGCAAAACCCAACCAACCAAATAAAACCCAAAGATATTGGGGAGGGAAGAGTATGGAGCTTCTCAGCTCACCAAGCTATATATATATAGGAGCAGAAAATGGTTCCTCATGGGACATTGGGACATCTCCCTAGTGGCAGATCCCTGAGGGGAGGCACCTCTTGCATGTTGCCTTGTCTAGCCAATCCCAGATTGTCTTGCCATCAATGTTCATATGAATCCAAATTACATTTTGGATAGAGTTCAGGACTATTGGCAAATGCACTGAAAAGGAAACAAAACAGAGCCCCTCCATACCACCAATCATCTTTCAAATATAAGGTGCTGGTTACAGAGGAACTAGGCAAGAGACTAGGGGTGGGTCCCACTGCTGAAAGTATAAATCACCTATTAATGCTTTATTTATTTATTTGCTCCCCCTAATAGATGAGTGGGCATTACCCTATCCAGAGAGAGAAGTCATCATTATTATTTAGTGTCTCCTGTGTGGAGGCAGTGTCTTGGACACTGTGAGGACTTAGAAAGAAGCCATGGGCCCTGACTGAGAATTTTTCAATTAAAACACCATGAAGACCCATTACATGTATCCAATTCCTAACATGGCTGATAATAATAATATCATCAACAGTAATCTTTAAATGGTCTTGATAAAATCCTGGAAAAGGAGATTATACATATGGGAATAAAGGAGTTAGTAAAACCCATAGGGAAGGGGCAGCTAGGTGGCGTAGTGGATAAAGCACCCGCCCTGGAGTCAGGAGTACCTGGGTTCAAATCCGGTCTCAGACACTCAGACCTAGCTGTGTGGCCTTGGGCAAGCCACTTAACCCCATTTGCCTTGCAAAAACTTAAAAAAAAAAAAAACCATAGGGAATAATTTACTCCTTACTTGAAGGTAGAATAATTACAGTCTCAAAATGGGAAGGGATCTCAGAATCTACTTGGGCAAGGAATCCCCAGGAAGTGGCCACCCACCTTCCACTTGAATACCTCCAATGATGGGGAACTCACTCACTCCATGAATAACCCACTGAACTTTTAAACAACCCTAGAAGTTAACTGATTTTCTCAAGTACAGAGAAAATTTGCTCTACATCTTTTCCTCATGGCTCCTGGTTCTGGGCCCCCCACCCCCACCCCAGGTCAACCCAAATAAGTGTAAATCACAACAGCCCTTTTGATCCTCAAAACCAGGTATAGTTCCTCCTCCAGTTTCCAAGCCTGCTCTTTTCCACTGTCAGCTCTTTCAGTCAATTGTCATATAGTATGTTCTCTAATCCCTTCACCATCCTGATTGCCTTCCTTGGATTCTACCCAGTAAAAATAAAATGATTAAGTTCAGGGAAAAACACTGCAAACCTGTCCATCTGGTTTCCTCACTTTCCCTGTGACATCATTTCCCACTGGCACCCCACCAAAGTGTTCCCTTTTTTTTAAATCAAGGTTGGTCAGGAGATCCTCCCAAGCTCCCAGTCCTGGAGGAGCCAGTGAGCAAAAGGGGATGTGATGGGCAGAAGGGATAGCTATGTAAAGATGAGTCACCTCAATGAGATTGGTCCAGATTGGCAGGAGCAATGGGGAAGACTGGCAAGGAAAGAGTTCCAGGGCCCAGCTCAAAGAGTTTCCTTTTTCCTTACCTCTATTGAAAATATGTTTTTTTGTAATAAAGGCTTCTGGGATTTCCTTTTATGGTGTGTTTGTGAGGCAATCAGGGTCAAGTGACTTGTCCAGGGTCACCTAGCTAGTGGCTGAGGTCAAATTTGAATTCATGTCCTCATGACTAGGCTGGTCCTCTGTGCTCTGCACCATCTAGTTGCCCCCCAAAACACTTTATGCATGTGTGTATGTGTGTTTTGGGGGATAGGTTCACATTTAATAATTTCAAACAAATAGATCTCAATTCTTCTTAAACATATTGATACTAACTACTCTCTGAGGAATCATCTCTCGTTTTTTCTTTTGATGCCTTCACCCCTGGGTGCTTGATCTTCTCCTGGACATGGTAGAAGGCACCCTGATAAATATTGGCCTTCAGGATGAAACATGCTCCCCATTTCCTGGTGGACAGATGGTAAACTGTGACCCTGGGCAAATCACTTGACCTCTGTCTGCCTCAGTTTCCTTATCTGGATAATAATTGTAGCTATCTCTCAGGATTATTGTAAAAATGAAATCAGATAATATTTGTAAAACACTTTGGAAGTCTTTAAGCACAATGTAAATACTGTCCATAGTATTATTATTATTATTTTGACTCATATAATTCTTAGATCTCTATCTAGTCTAATCTCTCTCCTGAGCTACATCGTATGTCTCAAATTAGATGACGTGTAGGCATCCCCCTCTTTTTTAGGGTTACTATTTTTAGTTATTTACTTATTTTTTCAGTTATGCGTAGAGATAATTTTTAGCATTTATTTTCATGAAGTTTTCTCCCTCTCCCCCTTCCTTCCCCTTCACAAGGGTGACCTGCGATCTTATAATCTTACATAGGTTTTATACACGTATAATTGTGTTCATGCAGACATTTTGATGATGTTTGTCCTTTGTCCCCAGTGAAGACCATGACGGGCCTATGAACTAGATTTGAGTTGGGGGGGGCTGTGCTAAGTCACCCGCCTCATTTGTAATTATAATAGTAATTATTATTGTTGTTGGTATTATTACTGCACACAGTTTAAACTCAAAATGACATTCACTCCATGAATCTCTGTTTTACAGATGAGGAAACTGAAGCAGAGAGAGATTAGATGCCTCTCTCAGAATTTGAAATCAGGTGTTCCTGACTGCCAAGTCCAGCTTTCTATCCACTACAGCTGTTGCATAGTGATATTTAATCAATGCTTATTGATTGAATGATTGAATCAAACTTGATTGAGTAAATAAATTACCTAACAATTTGAGCAATGAGCATTTATATAGGCATTAAGATTTGCAAAGTGCTTTATATATGTTCTCACTTGATCTTCACAACATCCCAGTGAGATGTGTACCATTATATTCTGTACTTTACAGGCTAGGACTTTCCTATAAGTGATTTACTCAGGTTCACACAACTATTACATTTTTGAGGCAGGATTAGAACTCAGACCTTTCTGAAACTTGAGTTTAGCTTCTTCATGCAGTGTGCCACCTGGCTCCCCCTATATGAGTAAGAACTCTGTAGATCCTAGGATTTAGAGCTAAGAATCTTATGTCATCTACCAACCTTTCATTTATTAATTTTTTGGAGGTGAGGAGGGGAACAAAGCAATCAGAGTTCAAAGACTTACCCAGGGTCACACAGCTAGTGTCAAATGTCTGAGGGTAGATTTGAACTCAGGTCCTCCTGATTCCAGGGTCAGTGCTCTATCTACTTCATCACCTAACTGCCTCCAACCTTTCATTTTTTGGAGAAAGAAACTGAGGCCGAGAGAGGAAAGAAGTATCATTTAACACTGCACGTTTGAAGCTAAGAGAATCAAAACAAAGAACACAAAAATGAAAGGACTTTGTTGAGGTTGCTCACTTTCATTCCAGATCTCTTAGAATTTCTGAAACCTCATCCTGAATTGTTCCAGAAAAACATTTTCCAGCTTCTCCCACTCTGTGGTGTAATGATTATAAATACAGCCTGGGGTCCAAAAGACCACAGAAATTCAAAAATGCTTAGGAGTTTAAGATGAGCTATTCTGGCCTGAAGTGAAGGCTTCTTTAACCAAGTAAAAGGAACAGGTGGATGCTGTTTATTAGTGAAATTGTGATCATCTCAGTGCCTCTAGTACAACTTCTGGGTGCAAAAACTCTCCAAAAAACAAAATCCAACTCAAAACCCCAAAATGCTAACCACTCAAATGTCTGGGTAAAACACACTCACCCAGACACACACACACATAAGATGACACACTCACACTCACATATACACATTCACACAAACACACACACACAAGGATACACTCACATCCACACTGACAGGTACATACACTCACACAGATACACACACAATATGACACACATACACTCACACTCATATAAACACATTCACACACACAATGACACACAACACACACTGACAGGCACATAATACACACACTCACACAGACACACAATATGACACACTCACACTCACAAATACACATTCACACAAGCACACATACACAAGGACACACTCACAACACACACAAACTGACAGGCACACACATATATACACAGACACACACACTCATACACATATTCACACAATACACACCCACAAACACACATCCACAGTGACACACACACACACACACACACATGCACACACACTGACAGGCACAGGAACTCACTGGAAGCCAGGAGACTTGGCATCTGCACATCCCCCCAAACTACCACATGTAAGACACAGTAGCTACAGCTCCATCTGGTCTGCTTTTTCTCACTCTCCCCCACAGCCAACACATGTGTGGGGCTTCTGTGAATAAGATCCTATTGCCATAACTTCTTCATTAGCGCTAAGAGGCAGCGACATATGTCTGATGTTCTCATTAGTCCGGCATGTGGGGAGCCAGTCCATTTGCTAAAACATTCTGGCTGAAATGGTTTTCTTGAGAGACCCTACTTCCTTCCCCTCGTGGGTGTTTAGGTTCCAGTTACAAGAGTCTCTGGGCAAGGCATAGTTTAGTATTTGGAAGGGACTCTTTAAAATTTATCTTCAGTTCCAAATTCTCTCCTCTCTCCTCCCCCACCCATTAGAAGGCAAGATAAATGACATTCATATTATACACACACACACACACACACACACACACACACATACACACACATACACACACACATGGAGTCATGCAAACATATTCTACATTAACCATGTTATGGGGGGGGGATTCAAGGGGGAGCAGGGAAGGCAAGAAAAATAAAGAAAACAGAATATGTTTCAATCTGGACTCAGAGCTTACCAGTCCTCTCTCTGATGGTGAAAGGCATTTTTTATTATGAATTCATTGAAATTGTTGCAGGTTACTGTATTGATAGAGTTGCTAAATCACAATTGATCATTGTAACAATATTGTTGTTATTATGTATAGTGTTGTTACTTCACTTTGCATTAGTTCATATAATTCTCAGATTTTTCTGAAATCATCCTTATCGAGCAGTGGGTAGAGCACCAGTCCTAAAATCAGGAGAACCTAACTTCAGATCTGTCCTCAGATATTTACTGTGTGACTTTGGACAAGTCACTTAACCCTGATTGCCTCACATCCAGGGCCATCTCAGTTGTCCTGAGGACACCTGGAAGAGAAAGTGAGGCTGGGGACTTAGCATAGCTCCCCTCACTCAGATCAAATTCATGTGTTTGTCACGGAATCACCTTCCTGATGTTATGATCTTCAAGAATGAAGGTCAGGGGTGGCTAGGTGGAGCAGTGGATAGAGCACCGGCCCTGGAGTCAGGAGGACCTGGGTTCAAATCCGGCCTCAGACACTTAATAATTACCTAGCTGTGTGGCCTTGGGCAAGCCACGTAACCTCATTTGCCTTGCAAAAAAAAAAAAAACAAACCTAAAAAAATAGAATGAAGGTCAGACTAATACACTGTTGGTGGAGCTGTGAACTCATCCAACCTTTCTGGAGAGCAAACTACCCCCAAAGGGCAAGAAAAACATGCATACCCTTTGATCCAGCAATACCACTACTGGGTCTCTACCCTGAAGAGATGATGAAAAAGGGTAAAAATATTACTTGTACAAAAATATTCATAGTAGCCCTGTTTGTGGTGGCAAAGAATTGGAAATGAAGTGAATGTCCTTCAATTGGGGAATGGCTTAACAAACTGTGGTATATGTATGCCATGGAACACTATTGTTCTATTAGAAACCAGGAGGGTTGGGAATTCAGGGAAGCCTGGAGGGATTTGCATGAACTGATGCTGAGTGAGATGAGCAGAACCAGAACAACACTGCACATCCTAACAGCAACATGGGGGTGATGATCAACCTTGATGGACTAGCTTATTCCATCAGTGCAACAATCAGGGACAATTGGGGGCTGTCTGCAAGGGAGAATACCGTGGGTATCCAGAGAAACAACTGTGGAATGTGAACAAAGACCAAGGACTATTACCTTTAATTTAGAAAAAAAACTGCTATCTTATTGTCTGATCTTGCTATCTCTTATACTTTGTTTCTTCCTTAAGGATATCCTCTCTCCATCACATTCAATTTGGATCAAGGCATACCATGGAAACAATGTAAAGACTGGTAAATTGTCTTCTGTGGGGGTGGGGGGAGGGAAGTAAGATTAGGGGAAAAATTGTAAAACTCAAAATAAATAAAATCTTTAAGAAATAAAAAATAAAAAAATGAAAGTCAGGCATCTTCCAGAACAATGGTACAATCATATACCACAACTATTCCCCACTTGTGGGGCATCCCTTCAGTTTCCAATTCTTTGCCACCACAAAACAAGCTGCTATAATTTTGTACATATGGGTCCATTTCTTCTGTCTTAATCTCTTTTGGGTATAGACCTAGTAACAGTTTTATTGGAGTGTAGCTTTATAGCTTTTTGGACATAATTCCAAATTGTTCTCAATGCATTAGTTTTCCTATTTTCCCACATTCCCTCCACCATTTGTCATTTTCCTTTTCTGACATCTTATTCAAGCTAATGGATACTTGGTGGTACCTCAGAGTTGTTTTAATTTGCACTTCTCTAATTAGTGATTTAAAGAATGGTTTCATATGACTGAAGATAGTTGTAGATAAAAATGACCATTTGTCAATTGGGGAATGTCTCTTATTTTTATGAATTTAACTCAGTTCCTTATATATTTGAGAAATGAGAGATTATTTATCAGAGAAACTTGCTGTAATTTTTTTTTATCCAGGTTTCTGCTTTGGAAAGGACTCTTGATCTGCTTGGGCTCGAGTTGTTTTTCAGATGAGAAAGCTGAGGCAGAGTTTAAGTGCATGACCTAGGATCAAGACTTCCTGACATGCAAGTTCAGCCTTCTATCCATTCCTATATACTATAATACTATACACACACACACACACACACACACACTCATATACACATTTACACACAATGACACACACTCACACATACATACTATTTTAGAAGCAGCTAGCAGCTAGGATGGCAATTTGGGTCCTTTTCTAAGGCCCATTGGTCATTAGCTTAGGTTCTTCAGGTTAGAGCTGGAAATCATTTAGTCCAGCCCCCTTGATTTTTTTAAATTAATTTTTAGTAAAGATGTTATTTTTTTAATTTTTATTAAAGATATTATTTTTGTTTTACAATTTTCCTACCTATCTTGCTTCCCTCCCCCCACTCCCCCACAGAAAGCACTGTCAGTCTTTACTTTGTTTCCATGTTGTACCTTGATCCAAATTGGGTGTGATGAGAGAGAAATCATATCCTTTAAAGAAGAGAAGTCTAAGAGGTGACAAGATCAGACATTAAGATATCTGTTTTTTTTTTCTAAATTAAAGGGAATAGTCCTTGAACTTTGTTCAAACTCCACAGCTCCTTATCTGGATACAGCTGGCACTCTCCTTTGCAGACAGCCCAAAATTGTTCCTGATAGTTGCACTGATGGAATGAGCAAATCCTTCAAGGTTGAACATCACTCCCACCTTGACTTTTTTTTTTCAAGGAAGTGGGGTTAAGTGGCTTGCCCAAGGCCACACAGCTAGGTAATTATTAAGTATCTGAGGCCACATTTGAACTCAGGTACTCATGACTCCAGGACCGGTCTATCCACTGTGCCACCTAGCCCTGGCCTTAATATTTTAAGTGAAGAAATAAACCCAGAGATAGTAAGTGAAGCTTCATATGACATATCTAGTAAATAGTAGAGTCTAGACCAAAGATTCTTTTTTTGTAAATAGTATTTTATTATTTCCAATGACATAAAAAAGATTATTTTTGGCATTCATTTTTCCAACTACATATAATGGTAGTTTTTTTACATCTTCCTCTCTCTCCTTTCCCTCCTCCCTCCCCCCAACAGAAAACAATGTAATATAGGCTCTATATCTATAACCATGCTAAACATAGATTCATATTATTCATGTTGTAAAAGAAGAATCACATCCAAATAGAAGAGAAAAAATGACATAATTCATAAGACAACTTTTTCTTTTTCTGGATTTTTGCAAGGCAATGGATTAACTAACTTGCCCAAGGTCACAAGGCTAAGTATTAAGTGTCTGATGCGGATTTGAATTCAGGTCCTCCCAACTCCAGGGTCAGTGCTTTATCCACTGCGTCACCTAGCTGCCCCATAAGACAGCTTTAAAAAAAATTGATAGTAAACTTTGGTCTGCATTTAAATTTCACAGTTCCTTCTCTGGATATGGATGGTATTCTCCATCACAAGTCTTTTAGTACTGTCTTTGAGTATTGTAGTGCAGAAATGATGAAATTCATCCATAGGTGATCATTATACCATATTGCTGTTAGTGTGTATAATGTTCTTCTGGTTCTGCTCATTTCACTCAGCATCAATTCATCCCAATATTTCCAGCTGTTAGTGTGTTTAATGTTCTTCTGGTTTTTCAGCTTTCATTTTTTAGAAGATTGAGTTCCAAATTTTTCCCTCTCTCTTCCCAAAACAGCAAGCAATCTGATTTGGGTTATATGTGTACAATCATGTTAAACATATTTCCACATTAGTTATATTTTGAAAGAAGAATCAGAAGAAAAGTGAAAGCCAATGGAAAGAAAAAATAAAAAATGAAAATAGTACGCTATGATCTGCATTCAGATGCCATAGTTTTTCCTTTGGATATGGATGGCATTTTTCATCATGAATTTTTTTAAATTATAGTGGATTATTGTACTACTGAGAAGAACTAAGCCTCCCAGAGTCAATTTTCTGAGCCATGAATGGGTGAATGGATGGATGGAGAGATGGGTAGATGGGTGGGTGGATGGATGGATGGATGGATGGATGGACAGATGGATGGGTGGATGGTTAAAGAATAGATGGGTAGATGGATGTATGTAAAATTTTCTTGAATTAAGAGCTATCCAAAAATAGAAATAGTAACAAACTTCAGGAGCATGGGAGACCTCCATCCCTAGATGTTTGTGTAAATAAAGGCTAAAGGACCACTTAGAAGATCAGAGAGGAAATTGACTTGATGGCCTTATAGAAATCTCTTCCAACTTTCAAATTTTGTGATTCCAGAAGGAGAAATTTTATTTATTCATCAAAATGAGTTTTATTTCTCAGGGCAGGAGTTAGGAGGACTGAGTTCAAATCCAGCCTCAGACACTTGACTCTTATTAGCTGTATGACCTTGGGCAAGTCACTTCACCCTGATTGCCTCACATCCAGGGTCATCTCCAATCATCCTGATTCATAACTGGTCATTGGACCCAGATGGTCTGTGGAAGAGAAAGTGAGGCTGGTAACTTAGCACTGCACTCCCTCACTCAAATCCAAATCACTTACTTATCATGGCATCACCTCCCAGATGTCTTGGTGTTCTTCAAAACTGAAAGACAAACATGACAAACATCATCTTTATCATCCTCATCAGACCAGAGATTTTTTTTCCTGTATTTTTGCAAGGCAAATCGGGTTAAGTGGCTTGCCCAAGGCTACACAGCTAGATAATTATTAAGTGTCTGAGGCTAGATTTGAACTCTGGTATTCCTGACTCCAGGGCTGGTGATCTATCCACTGTGCCACCTAGCCACCCCTCAGACCAGATTCTTAACCTGGGTTCTATACATCCCCTTAAGTCTATGGATAGATTTCAGGAAATCTATGAACTTGATTGGAAAAAGTTTGCATCTTTATTTTTACTAACTTTTAACTAAAATTTATCACTTTCTCCTATTATGATTAGAAGAAAAGTTCTTCTGAAAAGGGGTTCATAGGCTTCACCAAACTTCTAACAAGGTCCAAAGGGCAAAAAAAGAGAATTTGGAATCTGGCTTCCTTCAAGTCCCAGCTAAATCCTTCTTCTTCTTCTTCTTCTTTTTTTTTTTTTTTGCTAGGCAATGAATGGGGTAAAGCGGCTTGCCCAAGGCCACACAGCTAGGTAATTATTATGTATCTGAGCCCAGATTTGAAGTCAGGTACTCCTGATTCCAGGGCCAATGCTCTATCCACTGTGCCACCTAGCTACCCCTTTTTTTAAGGCAATGGGTTTAAGTGACTTGTCCAAGGTCACACAGCTAGGTAATTATTAAGTGTTTGAGGCCATTTGAACTCAGGTCTGTGCCCTATGCACTGCCCCTAAATGCTTCTTCTTTTTTTTTTTTTTTAGGTTTTTGCAAGGCAAATGGGGTTAAGTGGCTTGCCCAAGGCCACACAGCTAGGTAATTACTAAGTGTCTGAGACTGGATTTGAACCCAGGTACTCCTGATTCCAAGGCTGGTGCTTTATCCACTAAGACACCTAGTCACCCCTCCTAAATGCTTCTTAATACCAGTATCTTCCCTTGGAGATAATCTCCAATTTATCCAGTCTCTATCTTGGTTACCCATAGTTCTTTGCATGTTGTTTTCTTTGTTATGTTATCTGTGGTTTTATGCATATTATCTTCTCTATAGAACTGCAAGTTCCCTGAGGGCAGGGATGATTTTTGCTTTAACCTATGGTCTACTACAAAAAACTTCCTTTCCTAACTTGATTTACATAAAATAATTGCCAGAGAGCATATTTTTTCAGTATAAACTATCTATTTTAAAAAATTATATTACTAAAGATCTGTGTCATGAAAAAAAAGTATTGGATAGTGAGGATCTTGTTTGAAATCCATTTCTACTTTTTTGTTACCTGTGTAACCCTAGGTAAGTCACTGACCCTCTCTAGACCTCAATTTCTTTAAAAGGAAGGGGTTGGACTAAGATGATCCATAGGGTACTTTTCACCTCTAGATGGAAAATCATTTGAAATATTCTATTTGTTACACCTGGGTCTGGGGTAAGTCAATCAATAGTCATTTATTAATTACCATTACATATATGTATACATAGTATATTTATATAGTATTATATATATCTATATATAAATATACTATTACCCAGACCATGAAAGGGGGCCAAACACAGATCCTAAACCTTCAAGTGAAAGCCAGAGGGTGGAGAGAAGATGCATTAATCAGAAAAACTATAATGGGCCATAGATGCCACCCTCAGTAGTGGGGCTGCTGGTAATGCCCTGTGCCCCATGAATGTCTCCTGGAGATTGTCTTAGCTGCTGATATTCATTTGGCAAGAGACAAGAATGAGAGTTCCCAGCCACCCCAGATGGATTTCAAGAACTGAAGCCAGGACAACCTTTGTATCTCAGATCATCAGGTAATGGGTAGGCATTTAAAGACTTAAACCTTTTCCAAGAACTCCAGTCACAGTCCTCCAAGAAAAGCTTTGACATGAAGGCTTTTTGGCCAGAAAAACAGATCACAGACTGAGATCTGTGTTCCTTCCCCCCCCTTCTCCCAAGAATCACTGAGATATCTTCAACCATGAGGCTATGGACTCTGGGCAAACCACTTCCCTTGTCTTAATCTCAGTTTCCTCATCTGTAAAATGAAAAGATCAGATGCCTCCTAATCTGATCTATGTCTATATTTTGTAACTTCCAAGACACTAAGTCTAAAAAATGCCAGTGGGAAGTAGATAAATGATTTCATTTTATTTTCTCAAGAGAGAATGTAACATGATACAAAATACAAGATGGAATTTAAGACCAAAGGCATCCCCCGCCCCTCCCCTTTTAACAGTGCAGAATTACAGCCTTTGCTAAGAAGTTAATATCCAGGATTAAACCCCTTGGTGGGAAGTTCCTTGGAGAAGAAACATTCTTATTTCCAGTCTTAAACCCTAGATTTGTGGCCCCTTTAATGTTCTGAATGGAGTTCTCATTTTTCTACTCAGTATTCTGACTAAAGTGGAATAACTAGTTCCCTGATCTCCTTTAGCCTGAGTCCCCTCAGACAGCTGAGGCTGTCTGAAAAAGAGACATCTCTTTTGGAAACTGAGTCACCAAGATGAATAACAATAATAATGGTGATGATAATAATAGCTGACATTTGTGAATAATAATAGCTGACTGAGTTTGTGGAAAGAATTGTAAAGCATTTCATAGATATTATCTATTCACAGATAAAGTAGATACTATGAGTATTATTATTCCCATTTTCCTGAATATGGAAACTGAGGTTCAGAGATGAAAATGATTAGATTACTACCACCCAGCTAGTAAGCATCAAAGACTGGATGATTTCAGTTAGTCAATAGAAATTTATTAAATGGTCCAGGCACTGTACTAATCACCAAGCCACATTACCTTTTATTAAAAAAAAAAGCTGAAAGTAGAAACTGAACTAGAATAAAAATTAAATGGAATAGAATTAAATGACTTGCAATTGCCAAACGGTAGGCCCAAGGACCTCTTTTTAGCATGTTGAGTTTCCTATATTTGTAATTTTTTGAATATTATTTATTTTTTCCAATTATATACAAAGATAGTTTTCAACATTCATCTTTTGCTTTTTGCAAGACAAGGGGTTCAGTGACTTGCCCAAGGTCACACAGCTAGGTAATTATTAAGTATCTGAGGTTGGATTTGAACTCAGGTCTCCCTGAATCCAGAGCTAGTGCTCTCTCCACTGCACCACCTAGCTGCCCCTACATTCATCTTTTTTATGTTATTTTATTTTATTTTTTCCAATTACATGCAAAAGAGTTTTCAACATCCATCTTTTTGTAAGCTTTTGAGACTCACATTTTTCTCCCTACATTTGTAATCGAAAGAAATGCTCCATTTCAGTTAGAGTTTAGTGAAAATAAAGATGTAATTTTTATCCCATCCAAGTTCACACACCCCCTGAAATCTATCCTTGGTCTCCTTGTGATATCTATGGATGTCTAGCTAAGAGTTCCTGATCTAAACAGGATTTCTTTGAAATATCCTTAACAAATATTTCCTTAAGCATCTACTAGGCTTCAGGCATCTTGCTAGAAAGGAACTAGAAATACGTAATTTTTTTTTAATATGGTCCAGATCTTGCCTACAAGTTACTTATGGTTTGGAGGAAGATCTAATATATAAGACATAACACAAACGTAATATCCTGTTTCTATAACTAAAAAATCCTTACAGGAGAAGGAATGAGGTAATGGATAGCCAGAGAAAACGCTATGAAAAACCTGAGCAGACATCACACTTAATTTGGATTAATGTACAGCGTGGAAACAATGTAGAGACTGACAAATTGCTTTCTGGGTGGGTGGGGGGAGGGAAGTAAGATTTGGGGAAAAATTGTAAAATTCAAAATAAATAAAATCTTTAATGAAAAAAAAAAAGCCTGAGCAGAGAAGGAGAGATTCTTCTGAGGAGAGGTGATGAAGCACTGTTAGGTAAGACTTCAGAAAGATGGCAGTTTCTGCTTTAGACCTCAGAAGGAGGGAGGGGATTGAATAGATGGGGAAAAGTGTGGAGTTTGAGGAGGCTCTGCCCAGGATGGGAAAGGGATGAACAAAGATGAGGAAACAGAGAATGTGGGGGTGTGTTGGGGGGGGGGATGTAGCCCCATGCTACATCATTCAATTTGGCCAGAATATAGATTATTGGAAGGGAAATAATATGAGAAAATGCTAAAGAAATATGCTAGGCACAGATTGTGTGGGCCCTTTAATGACAGATCCAAGAATTTAAACTTTATTCCTTAGGGAGGTAATGAGAAAGGTCTAAGTGAGTTATAAGAAAAGTCTTTAAAGAAGTCAGGGAACTTACACCCTAACAGCAACATGGGAGTGGATAAATTGGAAATAATCAGCAGAGAGAAGACACTAGAATTAAGAAGTATTGGGGGGGGCAGCTAGGTGTCTTAGTGGATAAAGCACTGGCCTTGGAGTCAGGAGTACCTGGTTCAAATCCAGTCTCAGACACTTAATAATTACCTAGCTGTATGGCCTTGGGCAAGCCACTTAACCCCATTGCCTTGCAAAAAAAAAAACACCCTAGGAAGTATTAGGAAAGGCAAGTGGGCCAGATTGTTGGGTTGTTGATCAGTCATTCCAATGGTGTCTGACTCCTTGGTTTCTCGGCCAGGATAGTAGAGTGGTTTGTTATCTGCTTCTCCAGATCATTTTACAAATGGAGAAACTGAAGCAAATGGGTAAGTGACTTGTCCAGGGTCAAACAGCTAGTAAGTGTCTGAAGCCAGATGTGAACTCATATCTTCTTGACTCCAATCCTGGGCAAGTCACTTCATTTCTGTTTGTCTCCATTTGTTTCCTCATCTGCAAAAGCACTTATTCTCCCAGGGTTGTTGTGAGGCTCCAACAAGATATCTATAAAAAGTGTTTAATGTTATTTATTATTATTTTTACAAATAGTTGACTCTCTATGTACTGGCTCATTTCTCCAACTTAGCTTTCTAGATTTTATTCTCATCAGCCTTCTTCAGGTACCCTCAGTTTGAACCAAAGTATTGTTCCTAGAACTCATGATTCCATCTCTTTATTTCCATGACTTTGTACCACCTGGGTGTGGACCTTAACATTCTTCCTGCTTGTCTCTACCTTCCTAGCTCCCCTTCAAGGTTCTGCTTGAGTGACACCTCACTTCCTTATACCTCTTATTGGAGGTTTCCCCCGGCTCCCACTTATTTTATATTTAATTATTTCTGGATACTTTGGAATACTCTGCATACTTCCCAAGAGGAAGGAAAGCTCCCCAAAGGGAGACTGGATAGTTTTTGTCTGTTTCCCCAACAGCTAGAAGTTCCCTAAAAAACACTTTCAAAAATAAATTTTATGGATATTTGTTGTTTTTATATATCATTCATTCAAGTATACATATAAATATAATATAATATAAATATATTATATATTTAAATGTTTCCTATCTGAAGAGCCATCCCTTAAAAAGTTTAAAAGGTTCCACAAAGCTTACATATTGAAAAATTTTGACATTACGTGCAGTATTCCATATCCAGTCCTCCATTTCTGTAAAGAAATGTGGATGTGGCTTCTCTTATCCATTTGGGACCAAGCTTAGTCATTATGACTTCACAATATCCAGTTTCCGTTTTTCTGTTGTTCTTTCCATTTTCATTATGGTGGTCATTGTGTATATTGTTTTCCTCGTTCTGCTTACTTTGTATCAGTTCAAGGAAATCCTCCCATCCTTCTCCATAGTTGTCATCTTAATTGTTCCTTACAACCCAAAAGTATCCCATTATGCTCATGTACCACAACTTGTCCAACCATTCCCTAATTGAAGGGTATTGTCTCTGCTTCCAGTTCTCTATTCATATAAAAAGTGAAGTTATAAATGGCTCAGCATATATATGGGATCCTTCTTTTTTGTCATTGACCTCCTTGGAAGATACATGCCTAGCACTAGAATTTCTTAGTCAGTTTTAATCATTTTATTTTGCTTAATTCCAAATTGCTTTCCTGAGCTGAAAATATTCATATCTCTGCCAGCAGCACATGTTTTTTCACAGTCCTTTAATATTGACTATTTGCATTTTTCATCATCATTGCCAATTTGGTAGGTGTGATTTAAATATTTTCACTTATATTTCTTTATTAATTAGTAAATTGGAACATTCTTCAGTATGGTTACTAATAGTTAAAAATGGAAAATTAAAAGTTTATTATTTCGGGGCATCTAGGTGGTATAGTGGATAAAGCATCAGCCTTGGAGTCAGGAGTACCTGGGTTCAAATCCGGTCTTAGACACTTAATAATTACCTAGCTGTGTGGCCTTGGGCAAGCCACTTTTTTTTGCCTTGCAAAAAAAAACCTTAAAAAAAAGTTTATATTTTTTCTTTTGAGAACTAATTGTTCATATCTGTTGACCATTTATTTATTGGAGAAGTGACTTTTGGTTTTATGAAATTTCTGATAGTGGGTAGCTTGGATGTCAGACCTTTATCAGAGATATTTTATACAAAGAATTTTCCCTTTGGATCCTTGTTGTATTAATTTGGTTGATGCAAAATTTTTTTTTAATTTTATGTAATTAAAATTATCTTTTTTTATCTTTGGTTACTGCCTAAGGCTTTTCTTGGGTTAGGAATTAAACCTTAGCCAAAGCTAGACTGCTTCTCTTCTGATTTTTTAAGGTTTTTTTCCTAATTTCTTTCTAATTTTTTTCTAATTTTTTCTAATTTTTTTCTAATTTTTATCTTTAATATTCAGATCACTTATTCATTTTTTAGTTTACTGTCATACTGAGTAAGATGTTGGTCTAAACTTAATTTCTTCCAAACTACTTTCTGGTTTTCCCCAGAAAATTTTGACAAATAGGGAGTTTCTTTCCTAGGTATTTTATATTTGGGGTTTTTCCCCCCAACACTGGAGTTTTGAATCCTATTAAATGTGGCTCCTTCTTGTCTGGTCCGTGTTTCACTGGTCTACTTGTCTATTTTTAATTAGAACCAAATGGTCTTGATGATTACTCCTTCATAATATAGTTTGAAGTCTAGAAGTACTATTTCCCCTTTATTCCTACTCCCCCCCCCCCAGCATTTCCTTTGTTAGTCTAGATTTACTATTATTCCTCCCATATGAATTTTATTATTCTGTCTTGCTCTATAGAATTTTGGTAGTTTGATTAGAATTGCACAAATTAATTTGCACAAATTAACTGCACAAGTGTATTTCTGTCATTTTTATTATTGGCACAGCCCAGTCATATATATACTGAACATCTCTCCAATTCTTTCAGTTTTTTCCTTTTTTTTAAAGTAAATAGTATTTTTTCCAATTAGTTTTCAACATTCATTTTTCTGGTTTGGGTTTTTATTTTTTTGCAAGGCAATGGGTTTAAGTGACTTGCTCAAGGTCATACAGCTAGGTAATTATTATGTGTCTGACTCTAGGGCTGGTATCTATCCACTGTGCTACCTAACTGCCCCTCATCGTTCATTTTTGTAAAATTTTCTCCCTCTCTCCCTTCCCCCTTTCCTAAGACAGCAAGCAATCTGTATTCTTTATTTCTTTAAGGAGTAATTATACTTATAGAGGCACTGAATGTGCTTTGGTTTATCGACTCCCAGATATTATATGATTTTGTAGTTGGTTTAAATGCAATTTTTCTTATTATGATTTCTTCCTATATTTTGTTTGCTCCTGTATCAGAAGCAACTGGTAGATAGAACTCTGTTGTAGTCAGGAAAACCTGAGTTCAAATCAAGTCTCAGACACTTTCTAGCTGTGTCACCTGGGCAAGTCACTTAATCTCTGACTGCCTAACAAAATAGATCCACTGGAGAAGGAAATGGCAAACCACTCTATAATCTTTGCCAAGAAAATCCCATGGCCAGTACTGGAATACTGTGGTCCACAGGATCATGAAGAGTAAGATAGGACTGAACACTAAAATATATGTTGTTTGTAGCAAGAGTTCTCAAATATTTCGGGCCTGTGTATACGTTTGGTTTTTTTTTTTTAGGTTTTTGCAAGGCAATGGGCTTAAGTGGCTTGCCCAAGGCCACACAGCTAGGTAATTATTAAGTGTCTGAGGCCAGATTAAATATCATTTATATAGGTTATATCTGTCAATATCAACTAATAGAAATTTAAAAGTCTTATTATCATTATGAAAATAGTTTGACCCCCCTGGGAAGAGTCTCAGGATTCCTCAGGGGTCCCTGGACTGGACTTGGGAACCATGCTCTATAGAAATGCTATTGATTTTTGTGGGATTGCCTTTTTTTTTTTTATTTATTTTTTTTTTTTACGAAACTGAGTTTTAAAACAGCAAAACCAACCCAAACCACTGAGCTTTGGAAATCAGAACATACTGTTAAAACTCTTTACCTCATCCATCAGCTTAATGATTTCCTGGGTAGTGTCTGTTGTTTTCAGGGGCTCAGACAGAGAAAAGATCAGAAAGACAGAAATCAGCAATGGAACATATCTTTCGGTCTTCTGAACTTCTTGTCCAACCTCTACTTGAAAGAGAAATCCCTCTTCTAGAACCCCAACAAGTGGTCAAGCTAGACTCTTCTTCAGGACCTCAAGGGAGGGACCCTCTTACCTGACAAGGCAGCCTGGTCCATTTTGGTGGTAGCTCCAACAACTATCCTCATATCACGCTCAAGTCTGTTGGAGCTGCTTCCCATGACTCCTCTGGCCAGGCAGAATGTCTCTCAAATCCTTCCATGGGATACCAGCCTTCAGGTTCCTGAAGGTACACTCTTTTATTTTTTCACATTACTACAGTACTCATGTTGTAAAAGAAAGAAACCTCAAGAAAAATAAAATGAGAGAAAAACAGTATGCTTCAGTCTGTGCTTAGACACCATCAGCTCTGTCTCTGGGATGGATCACAGTACTTCAGTAATTTTTCCCACAGTTGCTATTGCTAATTGTATTTCTTTCTCTATCCTATTCTCCCCACCCCCATTTACTCTATCCTCACTCTCCTTTCACCCTGACCCTCCTCAAAAGTGTGTTGCATCTGACTCCCCTCTCCCATGATCTTCCCTCTCTTCTATCACCTACTCCCCTCTCCCCTATCCCCCTTCTCCCATCCCTTTCCTCTCCTATTTTCCTGTAGGGTAAGATAGATTTCTATACCCTATTGAATATGTATGTTATTCCCTCTCTGAGCCACTTACAAAGAGAGTGAAGGCTTACTCATTACCCTTCACTTTTCCCCTCTTCCACTCCATTACAAAAACTTTTTTTTTGCTCTTTTATGTGAAATAACTTAGCCCACTCCAACTCTCCTTTCCCTTTCTCCCAGTACATTCCTTTTTCACCCATTAACTCTGTATCTTTATATTATATCCTGAAGGCAGACTCATCCAAGCTCTGGAAGCGGCCAGTCTGGAGTCTAAGGTCTGGATTCTAAACTACCTTTTATGACTTCGAATCCAATGTCCTTTCCTCTTACAACATGCTGGCCAACTTTTTCCATTTTACAGGTAAGGAAATTCAGACCCAGAAAAAAAATGATTTGGCCAAGGTCACCTGGTTGGTTAAGGTTGGGAATATCAACTGAGATAACCTAGTATTGTAAACCAAAAGATTTTCTGTGAATTTCAGCTGCAGCTACTGCTACTACCACCCACCACTACCAACTACCATCACACCACCACCACTACCACCACCACCACCATTACTAATACTACTACAGCGCAGCTACTACTTGAGGTCCCTAAAGGCATGAGATGATGGGGAGAGGATGGAGGTAGGACATGAGATGATTGAGAGACAGCTGTCTAGATTCAGACCCAAAGGACCTGGATTTGAATCTCATTTCTCCTAATAGTGGTGGCCACATGGGGAAATGACTTGGTGTTAGCTCTAGGGATTAGACCAGGAGCTTTCTCCAGTACTAAGACCTAAGTGCTGGAGAGGGCAGAGGAGTGGCTGGTTCTCCCCCCCCCCCCACTCCCCCCCCCCATTCTGGCAAGAGGGGAGATTTCTCATTCTGGGCTTTTCACAGTCTGGCTCTGGCTTCCTCTGCAATGCAGTCCTTGG
Source organism: Macrotis lagotis (assembly GCF_037893015.1). Classification (NCBI taxonomy): domain Eukaryota; kingdom Metazoa; phylum Chordata; class Mammalia; order Peramelemorphia; family Peramelidae; genus Macrotis; species Macrotis lagotis. The sequence goes on from NC_133666.1 coordinate 682,378,926, forward strand.
CTGGCCAGACCTACTGGCTCCAGTGCCAGCTCCCCCTGGAGCTTCTTAGCCCAGACCAAGGCCTTTTTTTTTTTGTCTAAAATAACCCATAGGCCCAAGGGAGCACACTTCCTAGGTTGCTGGGGCCCCAAAGGCCTGGGTCCCTCCAGAAGACATAGTTCAGGGCCCAGTATATAGTAGGTACTTAAGAAATGTATAATTAAACTGACTGATCAGGAAGGGGAAGGGTGGAGCCCTGATCTTGGAGCTAGAGCTGGGAGGGACCTCAAAGACCTTCCTTTTACTGAAGAGGGAACTGAGGCAGGATTAGATCTAGGGCACCTACTATGTGCCAGACTCTGGGCTAAACTCTTGACAATTATTTTCTCATTTGATTTTCACAATAATTCTGGGAGGTAGAGTTATTAACATTTCCATTTTATTGAAAAAGAAACTGAAGCGCAAAGAAGTCATAGGATAATGATAATGATAGGGAAATCAATAAAGCACCTACTATATGGCAGGTACTATATTGAGCACTTTTATAAATATCTCATTTTTATCTCAATATATATCCATCATAGAGAGGGATCCTGACATTCCCTCTCTAGCTATCATGTTATTTCTCATTTGATTCTCACAAAAACCCTAGGAAGTAGGTATTATTCCCATTTTACAGATGGAGAAAGCAAGGCAGATAGTGGTTAAATGACCTGGCCAGGGTCATACAGCTAGTGAATATCTGGGGCTGGATTTGAATTCAGATCTTCCTGGCACAAGGTCAACTGGGCCTAACTAGGAGCTTTCCGAGTCTGGCCTCTTCCTGTCAGGTTACAGAAAGGGGGCTGGAGGGCCTTTTGGCCAGGATCACACATCCGGGAACTGTCCATAGTAGAATTTGAAATCAGATCTTCTCCACTCCTTAGGGTCTCTCCCTTGTACCACCTAGCTGCATAGTCTACAAAGCACAAAGCCGATCCATTTGGAGTTTGGAAGGTCTTCATTACTTACTAGCTGAGGGCCTTGGACAAATCACGTCATTTTTCTGAGCCTAAAGTACAGGGCATCCCAAAAGTCTGCTCTAGGTCCTTTGAGATACCTTATCCTTAATTCCCCAGGGTTCTTACAAGACTCATAATAATAGATGCAAAGTATATATAAACCTTAGATCATTTTAAAATTTTTTTTATATTGGGAAGGACCTTAAAGATCATCTAGTTCCATAAGTTTTCAGAAAAGTAAACTGAAAACCAAAGAAGTTAAGTGACCTGTCCAAAGTCACACAGTCAGCAAATGACCCCAACCAACCAGAATGTATACCCCAACCCTGGCAGAATGGAAGCCCCTTCAGGGCATCTGCCTCTGACCTGTATTAGGTACTTTATAAATGTGTGTTGACGGGTCTTCTGCTCTATTTTCTTTAATCATACCATTTCTATTATACCATACTGCTCTATCAGGGAGACCCTATACACTTTTTCAAATTCAAGGGGGAAGATTTTTTTTCTTCCTGGGGAGGGATGTTTCTCCAGACTTTTTCCTGAAGCTTTGAGCCCTCATATCTGGTTTTCTTATGTTCACAAATATAAGAATTAAAAGGAAGAAAGTACATCTAGGTCAGGAATTCTTAAGCTGGGGTCCACAGATGGGCTTTAAAAATTTGTCCAAGTATATTTCAATACACTTGATTTCTTTTCTAGTCCTATTTTACTTTATGCATTCAAATTATCATAGGTAGCTAGGTGGCACAGTGATAGAGCACTGGCCTTGGAGTCAGGAGGACTAATTGTGTGCCCTTGGGTAAGTCACTTAACCTTGTTTGCCTCACATCCAGGGCTGTCTCCAATTGAACTGATTCATCTCTGGCCACAGGACCCAGATGGCTCTGGGGAGAAAGTGAGGTTTATGGCTTAGCACAGTTCCCCTCACTCAAATCCAATTCATGTGCTTGTTGTGACATCACCTCCCTGATATCATGGTCCTCTTTGAGAATGAAAGATAAAAAATCAAAACACCATGAGAAGGGATCTTTATGCTTCACATGCATTAAAAACTGATATAGAATTTATCATTTCATTACCTCTTAAATTTTATTTTTTATATTTGTTCAAATGTCTTTTTATAATTTCTTATATTCAATCAATCAATGCTTTGGATATAGACATATACATTTTGTTGTCACCAACAGTTTTATAATCACTTTTTAGCTTTATGATTAATTTTATTTTCTAAGTAATAAGCATTAAAATTAACTTAAAATATTATTTATTATACATTTTAATTACATATTATATAAAATTACATAATTATATAGTTTAATATATTTAGATTACTAATTTAATTAAAATTAATTTTAGAAATTAATCTCATCCCACATTAAGTAATTTAAAAAAATAACAAATGCCTCAAAACATAGCTATATAACACAGCAGAACCAATAAATCCCTACTTTAGCCCAGTATGAAACTTCTTAAATTCATCATTTCTTTGTCAAGAAGTGAGTGGTGAGTTTCATTTTCATTCTTTTGGATTTATTTGACCTTGTGTTGATCAAATTTCTAAAGTCTTTCAAAATTCAAATTCCTTCTTTTTACAGAAGAAGCAATGGAGTCTCAAAAAATGAATGTAATTTGCCAGGACTGGGAGAGCTGGAATTCTCAAGTTTCCTTTGAGAATGGAGTTTGGAATTTCTGGACTTGTTAGTTTAGAATCAGAACCACCAAGGAGGAGAATGCACTAGTGGATTTCTCCACTCTAACCAAACTCTGTAGGTTCATATTGGTATTAACTCAGGAGAATCCATAACCCTCTGCCTCCCCTTCCTGCTCCCTTCAATGTCCAGAATTATCTTCTCCCATTATGGTGTAAGCTCCTTGAGGGCAGGGACTGTTTTGGTTGACTTTATTTGCATCCCCAGCTCTTAATAAATTCTCCATCTCTCTCTCCCTTTTTTCCCCCTCTCTTCCTCTCCCCTTCACACTCTTTTTTTCTCCTCCTCTCCCCTCCCCTCTCATCCTTTCCCCTCTACTCCCTTCCCTTCCCCTCCTCTCATTCTCTCTCTCTCCCAATTTCCTAGCTGTGTGTGTGGTATTCTCAAAAAAAGATCTGAATTTGGAACCAGAAGATCTGGGTTCAAATACTGCCTTGGTATATTACTGGTTGTATGATCTTAAGGGTCCTTCTTGGGGACCTCAGGAGGAGGCTGGGCTGGATCTGGAGGGTCTTTTCCCTCATGATTCTGTGCACAGGGCTAGAACATATGAATTCAAAGTCAGCTTCTAGTGAAAACTGAACCAGATATTTACCTCTATGTTGAGTTCTCTGGGACACTGGGACAAGCCCACCTCCTCACAAAAGTGGCCCAGAAGGTTGGGATGTTATCAGCTCTGAGCTCCTTGGGGTGATAATAATTCCTACTAATCTGGCCCTTTATGGTTAACAAAGAGGTCTCTCCTGGACATTCCTGTGATGGGAGTAGGGGCAAGAATTATTCTTCACATTTTATAGATGAAGAAACTGAGGGCCAGAGAGGGGAAGGTCAGCTAAGGGTGAAGTTGGCCTCCAGAGTTCCAATTACTGATGTATGTTGTTTTTTACCATTGCTTTCATTTCCACATGTATTCTTCTCCCATACAGAGAACCATCTCTTATGACGGAGAATAAAAAGAATGGGAAAGAATGTCTAGGAAAAGTCTAAGTCCAACAGAACAGGAAGTGTTAAGAGTAACAGTAACAGTATATGCTTAATGAGCTTTAAGTTGGGACTCACAGTCCCCAACCTCTGTGAAGAAAAAAGAGGGAAAAGGAATATACCTCTGTGAAGTTCCTCCTGTGGCTGGCCACTGTTCTAAGGCTTTTAGAAATGTTATCTCATTTGATTCTCATAATAACCCTGGGAAAGGGGCAGCTAGGTGGCGCAGTGTATAGAACACTGGCCCTGGAGTCAAGAGTACCTGAGTTCAAATCTGACCTCAGACAGTAATTACCTAGCTGTGTGGCCTTGGGCAAGCCACTTAACCCCATTTGCCTTGCAAAAATACAGGAAAAAAAATAACCCTGGGAAAGAAGCGCTATTATGATTCCCATTCCTCCACACTTGCCCTGTCCTTGGACTATGGACACCAGGGGAAACTGAGGCAGACAGAGGTTATTAAATGACTCACCTAGGGTCTCACAGATTTTCCTAACTCCAGGCTTAGGGCTCTCTCCACTGGACTGTGTAATGAGAGAAGTAGCATGGGAGAGTGGAAAGAGCATTGGCCTCTGGTCAGAGGACCTGAATTTGAGTTCTGCTTCTTACAGATTACTATGAGAAAGCAAGCTGCTTTCTACCTTTTTGGGTCTGTTTCCTCATCTGTAAAGTAAGCAAGTTGAACCAGATAAGACCCCATCAGTGATATCAGGTTAAAAAGTTGAGGTAGTAGGAATAGTAGTAGTTGGTAGTAATAGTAACTAGGTAATGACAGTAGCAGTAGTAGTGATGGTGGTGGTGGCAGGAGTGGTTAGTATGAATAGTAACTAGGAAGTAATATTAGCAGTGGTAGTAGTATTGGTGGGAGGTGATGGTAGTACTAGTAGTGCCAGTGGTGGTAGTAGTAATAGAAGTAGTAGTAGTGGTGGTGGTGGTTAGTATTAATAGAAAGTAGGAAATAGTATTAGCAGTAATAGTAGTAATGGTGGGTAGTGCTGGTGGTGGTAGTAGAAGTAGTAGCAGGGGTTGGAGTAGTAACTCCATAGTAGCAGCAATGGTGGTAGTGGTAGTAATAGTGATAATGACTAGGTAATTACATTAGCAGTATTGGTAATGATAGTGGCAGCAGTACTAGTAATGATTAGTAGTAATAGCATTTTATAATAGTAGTAATAGTGTTTTATAATATTTTAGTTAGATAGTAGTAGCAATAGTAACTAACTGGATAGTAGTAGCGATAGTAACTGGATAGTAGTAGTGATGGCTGTGGCAATAATGGTGATGTAGTAGTAGCATCAATAGTACTAGTCAGTAGTAGTGGTAGTGGTTAGCAGGAATAGGAACCAGAAGTATTAACAGTGATAAGGTGTGATAGCAGCAGCTGCAGCAGTGATAGTGGTTAGTAACTAGATAGTAGTAATGGTAGCAGTGATGGTAGTGGTGGTAGTTTTAGTCATAGTAATAAACAGATGGTAATAGTAGTGGCAGAGGGAGTAGTGGTTTGATCACAGCTTTATCTCCCATCAGTCCCCCCCACACTTGCCCTGTCCCTGGACTCTGGACTCCCCTCCCCTTCAGGACATTGGCCCCTGGCTCAAGGATGAGGTCAGGAGCTGCTGGTTTCTTCTTACCTTCAGGTGGGGGCTAAGCTCCTGAAGTTATGACCAGTTCTGCTGAATGGGGGGGGGCACATTTGATGGAGCCACCTGGAGGGGAGCGTGCATTAAATATAATTCCTGGCAGCTACCACAGTTGTTCCTTCCTCTTCCTCTTGGCTGCTCTTTTCTAGATCCAACCTCCCTGGGGGAACTCAATTCTCCTTTACACCCTCCAGGACAGTCTCACAGTCCCTAGACTTATCTGGGTGTGCCACATCCTGCTCTTTGAATTTTTCTATCCCCCAAATCAATGGCTGAAACCAATGAATGAATTTTCTGCCTGAGGATCCCAGGAGGGATTGGAGGGAGTGGGGGGGGGGGGGGAGAGCAGGGAGAATCATTATTAGCTCCATTTTACACAAGGGCAGCCTGAGATTGATAGACCCCTATGGACTGGTCCCTGATGAGTTAGCCTTTAAGTCAAGGACTCAAGGTCAGCTCATTGAACTATAAATCAATCAACATTTATTAAACACCTACTATATGCTGGAACAGTGAGGTGGCTCAATGGATAGAGCTGGAATCAGAAAGACTCATCTTCTTGTATTCAAATCTGGATTCACATATGAGCTGTATGACCCTGAGCAAATCATTTAAGTCTATTTGCCTTAGTTTCCTCAACTATAAAAATGAGAGAAGACATTAAAAAAAAAAGACAGGGAGAAAAAAAGAGCTATTTGTACAAAAATAATTATAGCAGCTCTTTTTGTGGTGGTTAAGAATTGGAAATTGAATCAATGCCTATCATTTGGGGAATGGCTAAATAAGCTTAGGTATATGATTGTGATGGAATATTATTGTACAATAAGAAAAAGAGCAGCAGGATGATTTCAGAAAAATCTGGAAAGACTTCCATGAACTGATGCAAAGTGCAGTGAAGAGAACCAGACAGAACACTGTACAAGGAAGAACTGTGAATGACTTAGCTATTCTCAGCAATACAATGATCCAAGACAATCCCAAAGGATTAATGATGAAGTGTACTCTCCTCCTCTAGACAAAGAAATGATAATGTTTGAATACAGACTGAAGCATGGTATTTTCACCCTCTTTCATTTTATTTTGAGTATTTTAGTACAAGATGATTAATACGGAAATGTTTTATGTGATTGTATATTTAATTGTCTCAGGGAGGGGAGGCAGAGAAAGGAGAGATAGATTTTAGACTTTAAAATGTAAAAATGTTAAAAATCACTTTTTAACAAGTAATTGGGAAATAAAAATAAATTTTTTGAAAAGTGAGCTGAGCCTCACCCAGTTCTTAAACTCCTCACTTCTAATAAAGCCAGACCAGAAACCCAGGGGGAAAAAAATGAGTTGAAAAATGAGGAAATGGCAAAGTCATCCACTATCTTTGTCAAGGAAAACCCCAAATAGGCTCAAGAGAGAAGTGACTGCCCTTAAGAAACTTAAAATCTAATGAGGGAGATCATTTGAAAACCAACACATAAAAAGAAACTTATATATACAGGATAAAAGGAAAGAAGAAGATACTGGAGTTCATAGGGGCTGGGGAAGACTTCCAGTAAAAGATGGGATTTTAGTTGGGGCCTAAAGGGTTCTTATGATTCTATAAACTCAGGGATAGGAGACTTCATCTTTTTCCATTAATCCCTTCTGCAAACTTCTTTCCTATTTGCTCCCTGCTGGCTTGGGGATGGAGACTGGATCGGTGAACTCATCGATTGGCTTACTCCTAAGGAGACCACCAAATAGAACCGCAGAGATTAGCTTGGGGGCATGAGAAGCTAATAAATTGCTTTCTGGCTCACTTAGCTAGTATGTGTCAAAGAAAAGGTTTGAATCCAAGTCTGACCATGAGTAAATTAGATTTTCTAACTGGATACAAGTCATCCTCTTTGAAAAGTTCAGGTTTCCTCTTTAAAACGATCTCTTCGGAGAAAAGGGGAATGGGAAAGTGAAAAGAAATCCAGGCAGCTTGGGGTGAGCACCAGGGATGCGGTCTCACTGAGAAGACCACTGGGCCAGGGGCCCGCAGACCCTCCCCCGCCCCGTGAGGTGGGATGTAATAATGCCGGCTCTTGCCCCGCCTACCTCATAAGGCTGCTCTGTGAGGGAAGAAAGGCCTGGAGACTGTGAAGCATCCTATATAAAGGTGGGCTGCGCCGCATCCGCACCTCAGAGGGAGTCTCCCTCAGTCCTGGGAGACACCCTCAGCTCAGGACGGCTTCCCACGACTTCCCGAGAGACTTCCTCCTGAGCCGGACCTGAGTGACTCTGGGCAAGTCATTTTAAAGCCATTCCTCCGCTGTAAAACGGAGGGGGCTCGGGGCTCGGGGCTCGGCCCCATCCGTAGGGGCCTCGGGCGACTCGCTTCCCCTCCTGGCCTCAGTTTCCTCGTCTGTAAAATGAGAGGGTTGGGCTAGCGCACTTTTGGGGGGACCCTTTCTAGGGGTGGGGGCGCCGGGCCGGGGCATCCTGTTCGGCGCCCGGCCGGGCCCACGCCCACGTCCGCGGGTGCGGATGGCCGCGCCCCCCGGCTCCGGGCGCCCCCCGGCTCCGGGCGCCCCCCGGCTCCGGGCGCCCCCCGGCTCCGGGCGCCCCCCGGCTCCGGGCGCCCCCCGGCTCCGGGCGCCCCCCGGCTCCGGGCGCCCCCCGGCGCCGTCCACATCTTCCTCCCGCTCCGCGCCAGGCCGCGGCGCCTCCCTGCTAGGGTCCCGCCTCTTCTCGCTCGGGGGGCCCCGGGCCAGGCTCTCCCGGGTTCCGGATTTCGGGGGGGCGCCCCGCACGCGTTCGCCCGCCCCTCCCCCCCGGGTCCCGGCCCGCAGCGGCCCCCGCGGGGAGCGCCGAACCTCGTGCGGCGGGAAAAGGGAGAGGAGGGGCGGGGCCCACGGCCCGGGCCGTCGCCGTGGCAACGGACGCCGTCGGCGGTGCATTGTGGTCTGCAACAAAACGCGGGCGAAGGCGCCCGCGGGAACCATTGAGGCCGTCGGCCAATGGGCGGCGGGCGGGCCGCCGGCGCTGGCCAATGAGCGCGCGGCGGAGGGGCGGGGCGGGCGGCGGGCAGGGGGCGGGGCCGGCCTCTAGGCGGCGGCGGCTGGCGTGGGGAGGCTCAGATGCGCAACGGCTTAGGCAGCGAGAGCACCTGCCCGGTCGGACGGAGTGCCCGAGCCGCCGCCGCCGCCCCCTCCCGCCGGGACCCGTCGCAGCCGCCAGCGCCCCCGACCCGCGGTGAGGAGCCGCGCGGGGCCGGGGGGCGCGGAGCGGGGCCGCGCGCCCCTCCCCCCGGCCGGGCCGCGGCCGCCTCCTCCCGGGCCCGTTCGGAGGCCGCGCCGCGAGCCGCGGGGGGAGGGGAAACTGAGGCCGGGAGGGGGAGGGGCGCGCGCGGCTTCCGGAGCCGCCCGGGCGGGGGGCGCGGGGCGGGGGGCGGGCCGGAGCCTGTGGCGCAGTGGGCGCAGGGGGAGCCGCCCCCCGCCCCGCGCCCGGTGCTGCTTCTCCTTGGGGGGGCCTCGGGGTCCGGGGTCGGAGAGCTAACCCGGAGCCCCCCTCCCCAGGTAACCATGTGTGACCGCAAGGCCGTGATCAAAAATGCGGACATGTCGGAGGAGATGCAGCAGGACTCCGTGGAGTGTGCCACCCAGGCCCTGGAGAAGTATAACATAGAGAAGGACATAGCAGCCCATATCAAGAAGGTGCCAGCGCCCGGGAGGGAGGGGCCGCGGCGGGGAGAGGGCTCCCGCCCCGCGCGGGCAGCTTTCATTTGTGGCCTTCACCCGGCCACGAATCGGAACCCCTCCTGACAGTGAAGCTTTATCTTCCCTTTGGGATCCCAGGGGGACGCGGGAGCGGGCTGTGCCCCAGTTGGGAGTTTCTGGGGTACGAGAAACTTAGACTAGGTGCCGGTGGGCCTTGTGAATTCTGCAGAGAACATGAGGGACACTGAGCTTTCAACGCGGCATCAAAAAAATAGCACCTAGCAACTGTCTCTAGGTTCTGGACTGAGTGGTCCCCTTCTTCTCCTCGCATCCCAGACCCATCTGTGTGAGATCTGTTAGGAAAAACTGTGTGGGTGTTCCCACCAGAACCCTGGAGAAATCTTGTCAACTCTCCAGTGGGGAGAATTAGCCTGCTCTGCATGATTTAAGAGAAAGTGGGTGGTGGTTGTGGTTTTTTTTTAATGGGGGGGGGGGTGTTGCTGATGGCAGTCTGTAAAACCCTAGTGCAACTGCCAAGCTCTCTGACTTTGGAGGCAAGGAAGCTGGCAGTCTAAGCAGTGGGAAAGGGAGGCTTCAGGAGAGACTTGAGCTAAGAGACGTTAGATCAGAAATAAACAGCATTTCTGATAAACAACCAGTTATGGGCCATGTGGACTGCTGGAAACTTGGAAAAAGATGAATATGCACAAGTCACCATGGGCCCCCGCACCTCATCAGCCTGTGATTGACATGGCACCCCTAACTTAACCATTGTCAGGATATGGAGGATTAATCCATGGGAGCTCTGTAAAGGAAGCCCAGATATTCAGAGCTGACTTGATTAATTTGATGAATGGCTTCACGTTGGGTGGTTCCAAGCCAATTAATAAGGGATGTTATTTTCCAAGCCTGGTTGAGATTGGAGTGAATTCAGTGATGTAGCATTTATATTCAGGTTGATTGTCTATGCATTAGATAGGCCATCCATCTCAGGGTTTGTGAGGTAAGTAATGCCGACATTATTACCCAATTTTTACAGTCTTGAAAACTTTTTTTTAGGTTAAGGGACTTGACCCTCTGCTACTTAGCTAACAAATGGCCAGGAGGGCCAATTGCAGTAGGTTACCATCCTGGTTAGAGCACTAAGACTTGAGTTCAGCTCCTGCCTGAGATAACTAAACTAGCTTTGTCAGCCCGGCCGGTTGGCACATCATCTTCTCTGCTTTGCCATACAGGGCAAGGCTTATATGAGGGCTGATTTGAGTTCCTATTTGCAAGGTCCTTTGCAGGACTTGAAGAGAAGCTCTCTATTTTAAAAAAAAAGTTCACTTGCCTTAGTTAATGAGAGCATTATCTCAATTCATCCCCACAACCATCAAATCAGTTTGGTAGATGGTGAATGGATGGTGAAATATCTAGGTGGCACAGTGGATAGATTCCTGGCCCTGGAGTTACAAGGACCTAAGTTCAAATTCAGCCTCAGACATTTACTAGCTCTGTAACCCCAGGCGAGTCTCTTCACCCCGATTGCCTTCCAAAGAAAAGCAAAAATAATTACCTAGACTAGCAAGTACTTTTCTATTTAAGGGGTCACCTTCTACTGCTTGTTCCCCAGTTCTGCTAGCTGTTTGGTGAGAGCTACCATCCAGAAAACGTCAATCCTGGTGCAGAAAAGCCCGTTCCCTGCCCCCAGTCAGGTCCCCACCCACCCTCCTGTGTAGTAGCTGAGCTCAGACTGCAAACATGTTTGCATGAATGCAGTCTGTAGGCGACTTGGAGCCCAGAACATTCTGGAATGCCCAGACTCTTGGGGATGGGAATAATGGACACTCTGCCCACTGGCTCCCAATCCTTTGAGGCTTGTGGTCTTCTGTCTCCCCACTCCCACTCCCCAACCTCTGGGGCCCTACTCAGACTTTGGTGTTGTTGCCTTTTCAGGAGTTTGACAAGAAGTATAACCCAACCTGGCACTGCATTGTGGGTAGGAACTTCGGCAGCTACGTGACGCACGAGACAAAGCACTTCATCTATTTCTACCTGGGCCAGGTCGCCATCCTCCTGTTCAAGTCTGGTTAGAGCATGGCCTGTGCCTCCTGCCCCGAGAGCCATCTAAATCACAAGGACTGCAGCCTAAATTCCAAATACCAGAGACTGAACTATCTTCAGCATTGCCATGGGAACACCTCGAGCTTTAAGCCTTTATTGTGTTGTTGTTGTACAGGGCATCCTATGTACTAGTTTGTTGTGGTTATAAAACAATTAGCAAAACACAGTCACCCCGGTGTTGATTTTCTGTTCTGTGCTCTGCTCTAGAGTCTCTCCACTCCAGGAAAAAAACCTGGCTCCTTTCAAAATAAACCCTGTAGAGATGCCTGTGTTGCCCTGAAGAATCTGTTTCCATCCGCTAAACTGCTAGGGGATGGCCGCCGAAGCCAGTTGGCTGCTTCTTTGTGTCTCCAGGTTTTTATACCTGCATGTGTTGCTGTGACCTATGGGGTCACAAGGAGTCTGACGCATCTGAACAAGAAAATAGAATAGGAAGTGGGTTGTGGGGGTGGGGAATAAATGCTATTCCTAATTAGACAGCAAGAAATAGCGGTACAGCCCAGGGCTTGCCTTCTATTAAGATGGATTTGTCAGGGCAGTGTTCTGGCAGGACCCAAGGGGGAGGAAAAGGAGCCCTCCCTGTGGCTTAGATCAATTTGTAAAATAGGGCTGAGAAGTGATGACAGTAATGGGGGAAATGCTTTTTGAGATTGGAAGATGGGAGGGAGGAGATCTTTAAAAGCTTCCCTTTTAAGCCCCTGGCAGGACTGTGGAATGGAAGCCCTCTTTTTCCCAGGTGGTGAGCCTTGGCAGGACTGATCACTGAAGACCTCAAACTAGTCTTTCTCTTTCCCTTTCCTGAGTCCCAGGGGCTGGGAGTGCAGGGAAAGGTCCCACTTTGTTTTCCTCTGATGTTGGGCATTCTTGCTCTGATTCACCTGTTAAGTTACACAGGAGAACCTAAATTTCAAAGGTTAAGCCGTTGTCACCAGAGCAAAGTGGTAGATCCAGTTAGGGCGTGTAGATGGAAATGATTCAAACGCTAGTTGGTCGCTGTTAACTCCAAATTGCTGATCTGTTTTTAATTGTCCCTACTCTTCAAACACTTGCAGCCAGTGAAAAATAACAAGCAGAACCTGGGCCGGCTGGGTGCTGGCGGTGGGAAGGTGATCCCCAGTTCCCTGAAGACCAGCGCAGTGCCCTCTCTGAACCACCCTACTCAGGAAAAAACACTTTGGCTAATAGGACTTCTGGATGTTGCTCATCCAGTCCAGGCTAGGATCGTTGCCGGGTGATGTTTTTTGGCCACAGTTGTGGCTATCAAATGTCGGGAGACTGCTTTTGCACTTTTGTGTATGGATCAGTGATCTGGGGAATATTGCCATTTTAGCCAAGGAGTTCTCAAGATATACTTTCCTTCCTCATCATAGGAAGTGGGTTCTTTAGACAGATCTTGAACTGGGGAGGTGACCCACCTCTCCTCCCCATTCACTACAGACTGCCAATTGCTGTGGCTGCTTAGGGAGTTTTGGATGGAACCCTGGTTCCTCAGGGAGGTGATTGATAGAAATGTGCAAATCTGGGTGGTCCTTGAACCCCCTTTCTCACTGAATGTCTTATAGTTTGGCTGTTAACGAAAAGCACTTTGTCCATTGAGCCAATAAACCCATCACTACTGATAGGCTCAACAGAAAGGGATGGCTTCATGTCAACCTGCCATTTGTTAGAATGGCTCTGCTTCCCAATCCGACAGTTTGGTAAGTAAGCACGATCTACATTTCTCAGCATGAATCCAGATACGCATGAATCCCATCTCCACGATATCACTGGGGATTGAGATTTTGATGTGACCCTAGTCTGTCTCTTGCCAGAAAATGGGGGCAGATTACAAAAATCTATTTTTGAGTCTGATGTGAGAATATGATGTTTCCATGGAGATGAGACAGGGCTGACGGTGCACCAAGTTCTTTCCTTGCCTGCTCTTCCCAGTCATCAACGCCCAGAGGGGTTGAAGCAAAAGACTTTAACAAAGTCACAGCCTATTAATACATCTGATTAAGATTGAATTGCTGTTGCTTTGGCATCAATCTCTTAGGAATCTTAAGTCTTGCCATCTCCCTTCCTTGGGGTTCCAGGATACAGGTAGAGTAAACTGAGAGTAAAATGACTCATGGGCTGGAACATGGGCACCAGGAATGATGGTGGAGCCAACAGCCACTAGGTCGTGGTTCTGATGTAGCCTATCTTTGTGCCCTTTCAAGTATAATGCCATGATTATTCACACAAGGAAGCCACTAAACAAGTCACACCCAGGTGACTTTCTAGAACTGTTAGCCAAGGAACCTCAGACTATGACTTCAATCTGGAGCTGCTGGTTGACAGCTTTGGATCTGATGGATGACTGGAGAGTCCAAGGGTGTCTGGCCAGCTCTCAACACATTGGGGGAGGAAACTGGTCCAGGGCCTATAGGAGTGACTCGGTCACAGTTTAACCCCAGTGAGAAGTCCCAGGGCTGGAATTGAATTTGGGGCCTTTGCTACTCCTACGTGCGGCTTTGCCAGAAGTATCCAGAATAGTCTCACTTCTGCAAGAGAAGGCCACCACTGATCTTATTTCCTAGGATGGAGTTAGGTTGCAGTATCAAGGACAGCAGAGAAGTCAGTACAAGTCAACATTTAATGAGCTGTCCCCCCTTACGCAGAAGCGCAGTTGCCATCAGGCTGCCCTTTGCCTTGGGCAGATCACTGTACTGACTTCTAGGACTGAAGGGTGACCTGGGTGTGTGTCCTCGGAAGGAGGTTCCTCCCTTCCACTCCCCCATTTATTTCCCTCTTGCTATGACATGGTGGGGAGGCAGAGGTCACAAAACCTGTTCCAGTCTGAGCTTCTGTGCTTTTTCCCTCCACCCCACACGCACACTGCACATTCAAGAAAAACTACAAAAAGGTGTTTCATGGCCAATTAACCAAACATCACCCTGGGGAGAGGTCCCAGAGGACACCGGCTCTTCTTCACAAGCTGGTGAGTCGTTTTGGCCTCGAGCTCTGAAAGGAAGCAGCATCTGACGTCGTCCTCTTTTGCCACTAGTGAGCGGAGGCTGAATTGAGATCAGAGTTTGAAGCCTGAATGGATCGCTACAATGCCAGATGTGAGGCTCTCATAGGTCACCTTCTGAAAGCCAGCATCTTCAATCATCTCCTTGAATTCTTCCTAAAATGCAGGAGGAAGATTAGTAAGAGAAGACCTGGAATTCAGCTTCTCTGCTTTTTAGGGGAGCAGTTGGGGCTACTCACTTGGGGTGGGAAACGTCGGATGCTCTCCACAAGGTACTGGTAGGACTTCCAGTCCCCAGCAATGACTTCTCCCATTACTGGAATGACCTGGAAGCTATACAGGTCATAGAGCCTGAACAGGAAGGCAATGGCAAAGGTTAGAAAAGAGCCCCACTGACTCCCCACCCCTCCGAGAGTCCATCTGCCATTACTCTCCTTCTCCCGAAGGGTCCAGGACTGAAAAGGGGTGGGGGGAAGGGTGGCAAGCTCTGACAGGGACTTGGTGTCGTCATGTCCAAGGGCGGGGAGACTGAGGCAAGCAGTCCCTCCCTCCACCAGCATTTCCTAAGGTCTGGCTCTGTGCTAGAACCGAGCCCAAGGAGTATAGGATTCCTACCTGGAAATGATGGGGTTGTTCACTTGGCTAAACTCCAGACAGAGAAACCTCCCTCCCGGTTTCAGGACCCGGTGGGCTTCCTGGAGTGCCTTGAGAAAGACCAGAAAAGAAGGGAGCCCTTTTTGGGGGGAGGTTTCACTCAGTTCCATTGAAATCAGAGCATCCCTGTCTGTGTCCAGAGGGAGGGAACCAGCACTTGTCTGGGCCAGCCCGGTTCTCCCAGAGGGTCCCAGAGGGCAGGACAAGCAGATGAGTTTAAAACACAAGACCCTAGGGCAGCTAGGTGGTGCAGTGGATGGAGCCTTTGGAGTCAGGAGTACCTGAGTTCAAATCCAGCCTCAGACACTTAATCACCTAGCTGTGTGACCTTGGCCAAGTCACATAAGCCCATTGCCTTGCAAAAGCCAGCCCCCCCCCCCAAAAAAAAACAACAAAATCCCAACCCTCCGAGATTGTGAGTTTAGGCAAAGACCAGACCAGGCTCCAAGGCTTTCCAGGGGATTCTATGTCTGGAAGAGTGACGAATCTGCCAAGCTGACTCCAGGAAGCAACCACTGGAAGTTAGACTAGAATGGACACTGCAAGTCATGGAAGTAGATCCCAGCCATGGCCCGTCAGGGTGGGGCACGACTGACCCCTCAGAGCTCGGCCGAGAATCTGGGGATGGGCCAGCTCTCTGGAGGTGTTTCAGCTTGGGGTGAGACCTGTCAGAGCTCCTTTGAGGCTGACTGAGTTCTTGGGAAAAGGCCAAAGGTCACGTCTACACTGCAGTGAGACACTGAAGGACAAGGAAGACGCAGTCCTCGTTCAGAGGACAGAAGTGAATGTGGCTACTGTTAAAGCTTTATTTTTTTAATTAAAAAAAATTTGGGGGCAGCTAGGTGATGCAGTGGATAGAGCACCAGCCCTGGAGTCAGGAGTACCTGGTTCAAATCCAGCCTCAGACACTTAATAATTACCTAGCTGTGTGGCCTTGGGCAAGCCACTTAACCCCATTTGCCTTGCAAAAACCTGAAAAAAAATTTTTTGTTTAAGGCATTGGAGTTAAATGACTTGCCCAAGGTCACACAGCTAGGTAATTATGTGTCTGAGGCTGGATTTCAACTCAGGTCCTTTGACTCCAGAGGCTCCATCCACTGCACCACCTAGCCACCCCTACTAAAACATTATGATGAAATGGAGAGTTTCAAAAGGAACCAGGAAGATCTGTAGGCAGTGGTGCTGAGACAGGAACGTTGTACAGATAATCAACTGTGAATGAGTTGAAGATGGTGACCCACCGTGATTTCCATCTGGACAAAGGGATACTCTCCAATACAGAAGGAAAGATATCTATGGACATGGCCAGTTCAGGAATACTGGAGATAAGCTTTTTTTTTTTCAAGCCAGGGAATGGGAGGGAGAGAAAATAAATTTTCAAAAATGTTATCCATCTGTGTTATCTGAATTCAGCAGTTTGATGATATTCCTTTCCTCCCCCATTTCAAGAGAGCTTGATAGAGTACAAATTCTAGGATACCTAAGAAAGACAGCAATGGACTCTGGGGGTTTTGCCTCCAATCAGCCAACAGAGTGCATGGCTGGCCAAGTTCTGTGCCAGGTCTGGTCCTGCCCTCTAGGAGCTTAGGGCTAACTATGGGAAACCAGCCAACACAGACAGCTATAAATTCTTGTAACAATGACAAAACACCCTCTTTGAGAATGTGTTTACAAAGTGAAGAACTCTGAAAGTTCTGAAAGAGTCTGAAAAAAAGTCTGAAACAGGCAATCCAACCTCAAAATTCTGATCTGAGAGTGGTTGAAGTCTGCCGCACAAGTCTGACCCATAGGCCCCCAGCATCCCCCCAGGCTCACCTGGTCAATGTGTGTGACATTTCGGATTCCAAAGGCAATGGTGTAAACGTCAAACTTGTCATCATCAAAGGGAAGCTCCTCAGCATCACCCACCACCCAGGCCAGGCCTGGAAGAGAACCAGGTATGAGCCAAATCTTGCAGAGGGCCGAGGCCCACAAGTACAAGGAGGACCCCAACATGCATGGACAGTCCTGACACCTAGTGATCTCAACAGGTACCACCAAGCTTGCTCTCTTCTAGCCTGCACCTCTTCCAGATTAGGAAACATGGGCTGGAACATGGAAACTCAGTTAACAACCCAGAGAATGCCGACTCTGCCTCCAGAGCTTCTGCCCCAGGAGGAAACATGAACATGGACTGAGTTTCCAATAACCTGCTTTTTTTTTTTTTTAAGGTTTTTGCAAGGCAATGGGGTTAAGTGGCTTGCCCAAGGCCACACAGCTAGGTAATTATTAAGTGTCTGAGATCAGATTTGAACCGAGGTACTCCTGACTCCAGGGCCAGTGCTTTATCCACTATGCCACCTAGCCGCCCCCCATAACCTGCTTTTTAAATTTTTTTTTATTTATTTAAGGCAATGGGGATGAGTGACTTACCCAAGGTCACACAGCTAGACAATAAGTATCTGAGGTCACATTTGAACTCCGGTTCTCCTGATTCCAGGGCTGGTGCTCTGTCCACTGTGCCACCTAGCTGCCCCATAACCTGCTTTTAAAAAAATAATTTCTATGCTATGTGCTTAACTCATCCCCATTTTTTTTTTTTTTTTTTGGCAAGGGATGTACTATAATAGGGTGGACAATGGGGCAAAGGAGAAAATGGAAGGGAACTCTGTGGCAAAGTGAAGAGAGCTCTGAACTCGGGAGTCAGGAAGTCTTGAGTTCAAATCTGACCCCAGATACTTAGGAGCCATGGGAATCTGCCAATCTCTTAACCTGTGCCTGCTTCTGTTTCTTCATCTGTACAAGGTGGACAATAATCACATCTGCCTCAAATGATAGCATACGTGCTATCATTAAGCAGGAGGGTTCAGCAATCTCTGACCCTGGGATTCAGAGGCCTGAGCTAATGTGCAACATACACAAGTAGATTTAGAGAAGCTTGGAGTTCATGTGATCTATATTGCCATTATTTTACTTGTGAAGAAACTGAGGTACAGGAAGCAGCAGTGACTCAGCCATGCTCATCGGGGAGGGGGGCATGGTAATAAATTCCCAGGTAGCAGGGGTGAGACTAGAACCCGCATCTCTAGACTCCTCGTCCCACCCAGGGAGGTGACAGGCATCTGGAATGGATGGACCTCTCATCTCCTAAGGATACTTTAGGAGTTCATTCATATTCTGCTGGGGGGGGGGGTGTCCACACTCTGCTCGCCACCCCTGAAAGCTATGTTCCAGAAATGACAGGCATCATTCCACGCTCTTGACCCCAGGAAGGTGGAAGTGCAGGAGCCTCCTGCCTCATAGGGAGCCTCCACAGAGAGAGACCCAGTGCCTTTGTCTAAGCACACTAGTGACTATCCTTCTTCTGAAGGAGGTTGGGTGGTAACAAAAGAATTCTTCATTCTGGGGACTGAGTGGGCTGATCCTGAGACAAGGGGGTGGCCCCGGGCTCAGGGAAGCAGCTCCTGCTGGGAGTGGTAGGAGGAGAAAGGAGGTCTGAGATAAACAAAAGGGAACAGCTCTGGGCATGGCTGCATGGCTTGGTCCTCCTTATATGTGATGTGCCCCCCAACAAAGATCCCATGGGATCAGCAGGGCAATGGAGGGCACATGTGGATGGAATCTGGGTAAAAAGCACCAGTTAATTGGGGTCCCTGGGGGGCTTATCATTGGATCCATACCCTTCTCTCAGAGTGGGGTCTCCCAGTCCCTTATGGCTCCTGCCTGTAAGGATTCCCTTATGAGTCTGAAAGTAACACATTCCAATCTTTCAAGACATTCCCAGTATTCTCCCTTTCTAGAAGCCCCTTTGCCTGCTTCCTGTAGGACCCACCTTTATTGTGACCCAGGGTTCGGGCTTTCTGCTTTCCAACTTTGAGCATTTCTTTATTAATGTCGCAGACGACCACATGGGATCCCCCCAAGGGACTCTGGCCGTTCTGGTACCACTTGGCAATATCTCCCCAGGATAAATTCTGATGGGTTTTCAGCTCCCTCTGCTGCTGCCTCCGGGTCTGAGCCTTGATGTAATTAAGGAATCGGAAGGCAATGTCTCCTGGAGAGTCAAACAAAAGGAAAGGTACCTCAGAATGCTCAGGGAAGACAATGTGGACCACTGAAAATTCTGTGGGCTGACCCCCACAAATCATTTCTTAGTGTTTCTAAAGATCAAGGTTAATTTGTTACCAGCTAATGGCCCTTTAGAAAACTATTGGTAAACAGCCTGGCATATTTAACCACAAACTCCTGGGATGAACAATTAGTAAAAATATTGATCGCGGGATGAAACAAGGCATCATGGAGATAGTGATGGACCAGGAGCCAGGCAGACCTGCTCTGGAATCCTGGTATAGATACTTAAAGGCTGTGTGATGAGGAGCACCATAGCTCATCAACAAAATGAAGCTAATGTTGAGCCTAGCAGGGCTACTGGAAGGATCCAACAAAATAAGGAAAACAAGGTTGTCTGGCCCCTGGCACCAGAACCCTGGACCAGGGCCTCTAATGAGCCAGCAGGGCCTGAACCCTCAAGGTGCTCAGGAGACTTCATCAGGGAGGAGAATGAGGCCAGTGACAGCTTTTTTTGTTTTTGCAAGTCAATGGGGTTAAGTGGCTTGCCACACAGCTAGGTCATTATTAAGTGTCTGAGGTGGATTTGAACTCAGGTACTCCTGACTCCAGGTTTGGTGCTCTATCCACTGCGCCACCTAGCTGCTCCAGTGATAGCTTTTTAAGCTTTACCAAGGGTCTATTTTCTTCACAGCCACATTCAAGGCCCAGCTCCCAAGTACAAGTATCCAGATTTCCCAAAGTACTGTATTATCTATTGAATACAAAGGAATTTTAGGATAGCTGGTTGCATTAGAAAAAAACAGCCAGGGAAGGAAATGCAATATAATAATGCTTTATACAGTTTGGGTTTTTTTTTTAGGGTTTTGCAAGGCAAATGGGGTTAAGTGGCTTGCCCAAGGCCACACAGCTAGGTAGTTATCAAGTATCTGAGACAGGATTTGAACCCAGGTACTCCTGACTCCAGGGCTGGTGCTTTATCCACTGCTCCACCTAGCCGCCCCATTTTATACAGTTTCTTGCACATAACAAGCACTAAGCAAACTGCTGAGCTGTACTGATAGTTTAAAAGGTCTGTGATTTCAGTGGTGTGGATTATGGTTCCATCCATTATGTCACGAGTGGCAATGACCAACTGAAAGAAAAAAGTCATCTGGTAGTCAATCTTCTGATGATAAGCATCTATGAACTTTCTCAATCATTGGGCCTGTACTTGGAGCCTTCTGACTTAGTAAGGTTGGGTCTAGGTCATGCTTTTTCATGTTGTCACACCTTTGGAAGGGTGGTTGGTATGGGTGGAAAGGATAAGAAGAAAATGATGACATTGTTAATTTATAGATGGCATCTTTATCATTTCCAAACAGAACAAACATCTCCTGTGATTCACCAATGGTTGTACAGCTAAAAGACCTGGCTCTAAATCTGCCTCTTTCTACTATATAGAATGGCCAATAAGGGTGAAGAGAGAATTAAACGGCAAAAAATTATGCTCAAAGATGAAACAGAATAATAACTTAGTATGAAACCTTTGTGGGAATAAAAATGGTCTTTGTGTTTTATAACTGTCACCCACTAACACTGCTCCAAGTATGCAGCAGACTTCTCCACAGGTTACAGGTTAAAGGCAGCAAAATGAAGGTGCTCAAGGACCCAGTCCTTAAAAAGCTTGTAATCCGAGGGTTTACAATAAATGGCCTATCCCATTTCTAGGGGGCATTCCTACAGCAGACTTTCTAACTGTGGCCAAAAACACTTGATGCATTAGCTTCTCCAAGAGGGACCCACCCACTGATCTGAACAAGATACAAAATCAGATGCTACCTGTGCCTCCAGCCACATCGAGGAGCTTGGTCCCACAGAAAGGGTGCATCTTCTGTAGTAGCAAATCCTTCCAAACTCGGTGGATCCCCAGACTCATTGAGTCATTCATCACATCATACTTTTTGGCCACACTTTCAAACACCTGGTAGACTAAAGTGGATTAAAAAACAGTCCATCACAAATGTGTTGATAGATTTTTTTTTCATGAAAAGGCCTTAGATAAGACCATCTGTCTTTGGACACTTCTCAGTCTGGTACCTCTAGGCAGGTTCTTTCTGACTCACCCCATTGCCTACAGTCTGTCCAAAAATGTTCAGGGATTCCTGAGGAAATATTTCTGCTAGTGCAAAAAGAGGCAATGCTTTGCAATGCAGTCTTCAAAGAACTGTTAATTCTTCCCTCTCCTCAAATAAAAAGGAACCTTCCTCTAAACAAAGTACTTTATACCACTCTTACTGCATATCAACATTATTTTTGTTAAAGACAGTCACAGAATTTCAGAGATGGAAGGGGCCTTGGTCATCAGCACTAGTCTATCCCTTTCACAAGACACCTGACAAATGATTATTCAGTCTTTGCTTGGAGATCTCTAATGAAGATGTCACAACATCCCCAGCCAGCTCACTCCACTTTTGGAGTAAAGGAAGTTTTTCATGACATCTGGTCTAAATTTTCCTTCTAAATCTCCCACTCTCACCCGGAGCCATTTCTTCCAGTTCTGTTCTTTCAGTTCTCTCAAGTAAAATAAGACTAATCTCCCTTCTACATGATAACCTTTCAAGTCTGGAGGCTTGCTTCATATCTGGTCTCTGGACCCAGATGGCTCTGGAGGAGAAAATGAGCCTGGGGACTTAGCATGGCCCGCCTCCCTCAAATTCAGTTCATATGCTTGTCATGGCATCACCTCCTCTGATGTCATGATCTTCTTTGAGAATGAAAGACAAACATCATCGTCATCAACCTATCAAGTCATTGTATCTCCTTTATTATTGTGTAAGTATAAGAAGGCTAGGGGCCATTCTATGTCCTTTCTCTCCCTCAATCCCAATACACTGTAGGAACATAATAAATGGTCCTAGAGCAAGTCTGCTTTTTATTTTGCTGAATTTTCAAAGCACAAACTTAAAAAAACCTTGATGCATGGAATCAGACCCAATTTGACAATTCTTACCTGCCTTTCACTAGGTAAGGGCTGCTGGTGAGTAGCCTACATTTTTATGCTTAGTTTCTTTAAGGATGCCAAGCCCTCCAACAGGGCTTTATACAACAGCTCTCATGGATCAGCTTTTCATTGAAGGCAGTCTGCTCATAATTTGTTTCCCTATTTATATGAAATAGGGAAAATAGTCAGGTGCAGCTTCCTAGTTCACTCATGTAGTGAAAAGATCTTGACTTCCACTAGGAAGGTCTGGGTTCCAATGACTTCTCTAATAGCTTCCTGAGTTTTCCTACAAGATCTTTTCTCGATTTAAATCTAGGATTACCTGGCCTGCCCCACCCCACATCTTACTAGCTGGGGAGGGGTCCCTCGCCCTCTCTCCCATTCCCCATCCTTTCGGACAGCTGTGGTTGACAAATCCCAACAAGAAAAAGCGTGGTCTCTTCCACCCGGGAGCTACAGGCTCAGCACTGATCCCTGGGCTGCTTACTCAGCACTCTTCAGATCCATGCCCTCGATACCCTTAGACCGCTGAAACCCTTTATTCTATCAGACTGCTGAAGAGACCCCCTTAGATCTCTGGATGCTATCTCAGGCCCTGTATAGAGCATGTTCTCATTTTATAAAGGCCATGCCTATTCCTCAGACCCCTGATTCATCCCCTCACCCCTTGCCCCAGCTTCTTAGAGCTTCTCTGATGTCATTCTGCCCCTTCTCACCAAACCCTGGTGGCATCATACCCTGGGGTCCCTCATCCCCTCGCCCTCCATCTCCCCGTCTCTCCACTCCCCAGACCCCTCTGATCCCCGGGCCTTGACCCTCTCCCCTCCCCTCCACTCAGGCCCCATTCATTCACATAGGTTTATTCCTCATCTCCTTCCCCCTTCAGTTCCCACAGACCCCCCCATCTCGGGCCCCTCCCTTACTCACCCCTCTTCCCAAGCTTTCCAGCCCCTCCCATTCCCTTCAAGGAAGCCCCCCTCCTACCTGCTCCAAGATGCCCTTAGGCCCCGCCCCTCCTCCTTAGACCACGCCTACTAGACCAGGCCCCTCCCCTCCTCCTTAGACCACACCTACTGGACCAGACCCCGCCCTCCTCCTTAGACCACGCCTACCGGTCCAGGTCCCGCCCCTCCTCCTTAGAGCATGCCTACTGGATCAGGCCCCGCCCCTCCTCCTTGGACCACGCCTACTAACCAGGCCCCGCCCCTCCTCCTTAGACCACGCCTACCGGATCAGGCCCCGCCCCTCCTCCTTGGACCTCGCCCTCTCCCTTCACCTTTATTCCCCTTCTCTTCCTCCGAAACCGTTTCAAACCCGAAATGCGTGTCCGCCCCTGGCTTCTCGGTGGACAGCGGCCGGACCCAGGCCAGGGGCGGCCGCGGAGACGGCAGGGCCCGTCTCCAGCCCCACAGCGCCCGGCACCTGGGCGCCGCCATGACGACCCGGGAACCCAGAGTCTAGGCTATCGGGAGGCGTTCGGGCGTGTGACGTCAGAGACCAATCTGGCCAATCACGAACGCGGTCGGAAGCACCGCCCCGGAAATCAACCTGAGGAACAGAAAATCTAGGGGCGGGGCTTAGCGGGAAGGCTACTGGACCGCTCCTGCCTTAGCGGCGGCTCTTATTGGCTCTGAGCGTGTGGCCCCTCCCCCGCGGTCCTCCCAGAGGTTTACACATCTGGATGGCGCTCTCTTCTGCCATCTGCAGGGCTGAAGCGGATCCTGCAGCCCAGAAAAGCAGGGGGGCCTAGGCTCCCTCCCATCCCGGCGCTCCCCTTGTCACTCTGCTCCTCATCCCTTAGGGGCTGAATTCAGAGAGACTCGTTGGGACCCTGGGCAGCACAGGATGCCACCGTAGGCCGACAGGTGTCTCAGGCAAGTGCTGGCTGTGGGACCTTGGACAAGTCACTTCACCCCAGGTGCCTCAGTTTCCTCATCTGCAACATGAGCTGGAGAAGGGCAGCGGCATGCCTCTCCAGTGGTTGGTTCTTGTCCTTTGCTAGCCAAGAAGAACTACATGACATCACTCTGTTTGAGACAAAGGACTGTTGTCGATCAGACCAATAGGAGCCCAGAATGCTCCACCCCAGGTTGGGCACCAGCCATCCGATGTTTCCTTTGAGCCGCTTCCATTCTGCCTTCCTCACAGAGGGCAGCCCCCTCAATGATGAAGGCACGCCATGCTGAGGGGTCCTGAGCCAGGGTCTCTCATGCTGCACATTCAATTCTAAAGTCCTTCAACGAGACCTTCAGGGTGTCTCCTGTCGCTTCTTCTGACCCCCCTTGTGAGTGCTTGCCTTGTGTGAGTTCTCCATAAAATAGGTTTTTGGGTAAGTGTATGTCTGGCATCCTAACAACACGTCCAGTTGCACTCCCTACAGTAATGTTAGAATGCCAGGCAGTTTATCTCTAGAAAGGACCTCAGGGTCTGGGATCTTCTCCTGCCAGATGATTTCCAGAATCTTCCTGAGACAATTTAAATGGAAGCGATTCAGTCTCCTGACATGGCCATCCAGGTTTCACAAGCATGTAGCAATGAGGTCAGCACAACGGCTCTGTAGACCTTCAGTTTGGTAGTCAGTCTAACACCTCTTCTCTCCCACACTTTCTTTTGGAGCTCCCCAAATACTAACTCTGGCATTGCATGTGTCAACCTCATTGTCAGAGTGAACCTCCAGTGTCTTTGCCAAAAAATACCTCCAAAGAGTTGGATAAACATGTGGAGGCTGAAGGGTCCTAGTGATTCCTTTATGGCACTGGGTAGTTATTCATTTTTCTGCACCATTTTCTCCAACTGTCTCCTTTTATTCTCATTTTACCCTTGAGAAATAGGTTGGGTTTTTTGCTATCAGTTTGCTGAAGGGGACATTGAGGTCAAGTGACTAACCTATGTGCAGGGGCTCAAACATGAATGCTTGTTGACAGGTTGACTCTAGTTAAGATCAGATGGTGGCCAGGGTCTTCTTCCCCTGACCCCACAATGAGTCCAGTCATAGGATTTAGAGTGGAAGGACTTTAGATTACCCATTTCAACCCCTTCATTTTATTTTTTGTTTGTTTGGGGGGATTTTAGGTTATTTTGCTAGGCAATGGGGTTAAGTGACTTGGCCAAGTCCACACAGCTAGGTAATTTTTAAGTGTCTGAGGCTGGATTTGAACTCAGGTCCTCCTGACTCCAGGGCCGGAGCTCTATCCACTGTGTCACCTACCCGCCCCCCTTCATTTTATTTTTGCCAGCTGAAGCTCAGAGAAGGAAAATGATTTGGCCAAAGTCATCCCAGTAATATGTGGTAGCATTGAGTGTTGAACTTCTCCAAATCCCTCTGCCTATTTCAAATTGACTGGCTCCTACTCTTCCTTCGGAAGGCAGCTAGCTATAGGATGCCAGACTTGGAATCAGGAAGACCTGAGTTCAAATCTAGTCTTAGCTAGTCCCTGGACAAGCCTGCCTCAGTTTCCCCCTTTGTAAAAATAATAATACCACCTACCTCTGGGGGTCCTTGTGAGGATGAAATGAGATGGGATTTGTTAAATTTCTGCAAAACTTAAAGAATTATAGAAGTTCTGTTTGTTATTTCTTCACTCTTTCCCCAATCAGAATTTTTTTCTGTTTTCAAAAACATTGATCCAGACAACAATACTCCCTGAAGCAAATGGTTCCAACAAATATCCCACCTATTCTGTGAGGTTTCATGGGTGGGCAGGGGAAGGATAAGCATTAGCCCTGTTGTTTTCCATTTAGAAGTTAGCCAGCACATATCCCCCCACCTCATATTTCCTACTGCCACAAACTTGCATCTTCAGCTCCAGTTGGCACTGTATAGGTGGTTTCCTCATGCCCATCCTTTTCACATTCTGTGTTTATGGAAGGGAGGGTTCAGACCATCTTGAGCAAAGGGAGGAGGGGGTGGTGAGTTTTGCTTACTATTCCATGTGTTTCCTTTCTGAGTCCTGGTTTTGATATATGTATGTTATGTTTTTTGGAGTTCTTGGAGAAAGCATACAGGACCCAAGAGCTTATTATGAAATGGAAAAACTTATGAAAGCTACAATCTGCCCTAATTTGCAGAGACCAGAAGTGAGGCAAAAGAAAAATCAGCTGTAACCAGCACTTTTTATACCTGGAGCTAGTGACTGGGAGGGAGGTAGAGGCAGTAGAAACTCTGGTGATCGTCAGGGATGCTGATAAAAAGGGTAGGACTCTGGCTGAGCTCTAGGATGAGGCTGCTCTTGTCACCCCTTGGATAAGGGAGGGAGTACCCACCTCACTTCCCATGGTACCACAGGTATTCTCTAAATTGCCCACCTGATGACTTATCCCTGTAATACCTGTTATTGGAAAGATCCACCCAGGTTGGTGAATATTTTCAGCTCAGAAGTTTTGAGTTGCAGAGTGTGAAACCAGAGAATCTGTAGTAAACTTGGCATTTATGTGGTGAATCCTGGGAAGAAGAGGGTCACCAAGCTTGCCTAAGAGGGAGAACTGAAAATGGAGCTTCCCTGCTCGTCTAATAATAGTCCCTGCATTTCCCAGCCTGGGCAAGATGAATAAAGCTGGTTATTCATAGATAGTTGGATCAACTGATCAATAGATAGAGATAGCCCAGTCTTAGGCATTGATCAAGTTAAAATGGTGGTCACCTTCCAAGTTATTTTGAAAATGATTTGGGAAAGAATCAACTAAGGGAGGTTTAATTGTTTTGGGGGGAGATGGAGCAGGTGAGGATAATGGAAGAAAGGTGTCTTTCATTCTTTTTCCAATGGTCTATTAAAAAGAGAGGGAAGGTAGACAGGATATACTTTCGTGTGTCTTCCATGTCCAATCAAAGAATCATAGATCTTCAGCTGGAAGTTCCTTCAGGGGCTACCTAGTCTAACCTCCTTTATTTTATTTTAGATTTATTTAGATCCTTAGGGGTTTTTTGATTGTTTTTTTTGCAAGGCAATGGGGTTAAGTGACTTGCCCAAGGTCACGTAGCTAGGTAATTATTAATTCAATTAGCCAGCTGTTTATCAACTATGACAAAGGCTTTAAATAATGTTCTTTTAAAAATATTTCCATAGCTTTCATTTTGGCATCATCTTCATTTTCCAGCAGATGTTCCTCCCCATCATTCAAATTGAATTCAGGTCCTCTTGACTCCAGGTGATCTTTAGGCTTTTACTTTAAATTACTTTATATTGATTTATTTTAAATTGTTTATATTTTAGGGTAGGATACTGAATCCCATAGAGGTGGAATTTGACACAGAATCACAGGGCTTCATGAGAAGTGAGATTAGAACTCAAGTCTTCCTAACCCTCTCAGTTCCAAAATTTCAGTCAAAAAGCCTAGTTGCCTCTTAATCATAATAAAGGAACAATTCAAACTAGAAATCTGGGAACGACTGGTTCTTAGGTTTCTTGGCTATACTTTTTTGGGAAGAAATAAATTTCCATCTGACTTAGGATGCCTCTCCAAACTCCTTTAGTTGTACTTTATGAATGGAACTGTAGAAAGTGGAAGTGGGAAAGCAGAATAAGCTCCTGCCATTCCTACTGAGCCAAGAGATTGTGTAATTCTGGGCAGTAGACTGTGTGTTTATCAATCAATAATCAATAAACATTTAGTACCTACAATGTGCCAGCATGTTTGTCCCATGAGGATAAGCCTCTGTTAAATCTGGAAAGCCAAATCACCATAAGGTTGGGTATGAGATGAGGAATTCTTTTTTCTTTTACTTAACCTCCATCTGCCTCAGACATATATAAAGTGGGAATAATTATAATAATAGCATCTACCTTCCAGGTTTTTGTAAGGATCAAATAAATGAGATAATATTTGTTAGCCTTAAATTGTTTTGTCAATTCTTTCAGTGGAATATCTATTCTCTTCCTCTTTGCAGCAGGTTTACTGTTGGGTAGTTTTAAATAGACTTGCTAATGTCTTCTTCTTTTTTAATTGTTTTTTTAATTAAAGATATTATTTGAGTTTTACAATTTTCCCCCCAATCTTACTTCCCCTCCCCCCCAGGAAAGCAATCCGTCAGTCTTTACTTTGTTTCCAGTGTTGTGCATTGATCCAAATTGAGTGTGATGAGAGAGAAATCATATCCTTAAGGAAGAGACAAGAAGTCTTAAAAGGTAACAAGATCAGACAATAAGATATGTTTTTTTTCTAAATTAAAGGGAATAGTCCTTGAACTTTGTTCAAACTCCACAGCTCCTTATCTGGATACAAGCTGGCACTCTCCTTTGCAGACAGCCCAAAACTGTTCCCGATTGTTGCACTGATGGAATGAGCGAGTCTTTCAAGGTTGAACATGACCCCCATGTTGCTGTCAGGGTGTGCAGTGTTTTTCTGGTTCTGCTCATCTCACTCAGCATCAGTTCATGCAAATCCCTCCAGGCTTCTCTGAATTCCTGTCCCTCCTAGTTTCTTTTTTTTTTCAGGTAAAATAGTAAATTAGTTTATTTCCCAATGTGTATATAAACTAAACATTAAGGGGAAAACTATTACTAGACACACCATATTTTGCACAAATAAAATAAATACATACATCTTATGGTGCATCTGTGGTGGACATGCTCTTACACATCTTGATTATTTTTTCTACCCAATGAATAAAATTCTTTGTTGGGCATCAGGTCAATAAAATGAGCAATATGGTTAGACATGGGAAAAAAGGCTGAAATAGAAGCTATGTCCCAGGCATCTTCCCGATCAAAACCTTGCAATTCCAGCTTTCTAAAATGTTCTTCTGTTATGTCATCAGCCCAACTAACAGCTAGGTCATCCTTCTTCCAATTAACAATGACCTACCTAGCTGTGTGGCCTTGGGCAAGCCACTTAACTCAATTGCCTTGCAAAAAAAACCAAACAAACAAAAAAAAATACGTTGTATGGAAACAATGACCTGATCAGCCAGAATGGCATTTTTAGAATATATCCTGTGTAGAGCACTATGGGTAATTACACAGTAGGGACACCTATTACTAGCCCTTGTGGCTACGATGATGAGTTCTTTATCAGCCTTGCTGAGATGACCTGTTTCTTTGTTGAGAATGGCATTGTAGTAAGCAAAAAATGCCCTGAATTCCCCTGGTCTATGTGCTAATGCTTTAAAGACATTTGGTAAAAATCCAGTCTTTTTTTCTACCTCTTCCATAAGCTCCACTATATCAAATAGTTCCTTTTTATATGGAACAGGATAACAACCAATAGGTTTTGTAGGTTCTTCTGACTGGGTATCATTTGAATGGCTTGTTGCTTGAACTGTTGAAAGGGTTCCAAGTCCATTTGCTAATAATCGAGGAACACACGCACCCAGCCCAGGGAGCAGAAGGCGAAGGAGGAGCCCCATGATGAGGCGGCCCAGGCGGCTTGGCTCCCGCCCGGCCCGGCCCGATGCGGAGGAACTTGGGAGGCTGAAGCCCCTCCTGGTTTCTAATAGAACAACAGTGTTCCATGACATACACATACCACAGTTTGCTAAGCCATTCCCCAATTGAAGGACATTTACTTGATTTCCAATTCTTTGCCACCACAAACAGGGCTGCTATGAACATTTTTCTACAGCTGATGTTTTTACCCTTTTTCATTATCTCTTCAGGGTATAGACCCAGTAGTGCTATTGCTGGATCAAAGGGTATGCACATTTTTGTTGCCCTTTGGGCGTAATTCCAAATTTGCTAATGTCTTCTAATGAATGTGGTGGAGTTGGTCCTTACCTCTGATTTTATTAGTGGGTCAGGGACTTCCTTCTACCTCTAAAGAAGATCATCCATGGTTACACAAATAATACATGTCAGAGAAAGGACTTGAACCCAGGTTTTCTAAAATCCAAAGCCAGCTGTTTATTAACTATGACAAAGGCTTTAAATAATATTCTTTTAAAAATATTTCCATAGCTTTCATTTTGGCATCATCTTCATTTTCCAGCAGACAGACGTTTCTCCCCATCAGTCTAAAAATCATTCCTTATAACAAAAATAGAAATGCAGCTGAACAAAACCTAGCACCCTCCAATTTCATAGAATATAGATTGCAAAGTTCCACCCCCCCCATAGTCCTCCACCTCTGTAAAGAAAAGAGCCTTTTGAATATTCTTTGGAACCTCTCATGGTCAGGATAATTACCCAGAGTTCAGTTTTGTAATAATAACTGGCATTTCATATGGCACTTTATAAAAGTACTGTCTCTATTGATTCTCACAGGAATCCTACACAGGTAGGTGTTATTATTATCTCCATTTTACAGATGAGAACACTGAGGTTTAAGTGACTTGCCCAGGGGTCATATTGCTAAGAAGTGTTGGAGACTGGATTTGAACTCAGGTCTTCCTGAGTCCAGGTTCAGTATTCTATCCATTGTACCACCTTGGACAACCATGTCTGATGTCCTTTCTCAGATTACAAAGATTATATCAGAAACCTAGCATGAGCAACAGGATCCATCAATGAACCTTGCATGAAGACTTGGTTCAAATCTCTCCTTTAGCCTGTTTCCTTATTTGAACAATTGGAATAATATATTTGGGACACCTGTCTCCTAAAATTGTTACTGATGCCAGTTAAGCAGTTTATAAACTTCAAATTGTCGCCTAAATGTGCTGGGGGAAGCAGGGTGGAGGAGGTATGACGAGGGAAGGGAGGAAAATGAATAAATGGGATCCCTTTCCATGATCATTTTCTACCATTCATCTTCCAAGGACTGTTCTTTTCCTCTGGTAGAAAAGAGCATATTGGTGTGGTAATGTCATTCTGGTCATGGATATATGTGGAATTGTCTTTTTTTGATGAATGGGGACCCTTTTCAAAACGTTGTTGTTAGATATTTAACAATGATTTTTAGAATGTGAGTCATCTTGCTGAAAATTAGAACCAGCTCCATGATTAGAAGGGACCATTCAGGATTTGCCAATGCACACTTGGATGAGATGCTGACTTCATAACTATCCAAGTCTGCCAAAGGAAACATAGAAATAATGCTGTTGTCTATCATGTCTGACTCTTCCTGACCCCATTAGGGGTCTTCCTGGCAGAGATACTGGAGTGGTTTGGCATTTTCTTCTCCAGCTCATTTTACAGAGAAGGAAACTGAGGTAAGCAGGATGAAGTGACTTGCCCAGGGTCACACAGCCAGGAATTGTGTGAGTCTGAATTTGAGTCAGGTCTCCCAGATTCCTTGAGGACCTGTCTACCTACTTGGTCATCTAGCTGCCTCTCAATCAGTTTCCTGTAATAGAGAATGAATTAGATGATTTTTGTTTCTCTCTAGTTTTGTTATTCTATGTTTTGTGAATATAAAATGGGGCAAGGAAGGAGGGGTGATAGCTCTGATACCCTTTTTTTCCCTTTTTTTGCAAGGCAATGCGGTTAAGTGGTTTGCCCAAGGCCACACAGCTAGGTCATTATTAAATGTCTGAGGCTCCAAAGACAGTCAGGTCCTCCTGGCTTCAGGTTTGGTGCTCTATCCACTGCACCACCTAGCTGTGCCCCCTAGCTCTGATATTCTTTTTTTTTTTAGGTTTTTGCAAGGCAAATGGGGTTAAGTGGCTTGCCTAAGGCCACACAGCTAGGAAATTATTAAGTGTCTGAGACCGGATTTGAACCCAGGTACTCCTGACTCCAAGGCCGGTGCTTTATCCACTATGCCACCTAGCCGCCCCCTCTTTTTTTTTCTAGCTCTGATTATTCTTAAGGATTTTATTACTCCTCTAACTACATGCAGTTAGGTGGTAAAATGGATCGAACACCAGTCCTGGAGTCAGGAGGATCTGGGTTCAAATCCAGCCTCAGATATTTGATACTAGTTGAAAGATCTTGGGCAAATCACTTAATCCTGATTGCCTCACATCCAGGACCATGTCCAGTCATCCTGATCCATCTGGGTCCAGTGGCCAGGACATAGCCTTGAATTCCAGGCAATCAAGGTTAAGTGACTTGCCCAAGGTCACACAATGTCAAGAATCTGGTGTCAGATTGGAACTCAGAGTAGAAGAGGTACTTACTGTCTGTGACACCAAATCCAGTACCCTTTCCACCTTGATTCTTTGCTCCAAAGTCCCTCCTGGCTCTGATGTGATTTTTTATCAATTTACCTTGATGGATGTGGGTTTCTCTGCTAGGGGCTAAGAGGCCCCAATTGGTGAATCTCCCTGAAAGATGCACAAATGCCTATGTGCCTTCTTGCGGATGTACCGCTGCATTTATCCTCCCACATTTATGTAACCCATTGGATGATGCGTGTTCAATGAGATTCAGCTATTCTAACAAAGAGAGATAGACTTATGTATTTAAAAACACAGTAAGATATCTTGATATTCAAATATTTCTACGCTATTACAAATGCTATACAGAGCCATTTGGCTAGCATTATATTTAAAATGCAAATATGACTTAGTTCAACATGCACAGTATCTGGCCCAGGGTAATGCTAATAATGATCCATGTTCATTGAGTCGGATGGAGCCCGCACCTGCACGCACACACGTGTGTTCTAGGTATGTCCCCTGCCAGATAGGAGGGACTTGGATGCTTCTTCGACTAAACTGACCCGTTACGTCTGGGGGATATGTAGCCGTGTAATCCCTCCCCCTCCCCCACGGAGCCCGCCCCCCCCCCCCCCCGGGAGCCGGGACACCCGGCCGGTCCAGCCCGCGGCCCCTGAACTACACTTCCCACAAGGCCCTGCGGCGGGGCCGACTGATGACGCGCGAGCCTCGGGCGCGCGGCCGCGGGAGGCCGCCCGGACTCCATTTCCCGGGATGCTCTCGGCGCGGCGTCCCCCCTATAAATAGTGCATCCGGGTTCTCGGCGGCGCTGTTCGGCGACTCGTCGCCATTCCCGGAGCAGCTCGGCCTCGGCCCCGGCCCTGAGGCGAGGCGCGACCCCCGGCCCGCGGCGGGAGAGCCAGAGTCCGGCCGGCCGGCGGGCGGGGCTCGCGGGCCCCCCACCTCGCCCCGTCCTCCCCGTCCTCCCCGGCCCCCCGCGCCGCCCCGCTCCGCCCGGCCCGGCCCGGCCCCCCGCGCCGCGCCCGCCGCCCCGGAGAAGCCGAGGAAGGCCGAGGACGATGTGGCCATGAGGGCCGAGCACCGCCGCCCCCGCCGTCCGCCGCCGGGCCCCAACGCCATGAGCCTGGCTCCCCGCCGCGCCCGCCCCGCAGCCGCCGCCGCCCCCGCCGCCCCCCGCGCCGCCCCCGTTGATGCCGCGCAGCCCGGCCAGCAGCAGCAGCGGCGCCGCCCCCGACATGGACAAGACCAGCGGCCCCGCCGGCTCCTCCGCGGCCTCGGGGGGCGGCGGCGGCAAAGGGCAGCAGCCGCCCCGCGCCACCTCGGCGGGGCCCGCCGGCGAGAGTAAACCCAAGAGCGGTAAGGGCCGGGCGGCGGGCCCCGGGCCCCCTGCCCCCCGGGCCCCCGGTGCCCCCCGCGGGCCGGCCGAGGCGGGCGCTGCCGCACCCCCGGGCCCGGCCCGGCTCGGGTTTCCTGTGCTAAGGGCCCGACAGCTGCGTGGGCAGGCCCGGGGGGCAGGTGGGGGGCAGGCCCGGGGGGGGCAGGCCCGGGGGGGCAGGCAGGCCCGGGGGGCAGCTGCTGGGTGCCTTCCCTCGGGGGCGCACGGCGGCGGGGGGCGGCGGAGAGGCGGGTCTGCAGTTTGGGACACTGGCCCTTCTGGCCTCCCCAGCCGGACTCCGCGGCCCGGGGCCTCCCAGGGCGGCGGTTGGGCATCCTGGGCCCGGCCTGGCGGACCTGGGGGTGCGGGTGGCTCTCGCCGGGTGATTCCCTCCGACCTGCCCCCGCTTCTGCCGGTTACTGAGCCCATGTGCCCCCAGGACGGCCGAGGCGGCCACCGTGGCCCTTCTGACGTGCCCTCTCCTGATCGGACTTTTCTTCCCTGGCACAGCACGTGCGCTCCTTTCAGGTCTCACTGTTTAGCCTAGCCGTCCTGCCTAAAATTCCGGACAGGCGCTGACTTCTCTCTTTATCGGCTCTTGGTGTGCCCGGTCCGAAATGGCACTGCTCTTGGCCGGAGCCGCGGCAACAACAATGTAGGCCCCTCGGAGCTCGGGGCCTTAGGATCTTGTTGTCTGAGGGATTTGGAGACCATTGGATTAGGAGTAGTTAGGGCTGGTTTTCTCTCACCGCACTTACAACTCTAAATCCAGGATCCCTGGCCTTCCTGAAATGAGGGAGTGGCACTAAAGTCTCCTGTTCCTTCCAGTTGTCATGTTCTGGGGCCCTCACGTCGCCCTCCTCCAGTGTTTTCCAATTTCAGACTCGAAGTTGTATGGCATCACTGTGGAGCTTAGGGCCATTTAAGATCTTGAAGAAAGTGATTTTTTTCTTCCCACTCCAGTGAGGTGGGTGGTCAAAGGGTCATTTTCTTTATTTCTCAGATGGTGAAACAGGTCAAAGGTGCAGGTCAGGGATTTGGAGCTGGGAAAGACTAAGATTTTAATTTCAGAAAGAACTTTTTTAACAGGAACAAGAAAGTTTAAGTAGCAGAGCTGACAGACTCCTGCTGGACTCTTTGAGGCTGCCTGTCTTTATCCTTGGTCTGAGGCTGACTAGCAGAGGCCTTTTCTCCCCTCCCCTTCACTAGACCTGGAAGAATCATGTGCTCCCCCCCTTTCCGCACCCAGCAGTCACCCCCTCACCCAATGGTTACCTGGGGTCTCACCTCTACCACCACACTAGGCTGATCCCTTTCCTTTCTTGGACCCGTTTCCTCTGGAACTTGAGAATGCTGCACCACCCTTTGGTCTTCATTGACCCTTCCATTTCACCCAGTGACCTTGTCTTTTCACCTCTCCTTTCTTCTCTTAGAAAGGGGAGAAGCAGAGAAGTACCTCAAAGGGGTATCTCAGAGAGGTAAAAGGATTGCCTTTGTGCCATCTTAAAGCACTCCTGGGCACCTGAACTTTGTTTACCAAGGGACACTTTTTGGGTAGTGTTTGTGAATCGGCTCTTGGGCCTGCCTGTCCCAGAAGCAGTATTTCAGGTGGGTGAGGCCTCTGATGTTTACCTAGTAGAAGATTTAGAACTGAAACTTGGAGGTTGGTTGATCAGACTCCTTCACTGCACAGACGAGGAAGCTGAGGGCCTCTGAACAAAGTGACTGGCCCCAGGTTTGAACCAGGTAGTGGATTTCAGAACCAGACTTTCTAGCCAGGCTTTTTTTTTTTTGTTTGTT
The DNA here is from genome assembly GCF_037893015.1 of Macrotis lagotis. Classification (NCBI taxonomy): domain Eukaryota; kingdom Metazoa; phylum Chordata; class Mammalia; order Peramelemorphia; family Peramelidae; genus Macrotis; species Macrotis lagotis. The sequence goes on from NC_133666.1 coordinate 682,413,864, forward strand.
TGTTTGTTAGGTTATTGAAAAGCAAATGGGGTTAAGTGGCTTGCCTAAGGCCACACAGCTAGGGAATTATTAAGTGTCTGAGGTCGGATTTGAACTCAGGTCCTCCTGACTCCAGGGCTGGTGCTCTATCCACTGCACCGCCAGAGCTCTTTTTTTGAAAGTCATTGCTGCCTCACAAGGGCTACTTGTACCACCACTAACAGGAAACTGAACCTCAGTTTCTTCATCTGTAAAATGAGGGATTTGAACTAGGTGGTTTTCAAATTCTCTTTTTTATAAAATGCAACTCTGTTTTCCTAGAATTTTAAAGTTTCTAGAACTCTGGAGATCATTTAATCCAGCTCCATTATTTTATGTAGTCAGGAAGTAAAACTCATGGATGGGAAATGACTAGCCCAGAGTCTGACCCCAAACTTCAGGCTGCTTCCAAGTCCCAATCTCCTTCCAGTTGTGGCTCTGGGCTCCACTTCTCATCTCCTCACCCCCCCTATCTGATTACATTTTGATTGACTTTTGCAGTAGGCTAAACCAAATTCAAACAAATCAGGATGAGGACATAGGTTGGTACTTGGAAGAAAGACACCTTTACAAAAGTTGAGGTTTTTTTCACAGCCTGCTGGAGATGCCTGAACTGATTTTGCGTTGGTAATGTGCCAGAGAAACTCAGAAGTGTAGAATCAAGGTGGTATAGTGTGGGTTTAGACAGTTTTAATAAAGAACAGAAAATGAGGGGCAGTGAGGTGGTGCAGTGAATAGAGCACCAACCTTGGAGTCAGGAGTTCAGATCCAACCTCAGACATTTAATTGCATACTTGTGTGACCTTGGGCAAGTCACTTAAGCCCATTGCCTTAAATAAATGCAATTAAAAAAGAAATACACAAGATAGGCTGCTTTGAGGCAAATCGAATGACTCTAAATGAGTCTGGGTTCGAGCTGGAGGTAGGTAACCTGCCATGTACCAAAGTCACAGCCACAGTTTGTTCAGGTTCACAAAGCATGGACATACATTTCTAAACTGCTTGCTGTTGATTCCATTTGACATTTGCTTATGAAACGTGACATACAAGACAGCACATCCATTGTGCTGCTTCAGTTCATACGTGAACAGACTCAGTCAACTTGGAAAATAACAGACATGACAGGGTCCTTCCCTGAGCTGTGAATGATGAGTGCGGGAACTGGGGTTTTGTACACTTGTGATTTAATTACAGATGCACTTGGAAGAGTCGCAGCCAGTCTGGAGTGATGGGGTGACTGGGGCAGACCACTTGGAAAACCTTAAAGATACCTCTCAGGACCCTCATCTTAATGGAGAGAGAAGGGAAAGATCTGACCTGTGGCTCTCTCATTACAGGCTTCTAAATTTTCATTTCATTTTTCTAAGAGTCTCCTTTTATAAAACCCTCTCTATCTCTGATCCAACTATTAACAGAGTCCTTAAGTGTGTCCCCTAGGGAGAAAGTATATGAAAGTCAGCACTGCTATTAAAACAACTTTTATTGAAGGTATATTACTGTACTCTGCTGCCCTGGGACTTTTGGGTAGATAAGACGAGTTTTTTGTCCCCAAAATCAAAGAGACTTGGGTCTAGCCTCTAGCAAGCAAACATTTGTATTAGCTTGTTGGCAAGTTAAGTGCTGACTAAACATACTGGATTCTTTTTCTTTTCCCAAGTGATATTTCATTTTATTCTTTCTAAAAATTTTTTAGATTTATTTTTAAGGTTTTTTTGCAAGGCAATGGGGTTAAGTGGCTTGCCCAAGGCCACACAGCTCAGTAATCATTAAGTGTCGGAGGCAGGATTTGAACTCAGGTCCTCCGACTCCAGGGCCGGTGCTTTATCCACTGTGCCACCTAGCCGCCCCTTTCCAAGATATTTTTTTTAAGATTTTCTAAGGCAGTGGGGTTAAGTGGCTTGCCCAAGGCCACACGGCTAGGTCCAAGATATTTTCTAAAAATTTTTTTGTATGGAAATAAGTTATGGAATATCCTGAGAATTTCATAACCAGAGGCCTTGATTTTTCCTGAGTCCTCTGTAAACCCACAGATGACAATCTCTAAACAGAAGTTTTTGCTAAAAGAACTTGTTTACAAACAAAGAAACCTCACTCAGATCTGCCCTTGTTTACCAGTGCCTTCTCGAGACTTCCTGGTATGTGTTTTCTGTGAGATAGTTCCCCACCAAGCATGAATCCTGTCAAGATACATGACAGGTTACCTCCAGCTAGAACCCAGACTCATTTAGAGGCATTCACTCTGCCTCAAAGCAGCCTGTTTTGTGTTACTTATTTTATTTGGAATTGATTAATTAATTAAGATGAAAGGATAAAGTTCACCATGAGTGTATTTTGTATTTTAAGTATTGGCTAATTTTAAGGGTTGTATTGAATTATATGACTCACCTGTTGGTTGAAGATAGACTGATCACATAAAACCTAAGAATAGCATTGACAGTTCCTGTTGGAACAGCCTTTCCCCCAAATGAAAGAATGGGAATGCAGTTCAAAGTGATTTCATAAACAGATGTTAAGCCTTTTGAAAGCTCCCCTCCACCCCAAGCTTCCAAATAGTCTTTATTTACTCAGGAGCTGGGGAAGGGTTCAGTACTATGAGGGGCTCATATGTCTTTTGTAAAAAAAGACAGAAAAGGACTGGAGGCTTCATTGATTTCCATCCTTTTCTTTCCCTATATCTGACCAAACCCCACTAAAGCTGCCTCTAGAGTTCCAAATGTCTCCATTGGGTTGACTGAAAACGGTCATGTTACCTTAGTTATAACAAGCTCAATTGCCTTCATTCCTGCTCCGTTAGTGATGAAGCAGGGAAGCCTGGGAGCTGGTGCTGGCCTTGGGTCCAGGAGCACCTCAGTTCCTGGCCAATCCACTTGCCCTCTTGGAGCCCCACTTTCCTCCGTGAAATAGGGATGTTGAGACTCAAATGAGGTAATATGTAGCATTTTGCAGACCCTCAAAAAGTGCTTTGAAACCATCTGCTGTTATCACCCTACCTGTGTTCGCCCTTCATCAGAATACTGGAAACAGGTAAATCTCCAAATTTGTTTGACCTTCAAAGTTGGAATGGCCTAATCTTTTCTCCAGTTTTTTTCCCAGCTAAGATCCCTTACTTTTGTTACATTTGTGTAGCTGACATTTATGTAGCACCTTGAATCTTACAGAGTATAGCTTCTTTCCTGTAATAATAATAGATGTTGAACTTCTTCTGGTAAAGAATTCAAAAACACCATTCTAGGAACTTTTAACAGTGAAATATTCCATGAACATTGCTCAGAAAAAGGAGAGAGAAAAGGGGGGAAAATAAGGCAAATGAATAGAAAGAAGGAAGCTTAATTTTATAGCAAACATGAGGCAAAGCCCAGTTGCCCCAAAAATAAACCTGTTACCCCATCCTGCTGGAGGGTGGACCCAATCACTAGAGGTTAGCAGAAGTTCCAGGTATTGAGGCAATTCTTTCAGGTTAATAATGTGGACTTCTGTTGATTCTGTTCACATACTGTACACAAGTCAGTTGCAAAATTATTTGCCTTTAAGAATCCTCAGAATTATATAGGAAGTTTGAGATGATGAGGTCCTTGAAAATGGAATGACTTTAAAGGAAACTTCTTTGAGAATGACTGTGTCTTCTAGTCTAAAGTCTTACATGTGGGAACTCAACAGTTGCTGCTTAAGGAAAACACTTGAAGTTTTTCTGAGGTCTCTCTGCTGTCTCCACAAACTAGGCTCCTGTCAGCTGCCCATGCACCTCCAATCCCTACCCCTTGGCCAGATTCCCTTTAGTGTTTATAGGCCTGGCATCAAGGTCCTCAGTAAATTCTGTTAACTAGACTTGTAGCAAACGCAGTGCTGCCCTGTGAGATGGAAGTGTTTGTCAGCCACTGCCCAGTTTTGTGGGTAAGGAACTTGACCATGATCCTCCTGTGAGTCCTAGCTGTTGCTCTGCCCTCAGCACCACCACCTGTCTCTGCTTTCACAACTAGAGTGATCTGGACATGTTGCCAAAGAATTTGTCTGTTGTGACTAGTTGAAAATGCCATGGAGGTGGGGGTAACGAGGCAGGGGCCCCTCAGTCAGCTTTTGAGGCTGCTGCATTGGCCCCCACAGATCTTGAGCTCTGAATTTGGGCCATTTAACCTCATCTGTTGTGTTTTGGAGCATTAGGACTAAGGGCTTCCTTCAGGGAGAGGTCCATTGGTGCTAGATCTCACTTTAACTTCATGCAAAATATTCTGAAAATGAATCCCTATTGGCCAGGCCACTGTCTGGCTGAGAAAAATTTGTCCCCAACTTATCCTAGCCAGTATTTGACAAACAAACAACCTCTTTGTAAAAATAGAGCTTTGAGGTTTTATCTCTGGGCCTCAGACCTGGCTGCCCTGCAATCTTCTTCTGCTGGGTTGGAGATAACAGAGCCAGACTCTCTTCTGTTCTGCCCTCTTGACTTGCTAAGCTCTAGGGTAATGGAAGCAAAGGTTGGGTTGGAGGATGGAGCAGCTGTCAGATCACGTCTTGGTTAATGAGGGTGGTCAGTTGCGGTCATCTCTGGGGTTTCAGAACCAAGTCCTTCCCTTCCCGGACTTACTTCCTATCAGTGATTCTGTAAGCCTTATGAAATTGTTCCTTGCAAGTGTTGTAATAGGTGGGGGAAATCTTGAAGACTGGCCTTCTGGGTGAATTGACAGGTCTATGCAAATCAGAGGCTTACCTTAGTTACTTTATTTAGATCATCAGGAGCTGTCTTCCTCAGTTTTGTTATTTTTTGGTGACTCCTAACAGACAAATAACTTGCCAGTGCTCTGAGAAATGTTGACATGTTTGTGCTCATTGAAGTAAACAACTTGGCCATTTGCTCCTTTCATCCTCTCCCTCCCCACCCCACCCTCTTTTTTTTTTCTTAATTAATTCCCTGGAAAATGAACAGTTAGAAGTATCAACCTCTGAATTTCAGCTTTTAGAAGGATTAACAACCTGACTTCCATGGATCCAAGGTGGTTTCCATGATTAACATCAAACTCACTTTCTTTGAAAATCAGATCTTTTCTTGCCCATAGAACATTTAATTGTCTTAATTGACAGCCTTCTTGGTAACAGATAAAAAATAAATGACTAAATAGTTGTAAACTTCAATCAAGAGTTTGAAAATTATAGAGCAGGTTTGTAGATATGATAAAGTCTACCTGAAGAAGTTGACCAAGCATGGGGGCTGGTGACCACTACCACAGCTGAAATGTGAAGGACATTTGCTTATTCTCAAGTTTCTTTTTGGGGGAAGCCTCAGTCTACATTCTATTTGGCTTTCAGATTTAATACTAATACATATTAGCTTCTGAAAATTGCCTTTTTCTAGTTTATAAGACTAATATTAGCATGATTAGTACAATTTGGGGAGAAAGCCCTACAGAACTTTAATTCCACTCATTTCATCTGGCAATTAAAGTCTCTCCCCCCCAACTGCCTATAGATACTAGATTTCTGTTTTCATCAAGTATTGAAAAACTTGATTTTGACTTAATTTGGAAAAATTTTTACTCAATGGAACATTTTCATTTTTCTTGAAACTTTTGTGTATTGCTTACATAAACCCTCATTACTATGATTTATTCGGCTAATGCAGGATGGAATTGCCATAATTTCTTTTTTTTTTTTTTTAGGTTTTTTATTTTGCAAGGCAAATGGGGTTAAGTGGCTTGCCCAAGGCCACACAGCTAGGTGATTATTAAGTGTCTGAGACCGGATTTGAACCCAGGTACTCCTGACTCCAGGGCCGGTGCTAATTTATCCACTGCGACACCTAGCCGCCCCCATAATTTCAGTTTACATTTATGTTACAAAATGGACCTGTTAATTCATTTCTGTAGGGAACCTCCATGTAAGGAAATTACCTTTACCAATGCAGTGTTGTACCTTCTCTGCAACTTAACGGCCTTAGAGAAATGTCTATAGCCCTGAAAGATGAAAGGGATTACTTTCCCAAGGTTATAGCCATTATATTTCCTAGGTGTACCTTGAACTTAGGTCTTCCTGATTTGGAAGCCAGTCCTTTTTTAGCTTTTTAAAATTTTTTTTTAAACTTAAGGCAGTGGGGTTAAATGACTTGCCCAAGGTCACACAGCTAGGCAATTATTAAGTATCTGAGGTCAGATTTGAACTCAGGTACTCCTGATTCCAGGACTGGTGCTCTATCCGCTGCGCCACCTGCCCCGGTCCTCTTTAGCTTTTAAACTAAACTGCTTCTTTCATTTTTCTTAAGGTATTTTGAGAACATTCATAGTTTTGCATTACTTAGCCTATTCTCTTCTTGCAATGAGGTGGTCACATGTGGAATAAATAGATTAATTAGAGACAGAATGGACATAGAAGGCTTAAAAAAGTATTCAAATCTGGGGAAGGTTTTTGGAGATTATCTTGTTGAGGCCCAGTGAGGTTGTGACTTGTCTAAAGCCCCACAAGTGGTAAATAGCAAAGCCAGCTAAATCAAGCTCCTCTGATCCCAAATCCAGACCTCTTCCTAAAATGATTTTGGCCTTTGTTGTAAGTCAGCATTGCTAAAAGTTTTTTTCCTGAGGGATGCTTTGAGGGCTCTTCACCTCTTGTGAAAGGGGTCCATCTATTTTTGAACTTGATAATAATATCTCAGGTGTCAGGCTTCGGGCAAGTGGTTGTAAGGTTCTGTCAGCATTCAGTTTGGAGTAAAAATCATAGGGCATATATTTTCTTAATTTTTAATTTTTTTAAATTTAATTTTTTCTTTAGGTTTTTTTTTTTTTGCAAGGCAAATGGGGTTAAGTGGCTTGCCCAAGGCCACACAGCTAGACAATTATTAAGTGTCTGAGGCCAGATTTGAACTTTTAGGTACTCCTGACTCCAGAGCCAGTGCTCTATCTACTGCCACCTAGCCACCCCATATTCATCATTTCTCACAGCTCAGAAGTAGTCTAATATCACTGGGTCCTGTGCTTTTTTTTTAAGTTTTATTTATTTAGATTTTTACAAGGCAAATGGGGTTACAGCCATTATGTATCCTAGGTGGGCCTCAGCTAGGTAATTATTAAATGTCCGAGGTTGGATTTGAACTCAGATACTCCTGACTCCAGGGCTGGTGCTCTATCCACTGTACCACCTAGCCGCCCTTGTGCTTTTTTTTTGAGTGGGTTTTTTTTTAGGTTTTTGCAAGGAAAGGCTACACAGCTAGGTAATTATTCAGTGTCTGAGACTGGATTTGAACCTAGGTACTCCTGACTCCAGGGCCAGTGTTCTATCCACTGCGACACCTAGCCACCCCCCATGAGTGTCTTTTAAGAGTAATCATTATAAATTCTGTTCAGGAAGAATTGTGATATAAGAGCCCTAATTATCAAAAACATCAGGGGTTTGTAAAACATAATGCTGAAATTGGAATAAAATGATAGGAAAGTTAAAACAGTATATAGTTAGGTTCATCATGATTTCAGAAAAAAAGTAGAATCAATATAGATTTGTAATTAATGCAACTGGTTTTGCCTTTGCTTTTGTAATCTATTAATAAAGTCTAATGACTTGATCCAAATCCAGCCATGGGATGGGGGATGATTGTGTTGCTTTTTGGCTATTTGGAAGCTGAGATTTTCCATGAAACTTTTAACTCATGTTTTTTTGCTTTTTAGATGGAAAGAATGCGGGTGGATCCAAACGTTATAACCGTAAACGTGAAACTTCCTATTCCAAAAATGAAAACTTTAACACCCAGTCCCGTCGCCCCAACTCACAGAAAAGCAAAACTTTTAACAAGATGCCCCCTCAAAGGGGCGGCGGCAGCAGCAAACTCTTTAGCTCTTCTTCTAATGGTGGAAGACGAGATGAGGTAAGGCTTCTATGAAGGTTCCCTGGACTACAAGGAGCATGGCAGCCTGCCTGTGGTATCTCTACTTTGTGAAGATCACTGAAGTATCTCCTTGAGTGCTTGTGGGAGAAAGTCCTGCCCTTCTTGAATCTCTTGCTCCTTCTGCCTCAGAAGGCAGTGAACTTGCCTTCAGGATGGCTGCAAATCACATCATATTTCCTGGGTTTGATGATTTGATATCTTAGCTTTGTGTAGATACTCTTCTTGAAGTAGAGGGGATCATTTCTTAGTAATGGAAGACATTTAAGATATTACCTGGTTGGCTCTTAAGTCACACTTTGCTGGCAGGAGAGGGTCTTTCATGATGGAGTGCTGGGAGAAAGAAAAACCGACAAGCAGGGCCAAGTGCTTTTACAGTGTGTGACTTAGGATTTCTCTTTCAAATGATTGTGTATTTCTACCACCTGTTAAATTCGTTTTTAATTTGATGCTGATAAGATTTATTTCTAGCGGGAGTTAGTCAGCCTACAAGTTCTAATTTTGTCAGTTTTAATTAAAAATGAATAGAAATGTGTCTGAGAGAGTCTTTTCTGGCAGGATGCGTAAGCCTGGGGGAGGGAGCCCTATCAGCTTGGTCTCCTAGGAAGTGAAGTTCCAGGGGGCAGGGGCAGTTGAGACTGGCCCAGGGAATGAGGGCGAGGAGGTAGGCATTGGGCTGCAGATTTTTGTTTTAAGGAGAAAATACTTTGTAGCCAGATTTTCACAACAGAGGTTCCTGCTGCTTTCTGTTCTTAGATAACAGTGCCCGAATAAGGGTAGACTGGTTTAGTCCAAACAGTCAGCATGGTTCAGATTTCTGTCTCCAGCTTTTGGAGGCTCTTTTGCTTGGCCTGATTTAGACTGTTCTTTTTTGTTGTTGTTGTTTTTTTGTTTTTAGGTTTTTTTGCAAGGCAATGGGGTTAAGTGACTTGCCCAAGGCCACACAGCTAGGTAATTATTAAGTGTCAGGCAGGATTTGAACTCAGGTACTTCTGATTCCAGGGCCAGTGCTCTATCCAAAGTGACAAACTCTTCGTTTTTGTCTGTTTTAATCTGTTGGCTACAGCTTTATTTTTTCAAATGGTTAGAGTAGAATTGAATGAGTAATGGGTGTTGGACTGGCACCTATAGTGGATCAGTGCTCAGGTCATCTTTATCTAAAATACTACCCTTTTTTTCTCAAGGTAGCAGAGGCTCAACGGGCAGAGTTCAGCCCTGCCCAGTTTTCTGGTCCTAAGAAGATAAATCTAAACCACTTACTGAATTTCACTTTTGAACCCCGTGGCCAGGCAGGTCACTTTGAAGGCAATGGACATGGCAACTGGGGGAAGAGGAACAAATGGGGACAAAAACCTTTTAACAAGGAGCTCTTCTTACAGGCCAAGTGAGTAGGAGAGAAATAGGCAGAAACGTAAATTCTCGTGAGGATATTGTGAAGTGTCTCTCTAAGCTGACCTGTACTTTATCTTGGGGGATGGAAGAATGGTGTGGGAGGGAGGCACCGATTGTTAGAGTCGGGGTCACTTGCGGAGGGGGGGGATGGAGGGCCCATTGTCACCTAAGCATAAAACATCTAACCTCAACTCTGGAGGCTCCCTGGAATAATGTTAAAAATTACATGTTGTTTTAAAGGTGTATGGTGCTTACCAAAATACGAAATTTGACAGGGAGCTCTTGGCTTTGCTCCAAGGCTTCCCAAGTCCAGCCTCCTGGGACAAAAGTGGCTGCGCAGTCCTGGACCAAGCAGCGTCTGGGCTATTTTTAGTTCTAGAGAGGCTTGGGGGAAGGGCTGGATGGACTTTTGGAAAATGGAGTCCAGTGGTTCTTATTAAACTCATGTCCACTGGACCTTTTGTAACCTGCCAGAGAGAGAATTCTCTGTGGTATTGAGGGTAGAGTTCTGTGTCCAGGCTAGTAGGGGTGCTAGCTTGATGCTGAATGGCATGGCTGTTGTTTGCCAGACCTACTGATGGGCTGCTCTTTCCTCCCCAATTCCTCATCCAGCTGCCAGTTTGTTGTGTCTGAAGACCAAGACTACACAGTGCATTTTGCTGACCCTGATACTTTGGTCAACTGGGACTTTGTGGAACAAGTGGTCAGTAGCTCAGCTAAGCATGTTGACAGTGGGGCGTCGGGGGTGCTGGGAGTGGTGGGGTGAGATCATTCAAGGGATCCCTCCCTCCCTTCTGGTCAGATCAGGTTCCTGCTGAGACTTCTGGGTCCTCCGTACAGGTTCCTAGTTGGGAAGTTCTGACCCCATTTTCCATGGATAAGGAGTTCATTGTGTGGCTGGTGAATCAGCTCTGGTCCTGGGGCTAGTAGGAGCCTCTAGCCCTGACAGAAAGCAATGGCCAGTTATACTTCAGGGAGGGGGCAAGTTGACTTTTAGACCCTGAAGATGATCGTTTCGTGGAAATGGATTTCATTGGCAGCAGATAGTTTGGACCCAAAGTAAAACTCTCCCCAAACCAGCAGGCAAAGGAACTACATGGCTGCATTTCCTCATCAAGTCATAGTCATGGCTGATTTTGGTTTTCAACATGAAGGCTCAAAGTTCTGGGAAGCCTTGGAACAGTCTTGTGCTGAATTATAGCAAGGGCCTGATGTCCCCTCCAGGGCTTCTCTAATGACAAAGGAACTTCCTTGCCCTACCTGGCAAAAAAACTTCATTTAAAGGCCAGCACAGGCTGCCCCTCAGCCCCTTCTCTAGAATTCTGCCAGAAGCTGTGTCACAGAGAGCTGTCCTGGAGCGAAGCAGATGCTTGGATATGGGCTTTAGAGACTGATATTTGCCTACAGAGGGCTTAAGGTCACACAGCTACTAAGTGTCCAATTTCTGAGGTCTGATTGGAACTCAGGTCTCCCTGATTCCAAGGCTGGTGGTGCCACCTAGCCAACCTTTACGCAGAGGATTTTTTGATGGTCAAGGAGGGGCAGGTGGGCTGTGTTCTGGCCCATCCTTTTGTCAGTAACCCTTCTCATTCTTGTGCCTCTCCAGCGCATCTGTAGTCATGAGGTGCCGTCCTGCCCGATATGCCTTTACCCGCCAACTGCAGCCAAGATCACACGTTGTGGGCATATTTTCTGCTGGGCGTGCATTCTGCATTACCTTTCGTTGAGCGAGAAAGCCTGGAGTAAATGTCCTATTTGCTACAGTTCTGTTCACAAGAAGGATCTCAAGAGGTGAGGCTCAGAGGCAGTTGACCCACCCTAGGGCTTCAGAGGCACCCTGTTCCCACTTGACAGTTCTCTTCCCACATTACAGTGTTGTTGCTACAGAGTCACGCCAATACATTGTTGGCGATACCATCACAATGCAGCTCATGAGAAGGGAGAAGGGTGTGTTAGTGGCTTTACCCAAATCCAAATGGATGAATGTAGATCAGCCTATTCACCTTGGAGGTGAGTTACCTGCTTAATTAATAATACCCTGGCACAACCTCTTCAGAGCCTGCTAACTATTAACTTCTGACTTCTGAGTTGGTAGACCCGAGGTGTCAAACTTGAAGCCAGAAAATGATCCCCAAACTCCTAGGTACAGTCAGAATCATTATGTTCAATTGTAATTGGGGAATGTTTAGCAAAAGAAATAAAAATACAATATAAGTAATGTAATTTGTAGTTTTCTAATTCAACATGTGGCCACAGGGATCCTTTTTAGTTTGACACCACTAGAGGAGACAAGACCCAGCAAACTGAAGTAAAACCTCAGCTTTCAAGTCTGATTAAATTTTCTATAGATGGTCATGACCTTTGATAGTGACACATATTTGTTTTGGTCATTTGATTTTATTCAGTTCATCAAGTGGGGATTCTGGGGGTTTTTTCCCTCTTGGACAGATGACCAGCATAGCCAATACTCCAAACTCCTGCTGGCCTCCAAGGAGCAGGTGCTACAGCGAGTGATTTTCGAAGAGAAGGCAGCCCTGGAGCAGCAGCTGGCAGAGGAGAAGCACTCCCCTGAGGCCTGCTTTGTTGAGGCCGCCCTCCAGGAGCTCAAGGTGGGGAGACCAAGAACAAATTGGCATTGGAAAAACAAACTGGATGGAGGGAGTTAGCCTGGAAAATCACACTTATTGGCAAAGCTGGGATTTTTTTCTATATATCTCAGGACCAGTCTGATTTAACTCACCCTCTGTTTCTCATATGTTAAATTTTTTTTGCTGTGGTTTGATTAGAATGTCAGTGGATTAATTGCAGTTAAACTTCTAAGAAGCTTATCCATTGATATATTTACTGTACCTGCTTTGTTTGAAGCAGAGTCAGGTTCCATGTTGGGGGGGGTGGGTAAGATGAATCAAACATCGTCCCTGACATCATGGAGCTGACCCTGGAGTAGTAGATGGTGTAATTAGAAGCAAAGGGAAGGCCCTCTAATTGCTCTTGGTGGAGACTGAGACAGGTGTAGATATCCTGACAAGCCAATGTTACAAAACTGATCTGTCCTGACCCAATCCCATCCCTGAGACCTTATTACAAAATCATGAATGGACCTATGTGTCAAAGATACCTAATTCTAAATGTAATAGCAAAAAATTGGAAATGAACAGGGTATCCATCAATTAGAGAAGAGTATCATTAAAAAGAAAAAGAACATAAAAGGAAAAATGGAAAGGGGAATGTGAATGTATATAAAGACGGCATATATGTATTGTATATGATTCACAATCCTTTTTTAGGAAGTTAGAAAAACAAGGTAAAGGATTTCTAGATGGTACTTGTAAGTCCCAGAAAGGCATCTTTGTTTTTGTTTTCAGTTTTAGTTTTTTTTAGTTTTTAGTCTTTAATTCTTGTTAAAAGCTAAGAGGAACTTTGAGTCAAGCCTTGAGGGGTGGGTGTGTTGTTTGTGGCCTGAGATGGAGAGGTTAGGGCATCTTGTGGGATTAGCAACAAGGGATAAGCATGTTACTCCTAGGGGAGGGATAACAGGGAAACACTGGGCAAGAGTTCAGGCCTCAGGGATGTCCAGTTTGGCCAGAGTATAAAGGTTTCAAAGAGGAACAGTGGGAGATAAGGTTGGACGGATAGTTTGGACCAGCTCATTCACATCTTTGGTGCTGTATTAAGGAAATTTAAGTGCTTGAGGGCTTTTGAGCCATATAAATATCTAGGATAGGTTAGGGAAAGAGTCCTTATACTAATTAGTTTCCTTGCTTCTGGTAAGAGATAATGAAGGTCTGAAACAGGTTGGTAGCAGGAGGATTAAAAAAGGTAGGACAGAAATGACAGGTGAGGTATTTCAGAGGTGACATCATTAAGACTCATTGCCTCAAGGGACAAGGAAAGAAGGAAGAGATAAAGTTGGCTCTTGACCTTAAGCCAAGAGGTATGGGAAGAGGAGAGATCCACAAGAATAAGGAAGTTGGGAGTGAGAAGCAGGTTTGACTTGCTGAGTTTGAGGTATGCCTTCTAATACTCAGATAGTATTAGAAGTCCAGGATTCAATTAGGCCACTCTGTACTAGGAAGAGGGGTAGTGTGGACAAGATGCTTCTTCAGTCCCTTTCTTTTTACATACACTGTTCAATTATAGAAGAATTTTTTTACAAAAATAAATTTTAAACAATTTTTTGTCCTTTGCCTTGTATAGTATGGTTGCTGCTGTGGGTTGGCTTTCTTTGTAGGAATCGCATAGTTTAGTTTTTTGGCTCTGTTCTCTTCATTCTGTGTTATGTGTATGTACTAAGCCATAGGACTCTTATTCCTGGAACATTCTGGTTAATTGACTTTTTCCTGTAGAGTACTTTGCCTGTGAAGATTTTCCAAGCATCTTTGGGAGAATCACTCCTTTTTAGGCTGCTCAGTAACTCAAGTTAAAATTATTTACTTTATTTGTATCCTTTAATTGCTACTACTTCTGTCTAAGTCTTTGATTTACATTGCGAAGACTTGTTTATCATATTGTTGTTGAGTGCTCTGGACAGAGGATCATGGATGATGGGGGGTGGCACACAATCTTGGTAAGGCGTTCTGCCTTGCCCTTTTGAGCTATAAACACTAGCTCTTAGTGTCTTTGTTGTGTTTTCTTTTACTTTTGTTTTAGAGTTTTCAAAGCAATGGGGTTAAGTGGCTTGCCCAAGGCCACACAGCTAGGTAATTATTAAGTGTCTGAGGTTGGATTTGAACCCAGGTACTCCTGACTCCAAGGCCGGTGCTCTATCCACTGCGCCACCTAGCCACCCCAAGTGTCCTTGTTTTAACTTGATCTCTCTTGCTTATTTATTTATTGACAACTATAGACTTGGGCAGAAATACCTGGACTAGCAGGATTCCAAAGATTGTTTAGTCAGAGGAAAAGGCTGAGGCTCCCAGGGAACTTTCAGGTGTGGGTCCTGAACTGAGGTTCTTGAGTTTGTCTCTTTTTTTAATTTTAATTTTTTTATTTATTTTTAATTTTTATTTATTTATAGCAATTGGGTTAATAAGTGACTTGCCCAAGACCACAGAACTAGGCAATTATTTAGTGTTTAAGGTCCTCCTGACTCCAGGGCCAGTGCTCTATCTACTGCAACACCTAGCTGCCCTTGAGTTTGTCTTGATATCCAATCTGCTTGGTTTGACTATATGCTACCTCTGTATACCTCCTGGGAGAGATGTTATGGTTCCTTTCCCTGCAAAAAGAATTGTATTTTTCAACAAACCTCACATTTCTCTCTGACATTAGGCTCGAGAGGAAGCTTTATCAGGATTAGCTGAAACCAGAAGTGGCCAGGTCACTGATGTTGTGACAGCAGCAGAAGAGCTGGTTCTATTAGCAGCACCCCTGGACAAAGAACCATTGCTCCAGCCCAGTCCCCAGGTGGGTGTGTGTGTGTTCCTTGATGCTAATTAAGCAGTGTCTTTGCTTTTCTGTCACTATTAATGAGCTTGCAGTTATGCACCTTGTCTTGTGCTCATTCCTTAACCATGTGCTCATTCATTTTTCACATCTTTGACAGAGAGAATTAGGTGGTCAGATTCCCACTTTGTCTTGGAACCTTCTAGAAGTCAACTAAGTGATTTACCAGAAAGCAGACAGATGGCCTGGCTCCCAGACTGGTGTATTTTCTTAGCAGGAAGTGGATTTGCTGTTGATTAGCTTTTGTTTCAACAGTGTATACTGGAGTATCTGTCTGCTTTTGATGAAGAAATTATGGACCCTTGCCCTGGAGGATCTTCTCTTCCCTCTCCCCACCTGGTGCAAGAGGAGGAGGCAGTGACTGAGCTGGAGCCTGGGATGGTAACAGAGATAGATGACTTGGAGATAGTGGATGGAAAAGATGTAGAAGGGACCACCTGCAGCAAAACCAGCCAGCAGGAGTCCAAGGCCATCCTTGGTACCAGATCCTTGGGCAGTTCTCCTTGTTACTACTTCTATCAAGGTTAGTGGTATGAAGGAGGACTGGGCATCCATGAACATCCTTTCATTGACTTAATTCAAAGGAAGATCAAATTTCCAAAGGTGTCTGATCCGATTCTGAACCATTGGGAGGGCTGCAAGATTCGGGGGGGGGGGGAGGCTGGTAAAGGGTAATGGTGACTTTTGCCCCACAGCGGAGGATGGACAGTACATGTTTCTGCATCCTGTGAATGTGCGCTGTCTTGTGCGGGAGTATGGGAGCCTGGAGCAGAGCCCCGAGAAGATCACAGCCACAGTGGTGGAGATTGCTGGCTACTCTATATCAGAGGTGAAGGAGGCTGTTAGGTGCCAGCACTGCTCATGCTTCTTGGAATCCTTAAGATGAGGGGAGATCGAGCCTCAATGTATTGCATGGTGGGGGTGGGGAGGGATACCATTTCCTCAAAGCTTTAGTTAGTTTTTGTGCTGAGGCTCTGGACTTTTTGGAGGTATATTTTCTTCCCCCTTGGGCTAGAGCCTTATTCCTGGAACATTAGCTGGATGTTCTCTACAGTGTGTTGCTTAGGTCTTTGTTGAACTTTGGCTCCTCTTTTTGCACTGTAGGATGTTCGGCAACGGCATCGTTACCTCTGCCATTTGCCTCTCACCTGTGAATTCAGCATCTGTGAACTGGCTCTCCAACCACCTATTGTTTCCAAGGAAACCTTGGAAATGTTTTCAGGTGAGCATCTCTCCCTTTTTTCTTTTACACAAGAAAACCAGTGAGTGATATGTCAGCCTGAGTGAGTCTTGATAGTGGAAGAGGACATTGCTGGTGGGAATGGAGAAAGGTGTTGGATAAGACTCCTGGCTCTGCCTGAAGTGTTCAGCACTTTGCTTACATCATTTCCTGCCTCTGATCTATAGATGACATTGAGAAGAGGCGACGGCTACGGCAGAAAAAGGCTCGGGAGGAGAGGCGGAGAGAGCGCCGGATTGAGATGGAAGAGAATAAGAAGCAGGGCAAATGTAAGTTAGGTGACTGGCCTCTGTAAGGTTTTGGACTGGCAGTGGCTCGTCTGCTCTTCCACCCAGAGGAGGGAGTCCTTTGAGGGCTACAGGAACTTTACATGCATCACTGAACTTGATCCTAAGGCCCCTAGTGCACCCTCATTTTACAAGTGAAGAAAATCTCCCTCAGAAAAAAAGATGTTACCCCATGGTCATGCACTTAGGGGTTAACTCTAGGGCTCCAACCGAGATCTCCTGACTGGTTCTGAAGGCCTAGAGAGTAGATGAATTTGGAGGCGGGGGGGGGGGGGGGCATTGGAGAATCCAGTGCTTGGAGTCATCAAATGCTTTCATTTTACTAGAAGAACTCGAAATTCAAAGAGCTCCCATCTTTGGGGGGCTGTGATGCTGTGATCTTGTTATAAACTTGGGCTTTGGGGGAAGATTGAGATCCTAGAGGAACTTGAGTTGTTCTGCCCTTCCTCTGTAGATCCTGAAGTCCACATTGCACTAGAGAATCTGCAGCAGTTTCCTGCCTTCAATGCCTGTTCCCCTGATCCTGCTTTGGTTCTCACCAGCACTGAGGGCCATGGTTCCTTCTCCCAGTCTCCTCTGAGCAGAAGCCCCGGGTCCCATGCAGCAGGTGAGTTTGTCAAGTGATTGTCCCACAGGTGGTCACAAAGTTATCAGAACAGAAGTCATATCAAGCTTGGATCCCAGTCCTGAAATTATTAGCCTCTCCTCCTGGGTCACATGACCCCAGTTAAGGGTATGGTTTTGTTGTTTTCATGATAGACTTTCAGAGTTGGCCAAGGTGAGTGGCTCAGAGCATCAGAACTGGACAGTCCTGGCTGGGAGTGAACACAGCTGTTGGGGGCAGATTCATTTTCCCAGCTGGTTCTCAGCACAAGGAAGCATTTCAGGTTGACATAGGAAAAACTTTACCATTAAAGTTATTATAAGATGAATGAGCTGCATTGAGAGATAATGGATTCCCTTTTATTGAAGGACTTGGGAGGAGTTTGGCTGGCTGACAACTTGTCATGGTGCAGTGGTTTTCTTTTTCAGGTGTGGGTTGTACTAGATGGAGCCATGCTGAGATTTGATGTCCCCAGTTCAGCTTCTATCCCCACTTAGTTTTCACTCTGAGCAAACCTAACCAATTGGATTTGCATAGTGGGGATTTTTGTTTCAATCTAGTCTTCTCTGAAGTTGTGCCTGGGACAGGACTTACTGGAACTTGGGAGCCAGTCAGCATTTCAGGTGGGAAGGAAGGGAATTCCCATGGAGTGAGCTGTTTCAGAATTCAGTTCCTCTGTGTACAAACATCTTGAACTCCTTATGTGGATGATAGACCAAGTGTTTTTTTTTAGTTCTTTTGAGGAAGGTGAAAAGAGAAAGTGGATTAATGTTTGATAATAAATTTAATGTAGTTAATATCTTCTATTTGGATTATTTAAGCTCATGTTCTTCCTTTTTTGAGGAAAACAACAGCTTTCATTGTTACTGTTGTGATTAGGTCTCTGGTTCTTCTTTTGCAGACTCTGTGTTGGCTTCTTTGTCACCCACTGATGGTCAGGGCAACCCTTCCTTCTCCGTTGGGAGCCTGGAAGAAGAGTCTCCCTTTCCTTCCTTTGCCCAGGTAAACCTTTTGCTTTTGGAGAAGCAGAAGGGTATTTGGCATTGCTGTTCATTCTGTCCTTGACCTTTCTAAGATCCATGCCATCAAACCTAAAGGGACTTGGTGAATGACACCTGCTACGGTAGGTCCCAAACTCTGATGCTTGACTCACTGGGCTTCTTTAGAAATAAGTGTGTCTTGTCACTGAGAGCTGGCTAGGAGGCAGATGATTTTTAAAACTTCCTCTGCATTCCTCTTTTTTAAAATGGTAGCCATCCAAGTTAATATAATACCAGTGCGTAGAGTTGGACAACACAGCAAGTAGGAGTTGGGTCTAGTTTGGTTTGGTTTGGTTTTTCAAGGCAATGGGGTTAAGTGACTTGCCCAAGGCCACACAGCTAGGCAATCATTAAATGTCTGAGACCGGATTTGATCTCAGGTCCTCCTGACTCCAGGGCCAGTGCTCTATCCACTGCACCACCTAGCTGCCCCCAGTCTAGTTTGTTTGGAAAAGAACCAAGAGGATCCTTGTGGAAGAGAAGGCTATAGATGAACTTTGAAGGTTATTGCTTTATAGAGATAAAATGTACATCTGAGCTCCCCTTCCTTTAATTTTAGGATTTTGAGTCCAGGGAAAGATTTTTTTTTAATTTTTACAGTGAAGAGAAGAAAAGTAAAGGTTATTTTAAGTGGCCAACTCCTCCTTTTTTGGCTGATAGAATATTCAGAAATAATAGGGCTTTACCTATTGTGACTCTGGTCAATTTATAGGGATACTTTACTAAGCTTAATGTTCAGATAGCCAGTGAAGAGTGTTTTGTGGCTGAAGTTGTTTTGTGCAAGAATTTGTTTCTCCCTGGCAGGTAGTTTAAGACTGAGTCATTTTAGTAGTAAATCGTCTTGGCGGGTAAAATGGTTTGGAGTCTTGGTGGGGTCGGTTCCTTGGAGCTGCTGTTATCGGCCTTCACAAAAGAAGCTTGAAGCTGGGGCTGCTAAGTGATGGATTGAAGGAACTTTGGAGTATGATGAAATGAGATGGATTTTGTTTAACTCCTAGGTCTTGGAGCAGGCAGACAAGTGCCTAAGAGTTTGGCAGTGGTCTTGGCTTTACTGATTTTCCTCCTTTTGACATCAGATTTGCTCAGAGGTCTTTTTTTAAGTACAGCATATTAAAAATCCAGGTGGCGTTCAAGTATACACATACTTGAACAAAATTCCCATTAAATGGGGAAGAACATTTGTCTGGAAGGTTAAGAGCACCTGCTAGAACCAGAAAATCTGTCCTAAGAATTATTCTTTGTTTCTGTCACTAAGCTTTCAATCATTCTTACTAAGAACCAAAACCCAACTTACTTTCTAGTATGCAACAGCTTCCAAACATCTTCCTAGTTGTGACATTCTTGGCAAATGGTAGAAGGCTTAAGGTGACTTGTGAGTATTCCAGAAGAGACCTGGTTGGACTGGAGGGACTGGGGTGGAACTCTGACTGCACATATCCTGGGGAGAAATGGAAAGACCAACTCTCAGGAGAGCTAGTGGCTATTAAAAGGAGGGGAAAGTTATAACTTGCAATAAAGGGTAGTGAATAATTTGGGCCTGATGAGATTCAGATGTGTTTGAAAAGAATTGACAAGCTGGAGAGACTACTAAATCATAAGGCATTTGCTATTGAAGAATACTAGCCAGGCAGTGTACAACCTGGGGAAACTGAGAGTGACTTGCCAAGTCCCTCCAGCCAGCAAATGACTGAAGACGGGTTTGAGTTCTGATTGCTGACTTCAGAGCCCACTTAACACCTCACTGTCTAAATGTCTTGTCATATCTGAATTCTTAGACTAGCAGGGATGTTAAGGAAGGCCTTTGATCGAAGATGTGTCAGAATCCATAGCAAGAAACTCATCCCCATTCGAGGTAGACCTCCTACGCCCCTTTTGACAGCCTTTCATTCTTTCTAATCACTTGTGAAGAAATTCTAGGTCACTAAGCTGGCTTTGGCCTTGACTCTTCTTTTGCATATTAATCTGGTCTAGGCTCAGTACCGATCATCCCCATTTACTAGACCAGGGACAAGGTAAGAGTGTGGGGCTGGTTTGGAAACTGGCCCAAGCTACGCTAACTAGGTTTTGTGGTCCTGGCTAACACCATCTTGTCTTTGGCAGATGCTGAGGGTTGGAAAAGCCAAGGCAGATATCTGGCCCAAACCTGCCTCCAAGAAAGGTGAGAGGAGCTCTTGGATGGGGGAACAGTTGTTTAGAATCTTAGCTGTAAAGGGAGGGTCTTGTGGTTCTGGGTGGCTTGGCATCCTTGCTCTGAGAGTATTCTGGCATTTTCTAGATGAGAATACTCTAGCTCCTCCTGCCCCTGTAGACAGTGATGGGGAAAGTGACAACTCAGACCGTGTACCTGTGCCCAGCTTCCAGAATTCCTTCAGCCAAGCAATTGAAGCAGCCTTCCTGAAACTGGACACCCCGGCCTCCTCAGACCTCCTCTCTGGTAAGGGCAGAGAACTGACCTCCTAGTCTCACTCAATGACTTTGATCTGTTAAAAGTAGATTGTGGACCCATTGTAATAGTGGAGTTGTCAAAAAAAAAACACCCTAGACTGAAATGAATTCATCTCTCCAAGGCTTATCACAAGCTTCTGTTTCTGCCACCTTGAAAGACCCTTTCTTAATCTCTCCCCTTCATGTCCCTTCTTTGAATCTCTGCCTCTATGACACCATCAGCAGAAGAACCTTCATCCCAAATATGTTCAGAGTTGCATCAGATGGCTTGTTCTCCAGGCTCCCTCAAACTCCAATTTGGTCATTTATGAGTGGATGTTTTCCTGGTAGAGGCAATTTGGGCCTGCCCTCCCACTTTTATAATCTCTGGATCCTCAACAAATACTTGGTGACTGCAACCTCCCAGGCCTTTGGTTTTTTGAGCCCTGAATTATAGCTAAGTCCTGTCGTTGTACTTTCTTTAACAGATGAGAAGGGAGGAAAGAAAAGGAAGAAACAGAAGAAGAAGCTGCTCTTCAGCACCTCGGTGGTCCACACCAAGTGATGCTTCTGGCCTCCAAGTCCTCTCCATCTGGTGTTTTCTTTTTCCTTTGCTTTGTTTTGCTGCTATAGTTTTTAAGGACTTGAGTTTGCACAGATTAGCTCTGTTGGGGGGAGGGGGGTTTTCCACAGATCAAGGGGGAAACCAAAGGAACTAATTTAAATACAGTGTATTTTCCAGCTTCCATATTTACACCAGAATAAAGTATTGACACTCACATATACAGACCTTCAGGCAAGGTTTCTAGTTGGTGCCAATTCCATCTCTTGGCCTATGTGCAGGTGGTCTTAGCATTCTAGCCCAGCTCTGGCCCCTGGGAAGCCAAGCCCTCCCCAGGCCGGGTTGCTCAAGAGCCAAGAGTTCCAGCTGCAGCCACTGTGGGCTCTGAGGGACGGCTGTACTCATCTGACACCCCCTTTCCTGCTGCGTAGCTCACACAGGGTTCTAGAGGACACACACTAATCACAGTTCACATCTTTTTCTTTTCTTTTTTACAAGTTAGTCTCTTCTACCTGTTCTGGATTTTCTTTTTCTTTTTTAAAGAACAGAAGGGTGTGGGAGTAGATTGGATTTAGGACATCCAGCTCAAATTGCAATTGTTTTTCTTCTGGCCAGCAGAGAGCCTGTAGTGCCAAGTTCAGAGGGTTTAGGCCTCTGAGGACAGAATAGTAGTAGTTGGATTTTGGACTTCCTGGGAGAGAGGCCTCTCCTTCCACCTCCTTTGCCTAACTCCCCTCGACCTGCTGGCTAACTCTGATTGACCACATACCTACCTCAAGCTTGGGGTAGGAGGTACCAAAGGGCCCAGTCCCAGTGACACCAGCAGGGACAGAGGAAACACTGCTGTTGAGCTGGGGCCTCCAACTGGGATGCAGGAAGAGGCCTGGGCCCGAGCCGGGTTGGAAGCAGCCCTGCCCCATTCTCCTGCCTCCCTCCTTCTCTGGAGCAGTCTCATTCTGCGCTGCTTGGGGTTTGGTTTGAAGCTGAGTTTCAGTGATGTGGATTTTTGTTGTTGTTGAATAAAGTGACCTCTAGGTGTAACGTAATGGCGAAGGCTAACAGTTGCAATAAATCATATGCACAAGAGGAGTGTGAGCCTTTTTTTTTAAACCAAACTGGTCCCTCCCCCCACTCCTCCATATGGCTCAAATGAAGCTCTGCAACCTTTCTCTTGCCTTCCCCTTTTCTGACTTCTTGCCACTCAAGAGGAAGGGAGCTGGCCTGAGGAACGGGCAGCTGAGGAGGGTGGAAAAAGGGAGGGCAGAAAAGAGCTCCAGGCCTGGCCTAGAGGCCAGAACTCCTGCATGTGGCAGCTGCTGCAATGCGACTGGCCCTTGTGTTTCTCTGAAGAAAATCAACCCAATGGGACAAGTGGGAGCCAAGAGCAACCCCTTAAAGTAACTTGGCCCCTTTCAAGTTTCAAGACCAATCAGAGAAAACAACCAGGTAGTTTAATACAAATTACATTCAACACAAATGTCAAAACAAATGCTCTTTTGGTGTCACTTAGGAATTCCTAAGAGCAAAGAATGACCCTGCTGGTGCAGGTTATGGGGACTAATTGGTCTATTCAGGTAGGGGATGGGTCAGGTCCTTTTTTCCAGATTCCAGTGAGGCTGAGTTTGTTGTATTCTGTCTGTCTGGCTTTTAGGACAACGGGGGAAGCATCATAAGGGATGCAGAGGAAATTACTGGAGAGGGATGAACCAGCAGGGTATTTGGTTTAAGACTGAGGTCAGAGTTCTTGACCAGAGGGCTCCTGAGTCTTTTTGGACGCCCAGCACAGGCTCTGCCAGCTGCCCTTAGGGGCTGGAGTACAGAGGTACTGAGTGGAAACCTCAATCAATGCCTCTGGCAGGGCAGCAGGGGCCTTGGTTTCCCAGCGGATCCTCATTCCATCTCTGCGCCATCTTCACTCCCACTCTCTGAAAGCTGATCTTCCTGCTGCTCTTCTAATGAACAGCTCATGACCGACTTTATGATAGACTCCCGTTCCTCTGGAAAATCAAAAGCAGAGGAATCATGAAAGGTATCCCTGCCAGCATGCCTCTCTTTGCTGCTTCTCTTCCCACCCCAGCAGGCGAGGCTGCCTGATCATCACTGGCGCTTTGCCGCTTACCTCCATCGGGGCAGTTCTGCAATAAGATCAGAAGCTGGCGTTTGTTGTATTGAATCAAGAACTTCTGACAGGTTCTGATGGTCCCTGACAAATCAAAGGAATCTCTGGTGGCCCACTGAGCCAGAGGCCCTGGGCTGGGGGAGGCCCTTTTGATCAAGGGCCCACTCTGAAGAGTGTCAAACCCTCAAGAGGGGTGGCTTAGCTCCCACCTCACTCACCTCCCACGTGCAGTGTGTTGAAGAAGCAGGGATAGCGCTGCCCCTTGCTCTCTAAATGAGTAATAAAGGGCAGAGCTGACCACAGGAGCTGGTAGAATTCTTTACGACATCGAAGTAGCACTACCCCAGTGTAGGCATTGAGGTATTTCACTAGGAAAAAGAAAACAGCTGTTTTAGAACATACGTCCAGAGGTTTTGATGAATTACCAAGTAGAAGGACTTGAGCAGGTATCGACTGGGCCGACTGTAGGGATCCTGGGAATGACTCATGGGGGTGTTCTCCCTTCAGAGCCCTGTCTACACAAGAGGCAGCTCCTGGCAGGCCAGCTTCTGTGGCTTGTCTCCAGGTTGGCTTTGAGGTCTTTTTTTTTGGGGGGGGGGCAGGCACAGCAGTTCTTGGTGACATGTTTGTTTTTTCCTTTTCAAATTAGACCCCAACATTGGGGAGCTGACACAAGCTGTGGTGTGGTGGCTCCTGCTTCCGAGCTGACCACCAGGAGGCAGCAGTGCAGTCCTCTTGCTCACTGGGGAGCAGAGGCCAGGAAGGACAGGCAGGATTCTGCTCTGACCAGATCACTATTAAGACTTCTCTCCCAAACAAGTGGGTGGTCATCTTTTACCAGAACAGCATGTAGGGGCTGGCTAGGTGGCACAGTGAATGGAGCACCGGCCTTGGAGTCAGGAGGACCTGGGTTCAAACGTGACCTCAGACACTTAATGACCTAGCCGTGTGGCCTTGGGCAAGCCACTTAACCCCATTGCCTTGAAAAAAATCTAAAAAAAAAACCCAGCTGTGCATGTGGGCCTTTGCTAGGGGCCAGGAATCATGGAGTGGAAGCAGCATGGGGTGTAACTTTGCATGGGCTGTTCTCCTAGATACCATCTGCCTTATCAGTATCTTTAGATTTGACCTCTAGATTCTCCAAATCGGGCCTGGGAGGGGCCTTACAGTGGGACTGTTGCCTCTCTCCTCCTGGAAGCCTCTTAAAGCAGCCTGGTATTTTATTGGCTTGTGGTCCACTAAAACCCCCAGATCTTTTCTTAAAAAAAAACCCAGTACCTGCTGCCTAAGCATGCCTGCCTCCCCCATCTCTTGGATAGTCAGATAGATGACACTTCTGCCTGTTGATTCCCATTTCAGATTCAACCTGTGCTGCAGTCTATCCCAATCCCTCTGGATCCTGCGGCCCTCTGTGTCGGCTCTCCTCTCCTACTAAGGGTCACCTTCCACCTTCATCCAAGTCACGAACAGGGTGAGGCTTAACATTTTAAAGGTAACCAGATGAGAGTTTAAATGTGTAGTGTAAAAGGCTGGAGGATTAAGACGCAACCCTGAGCAAGTTACTAGACACAAGAGATGGAGGAACTCTGGACTAGACAAACAAGTGACCAGTCCTGCCACCCCCATGTCATGAAAGCAGCTTTGGGGGGGGTTGGGGGGGGGGATGACCACCATTCTGAGTGAAGGACCAATGGCCATTCATTTGGAAGTATGGGCTAAGAAGGCAGGAGAGATTAGGACCAGAAATAGAGGCGGAAGCCCTGGAAGAGAACGATATTGCCAAGAGTCTAGTGAAGGAGAGAGGAGCCAGGTAGACGCCCCCCAAGGGTCTGAAAGGGAGAACAGAACAAGGAGCCAGGAGCTTCTGCTAAGGCAAGGTTCGGTTCCAAGCTCCAGGTCAGTCTCTGTTTTGCAACCACAATGTTCTGTTTGTGGAGCTGAGGGAGAGCTCTCGACTTAGTGACTGGGAACGCTGCCCTTATGGGAGGACCAGGCAGCCGGAGGTGAGGGCGCCAGGGGAGGAGGAGCAGGTTTCACCTTATGGGATTGCAATGAGAAGCCTCGAGGACGTCTAGCTCAGCCCACACCTGGTCGGGCACGACGGGCACGACGGGCACGACAGTTCCTGACAGTCGCCTGCACGGGGAGGCTGGGCTACCTCCAGGGAGGGCCCTGCCCACCCGGCGCCTTCCTGGGCCCGCCTTGTGAACCCGGGCAAAGGCTCGGGGTCCTCCCCGTGGCAGTGGGGAGGAGGGGGCGGCAAAGAGTTCAGGTTTGAGGATGGGGCGAGTGGGGGATGTTTTTAGGAGCCGATCTGGAAGGAGCCGGCAAACTGATGCTGGGGGGGAGAAAGGGGAGGTCACGGGGGCGGGGGGAGGTCACGGGGGCGGGGGGGGAGGTCACGGGAGCGGGGGGAGGTCACGGGTGGCGGCGCGGGAGGGGAGCAGGCAGGTGGCGGAGCGGGAGCAGGCACGGGTGGCGGCGCGGGGCGGGCACGGGGGGCGCCCGGGCCGCGCATCCCGCGGGGAGGGGGCGGCGCGCCGGGCGCGGGCTCACCCGAGAAGGCGACGCCGCAGGCCGCAGCCCCGAAGGCGCCGTGGGCCCGGGCGACGGCGTCGCGCACCAGGCCGAAGAGGCCTCGCTCGTCCAGGCAGGCGCGGCAGCGGGGGTCCTCCGAGAGCAGCTCGCACAGCAGGTACCTGCGGGGACAGGGGGTGAGCGGGGCGCGGGGGCCGCGGGGGGCGCGGGGGCCGCGGGGGGCGCGGGGGGCGCGGGGGCCGCGGGGGCGCCTTACCGGTGTTTGAAGCGCACCATCGCCACAGCAACGCGGAACCGCACCGGAAGTCCGGGGTCCGCGGCCGGAAGCGCCCGCACGCCGACCAATGGGAGCGCATCTGCTTCGGCGCGGCGGCCACTCAGGTCTCGAGGCGGTGGAAGGCGGGCGGAGCCTAAAAGGCGGGCTGCCCGCCGCTCTGCGCGTGCGCTCTGTGCGCCCGCCGGCAGCTCCCGGCTCGCGGCCGCAGACCCCTGCTCCGGGCGCCCCGGCCCCTCCCTCGGGCGCCCCCGGCCCCCTTCAGAACTCCGCAGGGGGCCCTCGCGGCCCCCCGCCACCTGCCTGTGAACGTTTCCCTCCGCCCAGAAGGAGGCCTGGAGCCTGAGCCCCGGCCCGGGCAGACTCTGGTTTTGCTTTTGGTTTTTTAGGATTTTGCAAGGCCATGGGGTTAAGTGACTCGCCCAGGGCCACACAGCCGGGGCATTATGAAGGGTCTGCGGCCGGATTTGAACCCAGGTCCTCCTGCCTTCAGGGCCGGCGCTGCACCCACCCTTCCCCTGGCCGCCCTCTCGGTGGCGGCGCTGCTCCGGGGCCCTGGGGGCCGCTTGGCCCCCGGCCTGAAGGAGACCCCCCGGTGGCCGAGCCCCAAAGAGGAGGCCCGGGGTGGCGCCCGCCTGGGGGGCAGGGGGGCCGAGCCCGGGGTGGGGCCGAGCCCCGCGGGGCCACCTCAGTGAGCCTTCCCCCAGTGTGGGCCGGGCAGAGCCGGGATCTGCTGCTGCCAGCACCGAGGGCACAGTGCTGCTGCTGCCATCTCCTGCCGCTAGTGCTGCTGCCCCACCACCGCCTCGTGCTGCAAGCACTGTGGCCGGGACTGCTGTTGCTGCTAGTGGCACTGCTGCTACCTGCTGCTGCTGCCGCCGCCGCTGCCATTACTGTCTGCTAGAAACCACTACTACCAGCACTAGCGCTACTATCTGCTCCTCTCGCTATCTGCTATTACCAATGCTACAGCTACTAGTGCTACTACTATGACTAGTATTACTAGCGCCACTGCTCCGTACTACTGCTATTACTGTCTGCTACTAGTGCTACTACTATGACTAGTATTACTAGTGCCGCTGCTCCGTACTACTGCTATTACTGTCTGCTACTAGTGCTACTACTATGACTAGTATTACTAGTGCTACTACTCCGTACTACTGCTATTACTCTCTGCTACTAGTGCTACTACTACTATTACTAGTATTACTAGCTCTACTACACCGTACTACTGCTATTACTGTCTGCTACTAGTGCTACTACTATGACTAGTATTACTAGTGCCACTGCTCCGTACTACTGCTATTACTGTCTGCTACTAGTGCTACTACTACTATTACTAGTATTACTAGCTCTACTACACCGTACTACTGCTATTACTGTCTGCTACTAGTGCTACTACTATGACTAGTATTACTAGTGCCACTGCTCCGTACTACTGCTATTACTGTCTGCTACTAGTGCTACTACTACTATGACTAGTATTACTAGTGCCACTACTCCGTACTACTGCTATTACTGTCTGCTACTAGTGCTACTACTATGACTAGTATTACTAATACTACTGCTAGTACTGCTATCTACTAGCGCTACTACTATCTGCTGCTGTTACTAGCACTGCTACCTCTAGTACTACTGCTACTACTCATCCTACTTACGCTAGTATCTTTACACCCCTGCCACCAGCACTGCTATTACTGCTGCTGCTACTATTGCTACTCCTATTGTTTTTGTCCTTGTCCTTCATTTTCTTTTTTTTAATTTTATTTCTATTTAAGGCCTTGGGGTTAAGTGATTTACCCAAGGCCACATTGGAATTCTCAGGTCTTCCTGACTCCGGGGCTGGTGCTCCATCCACTGCTCCACCTAGCTGCCCCTCCTTCATTTTCAAAGAAGACCACAACATCAGGGAGCTGATGCCACGACAAGAAGGTGAATTGGATTTGAGTGGGGGGGCTGTGCTAAGTCACCAGGCTCAGTTTCTCCACCAGAGTCTTCTGGGTCCAGTGGTCTGAGGGGAATTAGGTCGACTGGAGATAACCCTAGCTGTGAGGGTGGAGTGACTTGCCCAAGGTCACACAGCTAGCTAGTAAGAGTCAAGTGTCTGAGGTCCAATCTGCACTCCTGTCCTCCTGGCTCCAGGCCAGTGCTCTATCCACCCCCCCACCTAGCTGCTACTACCAGCAGCACTACTACTACCAGCAGCACTACTAATACTGGCAGCACTACTACCATGTGCACTACTATCTATTACCACTACCCCCCATGAGAATAATAATAGCCAGCAGTTACGTAGTGTTTAAGGTTTGCTTTTGGCTTTACAAATAAATATTTCCTTTGATCCTCACAACAATGCTGAGAGTTAGTTGCTGTTATTTCTCCCATTTTACAGATGAAGAAACCGAGGCAGAGGGATCCTTGGGGGCACTAGCCATATGGACACATAACTTCCTCATTCAGCTGGGAGCTGTTTTTGCCTTTCTTTGCTTGCAACAGAGTGTGCTAATTTCCAGATCCTTTGTATCGCTCTTAACACCGCCTAGGATTTCTCACGGACAGTGTAGACTTAACCAGTAGCTTGTCTGGCTTTAGGAGGAGTGAGTCCACATTTTGATTCTGTCGCGTTCATTGTGAAGTGAGTTGCTTCCATTCTCTGGAGCCCCCAGCTCTGCCTTTATGCCCCTCTTCTTAGAGGAGGGGGCAGGAGTAGGTGATTCCCCAAAGCCCCCTTTTGCTTGAAATCCTGGGACAGTTCAGATGGGGGAGTCGGCTTCTGGGTATCTGGATCCCTTGTTCTCACCAGCAGGGGGCCTCGGCCACCCACCAAGCGAACAGCCCGGGGACCCTAGGCCCCTCTGCCAGGAGGCTCTTGACCAGGCCAAAACTTGCAAGGGGCAGAGGTGAGGATGCTGGGGGAGACGTTGGCTCCTGGAGGGGAAGGGGGGTGCTGAATGCCCTAGCCCCACCTGTGACTTCTTCCCTTTCCACAGGGGATGGGGGAAGCAGGGAGACAGGGTGGCTTGCTGAATTTGGAACAGGTAGGATCTAAGTTCAAAACCCGCCTCTGTGCTTTGACCGGTGTGACCCACCTTGAGCATGTCACTCACTGGGGCTCAGTTTCCATAGCTGGAAAAATGAGTTTTTGGCCCTGATGATTATTATAGAGTCTTTTCTGGCTTTGCCTCCCACGGTGATGGGCAAATAGTAGGCGCCTCTACGCTGGCTCACTTACAGACTAGATCCGGGACTCTGGGGCAGGGGGAACCATTCACTCGTCCAGATCCAGGAACCTTTGGGGACCCCGAGCTGGGCTTGGAGATGACCCGGGCTCCCCCACTCCATGACCCCCCCCCTTCCGGGGATGCTCCAGGGCGTGCCGGCGGCGCAGCCAGCTCCCAGCCGTAATTAGCCGGCTCAGTCTCCCGGCTCAGCCAGCCGCTAATTACACGTCTCCTAATGAGGCCAGGCGGCTGTTTGCAATCACCCGGGCCCCCGCCGTGAGGAGCAGGAGGCCTCCAGGGAATCAGACTTGGGGGAGCAGGGGGGAAGCGGGCTCCCACGGGGAAGGGGAAAGGAAGGGCAGCTCAGGCTGGGGGGCTACCCTAGGTGGTGGTGATGGTGCCGATGGGGCCTGGCTAGAAGGGGAGGGCCTCCCCCAGGGACCAGAGACGTGGGCGATCCCAGCACTCCTAAGGTTCAACCTCTTTTATAGGATCAAGTCCCCCTCCCTGGGCTTCTTGAATCCCTCCTAAAACCCCACCTTTTATACAATCCCGATTGATCCTCCATATAGCTCGTTTGTATAGATTTTCAGACCCATTGACTCCTACCAGTTGTGTGACCTTGGCCAAGTCACTTCATCCTGATTACCAGAGCCATCTCCAGTCTACCTGATTCCTATTTGGCCCCTAGACCCAGATGAGTGTGGAGAAGAAAGTGAGCCTCGTGACTCAGCACCCTCCCCCCTCACTCAAACCCACTTCATGTGCTTGTCATGGCATTACATCCTTGATGTCTTTAGTCTTCTTTGAAAACGAAGGATAAACATTTGCATATATTTGCATGTTGTTGTCTCTATTAAATTGTGAACTCCTTGAGGGCAGAGACAGTTTTTAAACCTCTTTTTCATGTCCCCCCAGCACTAAACAGTCTGATAATTAATAAATGTTTATTGATTATTTCTTTTATTAAAAAGCAAATCAAGTTCTGTAGATATCCTTTATTTCACAATCATTTCTGGAGCCCTCCCTTTGAACAAAGTCAAGCAAAACTGATGGAGGGGAAAGACCATCTCCATCTATGTATGCATCCTTTCTCCCTTTTTTAAAAAGTTTTTTTTTTGCAAGGCAATGGGGTTAAGTGGCTTGCCCAAGGCCACACAGCTAAGTAATTATTAAGTGTCTGAGGCTGGATTTGAACCCAGGTCCTCCTGACTCCCGGGCTAGTGGTCTATCCACTGTACCACCTAGCTGCTCCCCTTTTTCCCTTCTTTATCAGGGCATGACTCATTATCTATACTCAGGGACCAAAGTTGGTCATTGACTATTCCCTAGGTAGAGCAGGGCTCCCTTTCCAGGTTCTTTTCATTCACATTATGTGAATGCCACATTATGGTAGGTCTTTCAGTGCCCTCGTTTTTATGGAGTAGGAAATGAAGTTCCCAAAGAGCAAGGTTTTTGTCCAGCGTCACAGAGCTGTGCTCAAGTCCAGTCTTCTGATCATAAATTCAGCACTCGGGGAATTGGAGTCATGAAGACTCATCTTTCTGAGTTCAAATCTGACGTCTTATGGTGACCTCCAGCGAGAAAGGTGACATTTCCTAGCTGTGTGACCCTGGATAAATCACTGTATCTTGTTTGCCTCAGTTTCCTCATCCATAAAATGAACTGAAGAAGGAAATGGCAAATCACTCTTGTAGCTTTGCCAAGAAAATCCCAAACGGGTCAAGAAGAGTCAGAGAAGACTGAAATGACCACGTCCAGCTGGGCCCGGCCCAAGGGCTCCTAGAGTCTATTCATTAAGGTCCATCTTGAATGCAAGTGCAACACTAGGGAAGGGGAGAGTCTAGATTTCTCTCCAGTCCAGTCTTAAGCACCTAGACAGGGAATGGGGACCTGAGAACAACCAGGGAGAGGGGAGAAGAGCAGATCCAGCATCCCTGTTGCTACTGGTTGCCATCCCTCAATGTGGGAACTCTGGGACCAGAGTACAGAGGGGAAGACTGAGGAAGGAGCCCACTCCATTGCTTTTCACAGAGTCAGCTTTCACTAAATCTGGCCTTCTAAGGCGTTTATCTGGGAGAACAGTCTGTTAGCCTTTTCAGGAATATTGGGGAAACAAAAAACTAATAAAATGATGGTTACCCTGGAAGGCAACCAGAATGGCCAAGGACCCAGGAAGGGTTGTTTGAAGAAACTGGAGAAGTTTATCCTGGAGAAAAGAAAATTGTTCTGTAAGGAGAGGGACAGGTGTCATCACCAAATTTAATAGCCTTTTCAATTGATAATTAAAGGCTTTAAATGGGCTTGGACTCAGGAAGTCCCAAGTTCAAATTCCGATTCAGACATTTATTAGCTGTGTGACTTTGGACTTAAGGTCATGTAACCTTTACCTTTTTTACTTTCCTCAACTGTAAAATAGGCAACAGCACCTACAACACATGGTTGTAAAGTAATCTGAGACAGAATTTGAACTCACGTGTTCCTGATTTTCCTGCAACTAGGCCAATGTGCGGATTTATTTTGCTTGATTACATCTTCATTAAAAGGTTTTTTTCTCTTTGGACAATATAGTAGAATTTTTAGTATATTTTTCTTAATAAACTTTAATTTCTTCCTCATTGATGGTGAGTTTACCTTTTTTATTTATGATACTAGCAATTTTATTTCATTTCTTTTTTTAATCCAATTGACCAGAGGTTTATCAATTTTATTGTTTTTTTCATAAAACCAACTCTTGGTTTTATTTATTAGTTAATAGTTTTCTTGCTTTCGATTTTATTTCTCCTTTAATTTCTAGAATTTCTAATTTGGTATTTAACTGGGGGGTTTTAATTTGTTCTTTCTCTAATTTTTTAATTGCATATTTAATTCATTGATTTCCTCGTTCTCTAGTTTATTCATGTAAGCATTTAAAGATATAATATATCCCCTGACAGCTGCCTTGAGTGTATCCCATAGGTTTTGCTATGTTGTTTCATTATTGTCCTTATCTAGGATGAAACAATTACTTCTTTCTATAATTTGTTGTTTGATCCACTCCTTTAAAATGAGGTTATTTAGTTTCCAATTAGTTCTGGGTCTATATCTCCCTGGCCCAACATTACATATGATTTTTATTGCCTTATGATCTGAGAAAGATGTATTCACTGTTTCTGCCTTTCTGCAATTGGTCATTAGGTTTTTATGCCCTAGTACATGGTCAGTTTTTGTGTAAGTGCCATATACTGCAGAAAAAAGGTATATTCCTTTCTATATCCATTCAATTTCCTCCATAAGGCTTATCATATCTGGGTTTTTTTGTTTTTGTTTTTTAGGTTTTTTTCGAGGCAAATGGGGTTAAGTGGCTTGCCCAAGGCCACACAGCTAGGTCATTATTAAGTGACTGAAACTGGATTTGAACCCAGGTATTCTTAACTCCAGGACTGGTGCTTTATCCACTGTGCCACCTAGCAGCCTTATATCTAGGTTTTCTAACAATCTATTTGCCTCCTTAACTTCCTTCTTGTTTATTTTATATAGATTTACCTAAATCTGAGAGTGGGAGGTTGAAGTATCCCACTAGTAGAGTTTTGCTGTCTATATCTTCCTGTAACTCCTTCAACATTTTATTTTTTCCCACTCCATATAAAGACAATTTTAATATTCTTTTTTAAAATATTGAGTTACAAATTTTCTCACTCCCTCATTACCCATTTAGGTTATATATATGCAATAATACAAAACATATTTCCATAGTAGTCAAGATTGTGAAAGAAAACACAGACTCAAAAACCCCTTCAAAGTGAAAAATTGTATGCTTCAATCTGTATTCATTTTCCAATTATTTCTCTGGAGGTGGATAGCATTTTCCATCATGAATCCTTTGGGATTGTCTTAAATCATTGTTTTACTGAGCATAGCTAAATTATTCACAGTTAATTATAGTACAATGTTGCAAGTACTGTGTTTAAATTTCTCTTGGTTCTGCTCATTTTACTTTGTATCAGTTCAGGTTTTTCAGAAATCATCTGCTTGTCATTTCCTGTAACTTAATAGAATTCCATTAAAATCATATACCACAATTTGTGTTCAGCCATCTCCCAAATTCTTGGGCATCCCCTCAATTTCTAATTTTTTTGCCACCACAAAAAGGAATTCTATAAATACTTTTGTATAACTAGATTCGCCTCACCCACTCCCTTTTTGGGTCTCTTAGGGATATGGAGCTAGTTGTGGTATTGCTAGATCAAAGAGTATGTACAGTTTTTTAACCCTTTGGGCATAGTTCCAAATTGTTCTCTAGAATGGCTGAATCCAATAGCAATGCATTAGTGTTCCAAGTTTCCCACATTCTTTCCAACATTTATAATTTTCTTTAAGAGTTTTAAAAAATAATAGTATTGAGTTATTTCAGTGTCCACCTCTTCTTGACCTTATTTGGTGTTTTTCTTGGCAAAGATACTCAACTGTTTTGCCATGTCCTTCTCCAGTTCATTTTACAGATGAGTAAGCTGAGGCAAATGGGGTGGAGTTGCCCAGGGTCATATAGCCAGTAAGTGTTTGAGACAGAATTTGAACTGAGGGAGATGACTTCAGACTGGGCACTCTATCCACTATGGCATCACCTAGCAGCCCAAACATATCTATAGTACTTTATTATCTGGTAGGTAGGCACTGTGCTAAATGCTTAATAATAATTATCTTATTTGATCTTCAAAACAATTTTGAGAGGGAGGGGCTGTAATTTCCATTCTCTAGATGAAGAAATGGATACAAATATGGAAATAATGTCTCTTGGCAGCCTTTGACCCTGTCGACCATCTTCTCCTAGATTCTCTCTCCTCTCTAGGTTTACTTGATGCCTGGTTCTCTTATCTGTTTGACTGCTTCTTCTCTATCACCTTTGCTGGATCATCACCTATATCACTAACTAAGGGTACCAAAAGGGGAAGGGGGTGGGTGGAACATGGTGTTAAAAGGCTTAGAATGAAGGTTGACCAACATCCCCAAATTGGAACTCACTAGAGGATCTCACCAATGGGAGAAGGGTAGGAGGGATATTTCAGTAAAGAAGGCCTAAAGCCCTAATGTCATACGACTTCAGCTCCTCCCTTCATTACCCCACATATCCAATCAGTTGCCAAATCTAGTAATTTCTTTCATCACATCATTGCTCACCTGTTTTGCTCTTCACATTTCCAGTATACATCCCCTTTCTCTGTTGTCATTATCACCCTAATACAGAATTTTCTCATCATCTCTTGCAAAGCTATTGCAATTGTCTTTTAATTGATCTCCCTGCATCAAGTCTCTCCCCATCACTATTCATCCTCCATTTAGCTGCCAGAAGTAATTTCCTAAAGTTCACGGGGGCCATTTTACCTTCTCTTTTCAATAAATTCCCAATTATCCAGGATCAAAAATCTTCTGTTTGGCATTTAAAGCCCTTTTCAGCCAAACTCCTTCTTACATTTCCTGGTTCCAAACACTTTTTCTGCAAATGTGTGATTTCAACTGTTTGCTGGTCCTTCCAGAGGCTACCCCATGTCCTGTTTCCCGGCTTGCCTCTTGCCTGAAATGTTCTTTCAGTTCACCTCTGACTCCTCGTTTGCCTAGTATCCTTTGAGATTCAACTCAAATCTTCCCTACTATAAGAAGCCTTTCCCTACTGATGCTGAGGGAAGAGAGCAGAACCAAGAGAACATTGTCCACATTAACAACATCATTGTGAGCTGATCAACATTGACGGAGGCAGCTTCTGTCAGCAATTCAGAGAGCTAGGACAACCCTAGGAGACTGGCCAGGGACAATGCTATACCCATGCAGAGGAAGAAAAACAAAACAAAACAAAACATGAAAAAGAAACCCCTACCGAATCTGAATGAACACTACATTCACTTTTTAAAAGTGGATTTCTTTCCTATCTCATGGTTTTCTTTTCCCTTAATCCTAATTTCTCATACTGAACATTAATAATCTGTAAACACATTAAACACAAATACATATGTACAATATTGACCTGTTTGCCACCGAGGGGAGGAGGTTGGGAAGGGAGGGTGGAAGGAAATTATGTAACTGAAAAATATGCATATGCATATGGATGAATGTCAAACAACTTTCATACTATGTAATTGGAAAAATAAAATATCAATTTAAAAAAAGTTTTTCCTTGTCTCTCTCCCCCTAACTTCCTTTTGGAGATTGCTTTTGATTCATATGTTATACATCTTATATGTATCTAGAGTTATTTGCATGTTTTCTTCCTCCCTTTATATGAACTCCTCAAAGATAGGATTGGTATTTTTGCCTTTTCTTATATCCCCGTGTGCTTAGTACAGTGAGTCAGCAAGCATTTATTAAGCCCCTACCATCTGCCAGTGTATACTACGGGGATATTGTTATTTGCCTTCATTTCCAAAGAGATCCAATGGCATCATGGGTTGATATCTCAACTTGTGAATGAATTGGATTTTTTTTTTGCAAGGCAATGGGGTTAAGTGGCTTGCTCAAGGCCACACAGCTAGGTAATTATGAAGTGTCTGAGGTCGGATTTGAACTTGGATACTCCTGACTCCAGGGCCAGTGCTCTATCCACTATGCCACCTAGCCACCCCATGAGTGAATTTAAGTGAAGCAGAGCTGAGCAAAGTCATCAGCCTCACTCTTCCAGAGTCCAGTAGCAAGACAAAAGTCAGTACAACTATTTTTTTAGAAATATTTTATTTATTTTGAATTTTACAACTTTCTCCCAATCTTGCTTCCTTCCCCCCAACCCCCACAGAAGGCATTCCATTAACCTTTAGTCAGTACAACTATTGACGACCCTGGATGCAGTGGATGACCTTGTTGTTTCGGATGCTTGACCAAGCTCTAATTACTCCATAGCACCTGCTTCAGTCTCCTTCATAGCCACTGGAACAAATGGTTCTCATCCATTTTTTCCAGTGGGGAAAGTTTTCACATGCTTAGGATAGACACCCCCCCCCCCCAGCTCACTAATGAGTTTGAGATCCCTGAGTTTCCGCTCAACCTGGGTTAGCCCACCTGATGAAATGTGTAGCCTCCATGCTATCTATAGGGGAGAACTGAATAAATCAAGTGGAGACCAAAAGGTGGATGAGAAGCTATGAAAGGAGTTCATGCCAGGGATGCAAGTCCTCCTTGAATACCTTACACA
Source organism: Macrotis lagotis (assembly GCF_037893015.1). NCBI lineage: Eukaryota > Metazoa > Chordata > Mammalia > Peramelemorphia > Peramelidae > Macrotis > Macrotis lagotis. Next base: position 682,450,039 of record NC_133666.1, read on the forward strand.
AAAAATTTCTCCCCATACATTCTTTTTTTGGGGGGTGGTTGTGAGTCAATGAGATTAAATGACTTACCCAAGGTCACATAGCTAGTAACTATCAAGTATCTGAGGTTGGATTTGAACTCAGGTCTTCTTGACTCCAGGACTGGTGTTCTATCCACCTAGCTGCAGTGACATATACTCTTTTTTTAAAAAAAATTTATTTTGAATTTTACAATTTTCCCCTTAATCTCACTTCCCTCCTCCCACCCCACACAGAAGACTGCCATATACTCTTTTTTTTTAAAATTAGGTTTTTGCAAGGCAGTGGGGTTAAGTGGCTTGCCCAAGACCACACAGCTAGGTAATTATTAAGTGTCTGAGGTCAAATTTGAACTCAGGTCCTCCTGACTCCAGGGCGGGTGCTCTATCCACTGCACCACCTAGCCGCCTTTCTGCCATATACTCTTAAATGAAAGGTAGATTTTTTTTTTATCTTTATGGAAGAAGACCTTGACATCAGGGAGGTGACGCCATGACAAGCACATGATTTGTATTTGAGTGAAGGGGAACCATACTAAGTCACCAGCCTCACTTTCTCCTTCAGAGCCATCTGGGTCCAGTGGCCAGATATGAATCAGAATTGACCAAGCTATGAGTCAGAAATGCCTGAGAAATGATTAGAGATGGCCCTAGATGCAAGGCAATCAGGGTTAAGTGACTAGGCCAAGATTATACAACTAGTTAACAGTCAGTGTCTGAGTCTGGATTCAAACTCCTGTCCTTACTCCAAAGCTAGTGCACTATCCACTGCACCACCTAGCTGCTCACTAAATGAAAGGTAATCTCAGGAATAGGAGAGAACAGGAAAATGTTTCTGCAGTAGGATATGAACAGTCTTGAAGGAATCCAGGGACCTTAGGAGGCAGAAGGGGGGAGGGAGAATAATCTGGGTATTGGAAATAATGCAAAGCCTGGGCAAATGAACAGTAAATAGACTAGGGAGCTGAATTGGGAGAGGTGGGTGGGGCAAACAATAAGACTGGACATGTAAGAGGGGACCAGGCTGCTGTTGCTCAGTCATTTCAGTGATATTGGACTCTGTGATCACTTGGGGTTTTTTCCCTTAAGATTTTGGAGTCGTCTGTGAAGGGATTTATAAGCCAAATGGAGGGTTTATATTTGTCCCAGTATATTTTAAGGAGCTCCTGAAGTTCATTGAATGGGTGGGAGGGTGATGTGGACAGATCTGAGCTTTAGGAAAATCACTTTATCAGCTAAATGTCTGTAGCATAGACAGGATCATAAACAGGCTGCTACAATAGCCCAGGTAAGAGGCAAGGAGAACCTGTACCAGGGTGGGAGCTGGATGAGTCAGGAAGGTTGTGATTGGATGCAGGAGTTGAATATAGGTCCCCCAGAGATGAGAGCAGGATCTTTGGAAGAGACCCTCTGTCTCTTGGTTTCCTTATCTGCAAGATGAGGAGCCAGTTGGACCAGATCCCATCTAATCCAGGAAACATTTTTTAAAGACTCACTTATGTTTGAGACTGTATAATTTACTGAGGAATTCAAAGACAAAAGGAAAAACTGTCCCTGGCCTCAAAAGAACTTTCGTTCTATCGAAGGGGAAATTCTTAGGGACCCTTATAGATCTGGGTGGGTACTATGAGGATTCAGCATCAGAGCTGTACAAAATAAGGGATATTTTCTAGTTCCATGGACTTCTGGTTTTCGAACTTAGAAGGCACTTCAGAGGTTTTGTCCAACTCTTTTCCTTTGCAAAGAAGAAAACATGATCAGAGACATTAAATATCTAACAGGTAAAAAAATGAAACCTCATTTTATTGAATCTGAGACAGACAGGGTGAAGTGACTTGTCCAGGGTCACACAGCTTGGTCTGAGTCTGGACTTACCAGGTCTCGCACTCTATCAGCTATGCTAGTGATGAGTACAGACCAGCTGAGAAGGCAGTGGTATAATGGATGGAGCTAGGAACTTAGAACCAAGAAGACAGACATTTATTACCTGTATATTTTCATCCTCTGGGTCTTGATTTCCTTTTTTTTTTTTTGTAAATTGTGAACTGTTAAAGTTGGGGATCCATGTAAATCCTTTTCCAACTCTATGATTCTAGGACAGTGTGGGTCAAAGATGATCATTTAGAATTCAAGAAGACTCTCAGGTTTTTTTTTTGGACAGTTCTACATTTCTTACATCCTTTGTTTTCTCCGATGCCATATTGTTAGGAGTCCAGGGATTGCAGCACCTCTAATCCTATAAACAAATTCGATGTAAAGCCCCAACAGAACATACAAAAAAGAATCTGGTTAAAATTAAACCCTCCATCTGCTATCACTCGAGGTTCTGAGAGTTTCCCCTTGGCCTCCAGCTCACTGAGGCGGAAACTGGCATCTCTGGAACTATGTGCTGGGGGGCCTCAACAAAGAGGACAGTTGGCTTCTCAGCCCTCCCAGAATGCCTCATTCCACCCCTGCCACCCCAATCTGGGTCTTTTCTCCCCACTGTTTTCTGCCTGGATCTCTGCTCCATTTGCTCCCATTTGCTCTTAGCTCTTGGTTCCGTCTGTCACGTCTTTTCCAGATAGATTTTACACACACACACACACACACACACACACACACACACACACACACGCACACATACACATACACTTACCCAAACACACACAGACACACACACCCCACACACACAGCTTTCCCATACTGTTTTCTCCAGACTATTATACAAGCAGGTGATGCTGTGGTACTGAAGGGGGGATGGTTGGGGGAGGTCCAGGCCTAACTACCCTTGGGGCCATCATCTGGTACTTCCTGCCCAGGCCACCCCATTTTCCAACTTGGTTTATGCTTGATTGCCTCTCCTCCTTTCCACTGCTCCCCCACTTGGGAGAAGGGACTGAAAAACTGAAAATAGCTGTCACTTTCCTATCATGGCTCTAGGCCAGAGGCAGGAATAGAGAACTGGTGGGCTCAGCCAGAACACACTCAGGACACTGGGACATCCGGCCCCTCCCCCCCTTCCCACTCTTTCCCCAGGAGACAAGGGGGAAACCAGAGCCATCTGCATTCTTTGACCCAGCTCTCTCCAGGCAGGCCTGGATGTATGGAAATCGATGCCCCAGTCCGCCATCAAGTCATCAGTGGCTGCCAGCTCAGGTTTCCCTCCAGGACTGGGTCTAATTTCATTTCCAGTTGAGCTTCATGGTATGCTTGGGGGGAGGGAGGGCCACCTTCCACTACCTCTTAAAACAATCCGTATTATTTTCAGGTTAGCATTCCCTCCCCTCCTTCCTCCTTCTCCTTCTTTCTCCCCTCCTTCAGGCCTGTCATGCCCAGACTTACATATAGATGGAGAATCAGAGGCTCTTAGGCGATCTCTGAAGCTGGATGAGATCTTAGCTGTCCATAGTCCAAAGTGCCTCATTTTATAGATGAGGGAGGACACAGGCTTAATAGAGGTTAATAGCTTGACTTGGCAGAATTCAGGCCCGACTGACTTTTATGCCTGCAAAGAGGAACTCTGGGGTGTGAAGAAGTCTATCAGATGAAGGAGAACTTTCCCCAGGGCTGGGGAAGAGCTAGAGATGCCCTGGGGCAAAGCTTAGCCTTGAGGAGTGAACCCTGGACCTGGAAGATAAAAAGATCTGGTTTCTAATCTCGGATCAGTTACTGTGTGACCTTGGTTTTTTCCCCTCTCTGGACCTCAGTATTCTCTACTATAAAATGAGAGACCTGAACCACAGGAAGAGAGAGCTCTGACCTTCCATTTCTGACATTCTTTGTTCTAAACAAACTGGAAGATAAAAAGATCTGGTTTCTAGACTTGGATCAGTTGCTGTGTGACCTTGGACAGTTTTTTCCTCTCTGAGTCTCAGTATTCTCATCTGTAAAAAGAGGGGCTTGAACCACAGGAAGAGAGAGCTCTGACCTTCCATTTCTGACATTCTTTGTTCTAAACGATCCGACCCTGTTTTAAGATTTCTCCCAGTTCTGACATTCTCGATCTAATAGTCCCTCCCAGCTCTGATATTCTGTGACATTCTTCTGTGCCAGATCTTTTCTATTTCTCTGGTTCGTGACTTTTTTAAGGCAATTTGGGTTAAGTGACTTGCCCAGGGTAACATGACTAGTGTCTTGAGTCGTGACTCTGACAACTTCAGAACTGATGCTCTCCCTACCTCTGCTTCATGATCTCTTAAGGTACCTCCCAGCTCTAACTAACATTCTATGATCTATGAGTTCTTGCTGCCACCTCTTTGGACCTGTGAATCAGAGTGAACACTTTCTTACTGTTCAGGAGCCCCCTCCACTGAAAAGTATTTATTTAAAACCTGCGATGAGCTGGGACTTCAAAGAATGAAACAATCTCCATTGTCAACTAGCCCCTGCAAGTCTCCCATAGCCACGAGGACTGGAAGCTGGGGACAGGAGTCTGGGGACTCTAGGAGAGAGTCACCATAAGGTAGAAGGGGGTTTACACCGAAATCTCAACCTGGGACCCCACCTGGTGGGGCCCCTGGGAAGACTGTGCAGAGACATGTTGCCTAAGGAATTTTAGGGTAAGGGTTCCTGAGGGGTGGTTATAGAAAAGAGAAGCAGAAAGCTTCTTTGACTGTCTGGCACAGTGAGGCCTGGGGTGGGGAGTTGAGGGCTTGGGAGGGCTCCTCATTGTACCTGAGATGGCAGATAGGTTACTGGGGCTACCAGCTGGGCCTGGCTCCAAGCCGACAGCAGAGTAGCACCTTGGACAGGGCTAGCCGCTGGTGGGGAAGCTGGAAGAGAGCCGCCCAGTCGGGTGGATTGGCCAAGAGGAGGGGGGGATATGGCTGTCACCAGCACTTTGGCTGCAGCGCCCTCAAAAACTGTCAGCTCCCCCCCTCACCCCACCTCTTGTCACATGCCTAGACACATGCTTGGGACAGGAGGCACCTTCAGTGAACCACCTCCCACAGCCATGGAGTTTGAACGGTGGATCAGGGTTCGAATTCAGACTCTCTTGTTTTCTCCTCATAAGATGTTGCACAAACTTCTTAATTTAAGGCCCTATGCCCTCCCTCCCCATAAAATGCTTTCCTCTCCAGGAGGAGGGTATCTCCCCCCCCCACCCCCATATCTTAGAGTGAGATCTGAACCATATTCGACAATTTCCTTGCACCAGAGTCTAGATCTGTCCACCACCGGAAGGGGCAAGTCCTGAAGTCAAAGTACAGTCTTACTTTTAAGATTGGGGACTGGTAGCTGCCTCAGCAGTTGAAACCCGTCTAATTTTAAGAGGAATGACTTAGGATAGAAACCTGCCCCACTCCAAAACCATCCTTTCTTTTCTCTGACCTCTCCCTCTTCTTTTCCTCTTGCCTCCTCTATGTTCTATCCATCTCCTTCTCTCTCTATTCTCTCTCCTATCTCCCTCCTTTTCTTCTCTGATCTCTCCCCTCTCTGTTTCCCTGCCTCCTTTTTCTTCTCTCCCCTCTTGTTCCTCTTCGTCTGGCTGCCAATCTCTCTCTCTTTTCTCTATTCCTCTGTCTCTGTCTCCTTCCCTCCTTCTCTCTCCTCTCTCCTCTCTGATCTCTTTCTTTTTTTCTATCTCTCTCCCTCTCTTCTGTTTCTTCCCCGTCTCTATCTCCCTGCCTTTTTCTTCTCTCTCTTCTGTCCCTCTCTCTGAATCTGTGATTGTTCAGATCTCTCTAATTTTTAGTTGTTTTCTTGTCCCTGTCTCTTCATCTCCCACTTTCTCTTATCTGCATACCCCTGTCTCTTTGTCTCTGGATCTTTTCCCATCTATCTCTTTATCTCTTCTTTCTTTCTTCTGCCTCTTTCCTCAGTCCTTCTTCCACCTGCCTTGGTCATCGGTTCTCTTTGTGTTCTCTTTCTCTTGCCTCTCTGCCTCTCTCCTGCTTTGGCTCCCTCTGGCCTTGCACTTTCTTTTCTTGTTTTCTCTCTCTCTCACAGGGGGTCTTCGTCTATGTCTGCAGTGGCTGCGTCTCTGACACAAGGGATCTGTCATGCCATCACACTCCTGCCGCCTCTTCAGCCCCCACCAGGGGATGCAGCCTCCCCCTCCTCCCCCTCGGATGATTCCCTCCCTCCTTCTCCAGAGGGCCCCCCCAGTGGAGGCATCCTTCCTGGGCAGCTTGGGAGACAGCTCGTCCTTCTGGACCCCTGCTGCCTCCCCGGGGCTGCCTTGGACCTCCCCATCCGGACGCAGTCGCATTCACACTCGGATCCTCAGCTCCCTATCTTCCCATGGACCTGGGCTCCCATCCTCCATCTCCCCCGGAGCGACCCCACCCCTTGCATTGGTCCAGGAGCTTTGCTCCTCTTCCCGAGGTGGCTCTGGTTTTCAGAAGTTTCCAAAGCTCTGGGGGGGGGGGGTAGATGGGGCTCCGGCAGCGAAAGAGTGAAAAGTATGCGGCGGTCTCCTCCAGCTCTCCTTCGGTTGCATCACCATGCGTGGGGCTGACGTCACGGTGGCGGGTGGGTATTTCCTCCCGCGTTCTATTTCCACTTTTGGCGTCTGCTTCTTTAGAGGTTGCCAGTGACGCCTTCAGACCTTGGCGGATGTCAAAAATAACCGGGGAGCCGGGACGCACTGAACCAGGCGAGGGGCTGACTGCTAGGCGTCCCAGATTGCCTGCCCCTTGAGGGGAGGCCGTGGGGTCGGCAGAAGACTGCCTTGCCCTTTGCGCCTCACCGGCGATGTGACCTTGGACAAGTCACCTAACATTTCTGGGCCAGTTTCATAGGGTCATAGATCTATGGCTGGAAAGTGGATCCCAAAGGGTAGACAATAAATCTTGTGTTTATTGATTGACTGAAGGGACCTTAGAAGTTCTTTATTTTACATGATGAAACAGATCCAAAATCTTGAGTTATCGACTTACTGAGTTATCACATCCCAGGCCCCACTGGGAAGAAAGGAAGGAAAAGAGGGAAGGGAGGAAGGAAAGAAGGGAGAAGGGGAGGAAGGAGGGATGAAAGGGAGGAAGAGAGAAGGGAAAAGAGGAAGGAAGGATCAAGAGGAGGAGGAAGGAGTGAAGGAAGAAAGAAAGGAGGGAAGGGAGGAAGGAAGGATCAAGAGGGGGAGGAAGGAGTGAAGGAAGAAAGAAAGGAGGGAAGGGAGGAAGGAAGGATCAAGAGGGGGAGGAAGGAGTGAGGGAAGGAGGGATGAGAGAAAGGAGGGGAGGGAGGAAGGAAGGAGGAAGGAAAAGAGGAAGGGAGGGAAGAAGGAAGGAAAGAAGGGAAAGAGAGAGGAAGGAATGGAAGGAGGAAGAACAGAAGAGAGCAGAGGGAAAGAATTTGTTAAGGCCTTACTATGTTCCAGGCTTGATTTAATTACTACATGGGTATTGCCTCAGTCAAACTGAGAGGTGTCCAAAGACCAAAGTCTCCAGGTCCATCTTCAGACAACTTGATTCCTATCTGGTCACTGGACCCAGATGACTCTGGGAGGAGAAAGTGAGGCTGGTGACTTAGTCCTCCCTCAATTCTAATCACTTGCCTGTCTTGGCATCATGGCCCTGATATGGTCCTCTTCAAGAACAAAGGACAAACAACAGCCAGGTACTTTTTTTTTAGATTTTTGCAAGGCAGATGGGGTTAAGTGGCTTGCCCAAGGCCACACAGCTAGGTCATTATTAAGTGTCTGGGACCGGATTTGAACCCAGGTACTCCTGACTCCAGGGCCGGTGCTTTATCCACTGCACTAACCTAGCCACCCCCAGCCAGGTACTTTCACAAATATTATCTTATTTGTTGATAACACATTTGGAGACAGAAAAACATGCAAAAATAGTATGCAGAACTCAACGGTCTCACAATCTAATGGGAGAGACATCAGGAAAGCACTGAGTAGGAACAGGAAATTCACAGATTTCCTTGGAGGTAATTTTAGAGGAAAAATACAAGCTTTAGAGGGTGAAGGGACAGCAGCTGCAGAAGATGAGATTTTAACGGAGACTTGAAGAAAGCCAGGAAGTCATGAACTGGATACAAGGAGAACATCCTTGTTTGAGGGACATCCAGTGAAAACACAGATTCCTGAGAAGAGGTATCCCTTGAGAGGAATAGCAAGGAGGTCATTGTCATTGGCTGTAGAATATGTAGAGGGTAAGTGACTTATCCAAGGTCACACAGATAGTAAGCAGAAGAGCCTGTACTTCTATGCCTTTCATAGGGCTTCCAAGGTCCTTCCTATCTCGAAATCTATGATCTTCCC